>NC_089689.1:18362420-18672599 GCF_031753505.1 Anomalospiza imberbis | reverse complement strand
GGAACCTGACTTCAAATCCATGCAGTCTGGAGATGAAAGCTGCAATCACAAACTTTGGTCATATGCTTAGAAGTCGATGGGTTTATATAATTTCAAGTAGATATCACCTTAATTCTTTCTTGCATGCCTCTGGCTCAGAAATTGGTATCACCTACACTAGCTTAGTAGGCCAGGCAAAATCAATCTGACTTTTTTAATTTGTTCAGTTCTGACTCCCAAACCTTTTCAAAAGCCTCCTGTTTGGACACTTTTTCTCTTTGTATGTGACCATTTACTTGTCTTCTGCCATTCTAGAGAATAGATCCCAAAAGACCACAATCACAATGACAATGCAACAAGCTGCTTTACTGGGCAGATTTCTGGTTACATTTTTGTAGTACTCTAACCACCCATCAACCTCATAGTTTATCCACCTGGGAGGCAAATTTTTGTCACATAAAACAGCTTAGTGCTCTGCTGAGGCTTAAGTATAATTGTATTTAAACATCTTGAAGGTTTCAGTTAGCAAAATTAACTTTTATATAATTTCATGATGTATTTTAAAAACATAAATGACTTTTTGTGGACAAATTTGATAATCAGAACTCCCTTCAAAAGGATTCCAAATTATAGCAAAAAAAATAGGATTCCTTTTCATTAAAAGCTAAATTTTTATCTTTCTATCTGATTTCCCTAATGTGAAAATACTATAAAAGTGAACCATTTGCCTATACAAATTAGTTTTAGCTGTCTTTAAGTAAGTCAGATAAGGCATAATGTCTGTAACTTGCTATGTGGAGGCAATTTTACTCAATGCCATCCAATTCCAAGGATTTATCAATATCTGGATAAACATAATTAAAGTTTAGTTAAATTTCAATTTTCAGATGAATGATGAAATTAAATATATGGAAAACAATTCTATATACTAACATGCAGCTAGGTACGTGCTCAAAATCACTGGTTCTAGCTTGGCCTCTGAAATTATGCTTATTCAGAATATTTGCAGTTTTGCAAATTTATAATTCACAGATTTACAAATATTTATGCTATTAAACATGTATATGTTGACTAGGTTTTACAAACCCATCTAAGGAAGTCCAAACTGGTTCTGTGGACTTCAATAGGAAATCCTGTTTATGGACAATGCTTGCTTGTCTTTATGTTCTTATACTTTTAAACTCAAGCTGTGTATAATTTAATTTTCCATTACAAATGATGAAAGCCAAAACCTTGATACATATAAAAAAGTATTCTTGGAAAATAATCTGATTTATCTGTCATTGCATTCCATCCAAAAATTTTCCCTTTGTGAATGCACGAATGTAAAAAATGGCATAGATGCCAATTTGGATAAAACCAAAGTAAGTGAATATCTGATTATTCAATTTTGGAAGTGTGACTGAACAAGATTGAATTTGTTCCCATAGAATAGTACATACATTTGTGTAGCAAAAATTCCTGACCTGGACTTGTTCAAATCAAACCCATTGTTACTAGTAAAATCATTGGAAGTCTTTAAATATTAAAAATCAGCAAAATGAATGAGATTTTCTATAATCTTGCAAAAACTAAAAGAAATAAAGTATTTGATTGCAATATATTGTTAAAGCCTTATCAGTTCTCTACCCTGATTTCATAAGGTTTGTATTCCAAAGAAGCTCTCAACTTAAGTACATCTTGAATGAGTTAATAAAGAAAGAAATTAAATAAAGGAGCACATATATTTCTCATTTACCCAATCATATGCAGATTGATATAAGAACATAAGAATGTCCATATGGAATCAGACCACACCTCTGTCAAGGCTAGGATTCTCTCTTCTGCACTTGCCAATACCAGATGCCTAATGAAAGTGCATGAGAGCAGGACAAGCAGATAGGTATATTATATGCTGGGATACTCTGCAGAATACTTTCCAGCCATCTGTGACTCAGGTAGTTCCTGAACTGCAGAAATGGTGTCTGCATTTAATTGTCTGAAGCAGATTTTCCTGTCTTGAATTCATCTGCAGCCATGCAAACTTTTCCATCTGCAATATCTTACAGCAGCAGTGTCACAGCTTAATTGCATACTCTGCAGAAGCACCTCTTGTTCGTTCTGGACCTGCCACCTGCTAATTTTATCTATTGTAACTCACTCTCTTTTTTACTTTTTTTTTTCTCTGAAGTGAGCAATCATTTACTAATTCACCTTCTTCACGCTACTTATGATTTCACTGATCTTTCTACAACCTTTCAGGCTAAGTGCTTCTAGTCTATTTAATCATGATCCTTGCCTGTACAGAAGCTGTTCTGACACCTTTGTTCATCCTTCTCCACTTCCTCCACATTGAGTTCCACTGTATAGTTTCTGAAAGTGGAAAATGAGGCAAGAAAGCCTTACATGTTTAAGTGGTGGATGCTGCTTTATGTTCTATCTCTATTCCTTTCTAATAATCTTTCTAATAATCTCTTATTTTTTACTACCTTTTTACTACCTATTAAAAGGATTAGTCTGATTTTAAAAAATATTCACATGCATTGTTGTGCATATTCTCCTTCCTGAAAGCAACTGTCATTTAGAAATAGTTATTTCATAAGCACAATTAGGGGTTTCCCCCCTATGCATAAATTTACTTTAGTTTAGTTTACATTTTTCCCCCTATGCATCAATTTACTTTGTTTACTTTAGTTTTATTTGTTTTTAATCTTCTGACCCTTCATTATATTAGAAGCTTCTGAAGTCTTCCTTGGCTAAATCTAACCTTTTCTGTCTTGAATATCTTTAGTATCATCAGCAAAGTTGCTACCCTACTATTTCCTCCGTTTATAGACCATTTATGAACATACTGAACAGCATAAATTTTCACTTGGGAATACCCTTCTCACTCTGTATAAAAACCTAAATTTTAACCAGTTATTTATCTATCTGAGAGTGTGCCCTTGGTAGTTTAATTTCCTTAATAGACTTTATGAGATGCTGTTTCAAATACCCTTGGGATTTGTTCTGCCTTGTTCAGTTTCTTGTTAGCATCTCATAAAGTACGATAATGTGAGTGCAACACAGAACTGGTGTATTCAGACTTTGCTGTGTGACTGAAGACAATGGCAACTTTGATCCAACTTACAAATTACATGAATGGGAAAAATTGCAAAATAGTGGCTTGCTCTTTTCCTTTGTGTAAAAACAAAATGAATGTTTATGTTAGTCAAATACAAAACTTTGCATTACAAGTTAGTTTTTAGCTTAACACCTGTCAAAAGGGTATGTATGATTGCCCACAGGCTTGTATTTTGTACATTACAATTGAAAGGAAAATAGTATTCTTCTATTTTTTTCTTAGCTTGATTGAATATCCTAATTAACCTCTCAATACATAAAATAGAATAGATGAAGCATTTTCTCCATAGATGCACAGATTAAATTTGTTCTGTGTAGGCATTCAGCTCCAGAGTTGATTTCCCTTGTGAGCTAAAACACAATTATTTATATGATAATTCTATGAATGTATTTATACTGATACAAAAATATTAAAAATCTGATTATTAATGAAGGGTATGGTTACATTGATAACTTGCAAAGAGATTACAATAGACACATATTTTAAGAGTGTTAGTACTGAAGGTAAACTGTGCAGTTATGCATTTGCATCACAAAATGTAGAAACCTTATATTTACACAGTTTGAGAAAGCCAGCCCCTTAAACACAAGTTGGTCAAGATACTTTATATTTACCTGGAGCAACAGAATTTATATGGGAAGTTGCTTTGGAAAGGATTATTTAAAAAGCTATTATGTTAAAGTTATAAACTCCAGAATAGGTCAGTCATACCAAACCAAAACAATGCTGTCTTCAAGAACTCAGAAAACTCTCACAGCTACTTTGATTTAGCCCAATAGTAGTCACTCTCACCTTGGATGAATCCAGACTCCATTTATCATGTTTTCAAATGCCTGTCTGTCAGTGCCTCTCACACTTTCAAATGTACAGTCTGCTTGTTTGTATGAAGCTTTCAGTGTGTGATTTGCACCAGATTTATGTTTAAAGCTTCACCTCTCCATTCATGTGTCAAATCCTAAATTAAGTCTCTCAGTTACTTGGTGGTAACTCGTTGGTGCAGTCATACTGTACATCAGCTAAGAGAGTTTCTCCCTTGTCAGATGTGTCAGCCAGACTTTTTATCCCTTCCACAAACTGCTGCTCTGAAGTCTGTGCATGAGTCCCCAGACATGTGCAATACCAGTTTGCCCAGACTCCCCTCAGAACAGGGAGATGCCCAAGCTGCACCGGCATTTTGTCTTTTCTTGAAGAAGTGTTGTATAGGTGCCCAGATGGTCTTTTTTATGTATGAATATAAACAGAGTTCATAGGCACTGAGATAGGAATGACAAAGTTGATCGTGATGGCAGAAAATCCACTAGAGAAAGTAAACCATGTAACTTGTGACTAATGAGGTGTGAATATTTTCACCAGTTATAAATTCAAGTTTGAAAGTTCTAACACTGAGAGTTTTATCCTAATATAAATTGAATATAATGTATTTACCCTGGATTTGCACCAAGGCATGTGAGATTAGAATTTGACTCAGTATTTTTACTCACACATCTGAGACAGGTTGTTTCTAATAATTAATTTAAATGCTGTGCCTATTTTTTTTTCCATTTCAATCCCAGTCTCCCACTCTGGCATGTCACAAGGAAGTGACTATTCTCTTACACTGAAGTAAATGTTCTGCAGCTTCCCAGCACAGAACTACTACAGAGCAGGTATGGGCAGAACGGCTGGCACTCCCCTCCTGCAGAGCCCTTAAAGCTGGCACTCTCATAAGTTATTCCTTGCAGAAATTGTAAAGGGGAAATTTTAAAATTTAATTAACTGTAGGAAGTACAGTAGTGGACAACATTCTGAAAGCCCTCTCTTCACAAATTAGAAGACCAGAATGCACCAGAAGACAAGTAGTAGTAGGTCCTGCCATAAAACATTATTTTCTCTTCTTTGACTGTTTAATTACTAAAAGTGTGTGACTCTGTTTTATATAGAAGTTATTTAAAATCAAAGCTAATATATTTGTGCAATTCAAAAGCCAGAAAAGGGTCATTAGGTGACCCAGTAACACCAGAAAATGTGGTGCATGAGGCTGTGGAAGTGTGGTGTGCTTGTTTCCTCTGCTTGAGGGACATACCCATTTTGTTTCCTGACCTAGTGAAGTTGGTAAAGACACACATATTTTACTGGCTTAGTGAGACATTCTTGTTTTCTTTCTTTATTTGATCTGGTATAAAAGTAATACTATATTGAATGTGTAGATATGGTTGATATTTTTTAATCTGAAAAACTTTTGATAAGAAATATAAAATTGTGTTAAAAGAATTAGAATAAGGAACAGGCTGATTGATGCTGCTAGTGTTACAGTCATACATAATTTTTCCTGTCAGACAGTTGGCTTTTACAGTCCAGATAACTTAATGCAGCTTAAGCCTTTCAGTACATTTCTGAATTTAGGAGCCCCCCATCCCAGTGTCATGTGAGAAACATCTTTCATTTACCAGCTGGAAGTACAGTTAAACCCTTGCAATATTACCAAAAAGCCTTCAAATATAAAATTGAGGTTTAAAAAACTAGAAGCCCCAATTCTTACTGTAAACTTGATTATTCACTATAAGAAATATCTTAAGATCTTAGAGGACCTGGGTTTCAATTTTATTTGATTTGTTGCCACACAAATCCTGTGATATTCAGTGATATATCAATGAGTACTTTTGATTCAGATAAAAATTTTTAATTTGTTTAAAGAAATTTTTTTTTAAAATCATAGTTTTAGAAATGAGTAGCATGTGACACGATATCTAACAGCAACAATTTTTACTTGCACAGGAGGATTTAGTCTTTCCAAACTTAAAACTCAGAGGAGTAAAGGAAAAATTATGAAAGCAACAGTAAATAAACTAGAAACAATGAATAAGATTAGGCAAATAAAATCAAACTGACATATGTTACAACCACTCAGTTATAGAAAGAAATGGAACCGGTTTCATATGCTCCATTCCTCATGCTGCATTGGCAGTCCTCATTATTTTTACCAAAGAGTGGTTAAGTTTTCTTTGTAATTTCTGCTGAGAGACATACCAATCTCACACTCCTTACAAAATCATTGGTCATACACATGTGATGAGAAGTAGTCACATTTAATGACTGGCAACTGAAACTGTAACCCTAACCCTAAACCTAATCCTAGCCATATCCCTAAATCTAACCCTAAACCCAAAGCCTAACCCTAACCCTAATGCCTAATGCTACTTTCCTTATCGAGTCTAGCACACTGTCCATGGCATTTAGAGGGAAAATAATTCTGAAAATTGTTGGCAAGCTTGTACTTTCATATAGCTAAATTGCTTGGCAGAAAGAACCTCATATACCAGCTTTCCACCTATAATCTCCATTTATTTGTTTCTTATATGTCTGCCTCTAGTTCAAATAAGCGCACAGTCTTGTAAAATGGAAGTAAATGTCACACCTAAATGCATTTTTAGTGCATTAAATCCTCATCCTAGAAGGGTCCTTAAGCACACCTTCAAGTCTGAAATAATTCTTTCTATAGATGTGAGCCTTACCTTGGAGACAACATGAACATCTTGGATAAACAAGGTTTCCCAGTGTAGTAGAAACACTTTGCTCCACATACAATTAATGACTTTAAATGTGTGCAACTTGGTTCCCCTAAAAGCAAATACAGTGACAATAGCAGCAAGAGAGACCATGTTCCCTTCTGCTTCCAATGTATCAGACAGCTGGGATGAGCTGCTTCACAAAACAAGGTAAAGCACAGTAAGTATTGTCTCCTGGAGGTGCAGGACTGGCCTCCTGCAGCAAAAAAAAGCAGAGCTGGCAGCAGCAGTGTGCCCCCCCCCAGAGAGACAGGCAGGGCACAGGGCACAAACCCAGGGCTGCAGCCACCCCCTGGGTCACCCCTCCTGCCCCCCACCCCTGTGCCCAGCCAGCACAGCTGCCTGGGATGGAGGGACTGGAAAGAATTGTAATATTTACAGCATCCAGCAGTATCCTTTCCATCTAAGACGCTGGATGTTTTTCCTTTGGTAATCTTAGATATGCATTTTGCTTGGAATTAAAAGGTATAAAATCCAGTTTAAGAGAAAAGTTTGGGAAAACATTTGACTGGACCTGTAGTTCCAAACAAATAGCAGTACAAGATTTTTTGCTACATTTTTTATATTATTTCAGATTTTTCCTATTTAATACATACATAGCCCTCCGACAAAATCTTTAAAATGCATTTTTTGCCAAATAGGGAAATAATTTCAGAAATTCTATTTGAAGAAAAAAAATGTAGGACTCAGTCTAAATGCTGTTTTCTAAGGTCTATGCTATACTATCTCCAAAACCATCATAAAGCAGTAGTCCTATGTCATGTGCTGGGCTAGAAAGAGTGCAACCATCTCAAACATATGAATGATTTCTTGTGCTGATCTCTTGGAGGACTTGAATTTCAGTCTCAAATAATCAATGGCATGAATCAGAGTTTGAAAGCTTTGGGCTCTGAAAAAACTGATTAACTACTGATGTTGCTAACCCTTCACAACTGTACAGTTTAATGTAACTTGAAACTCATGACCTCAAGTGGTCTAAGTTTTTCTGAACTGGAAACTTCAAAATAATTCAGTCACATAAGAGGAACTTAGTTCCTATAATCCACAAGCCTTACTATTGTTTGATGATATTTTTAAATCGCCTCCTTAATCTTTTCATAATCTACTGCCGTTAATAAAAGTGTATATTATGTTTTGAAATTCAAGAGAAATTAAGAATAGCAATAAGAAATAATTGGTAACTACCCTGTTGCAAGCACCCAGAGCATTCATTTTACTACCACATTCTAGCTATTTATCTTAGGAGCAATAGCCACAAATATTTGTAAATCCACCTTTAACCCTAAGACTATGGAGTGAATGAATAAATAAGAAAGCTCTGAGAATACATACTGTTTATTTTGTGTCTATAATTAGTGGGTTCATCTGGAATTTATGGAAGAATTGTCTAACATCTAAGCTAACTGCAGCCAAATCAACCAGAATTTTTCTACTGATTCCCATGAGCTTTGGACTCAGACCCTAAATTCTTACAACTCAGGAGGAAAACAAAATAGTGTGGAGTGGTTTCCACAAATATTGTTTTAACAGAACTTCAAGATTTCTTTTTTAAACTCAGCTTTGGTGAGGAAAGTGAGAAGAAGAAATAGCATCTGCATGGAGTGCAAGTTGGCAAGGATTCCAGTCTGTCACTTTCCAAATTGTTTTAGAAATGTTTGGCACGTCTCTGTCACAAATTACAGCTGATTATAATTTCACAGTATGTGCAAGCAGATGGAGGAGACGAATTGGGGAAGAGTTTCACCCCAGACAAATTAATTATTAGTAAGTATTTTCAGAGCAGAAGTTAAATATTAAAACTGTGGTTTGAAATAAAGAATTATGGGATGTCCAAGTAATCTATAACTTTGAATCAGACATTTCATGGACAATTTGACACCTGGTCAGAATAATTTAGCATTTTCAAAGATGAAAGTATATCTCATACTAATGGAGAATGTATTTCAGAAACTTTTAACCACTGGTCATTTTTTTCAATTTATCAGTTAAATCAACACATTCACAGGCAGTTACAACTGGAAAATATTCTTTGCAAGGATGACATGGAAATCTTTCAAGTATTCTTTTCCACTTGTGGGAAAAGAATAGAATTACTTGTGGATAAATAGCATTTAACAGCAAGCTTCAGAAACCTGCTTTCACAGTCACTCTTTTATTTTTTATGTAATTCAAAGTTCAGTGTATAAATCACTGCCTATCTAGACTTTTAAAAGCCAGGCTGAAGACACTAGAAGAAAAGGGGAGTTGTAAATGAGATGAGGAGAGAATGGAGGAGCAAGTCAAACACTTCTGTCTGACAGGTTATGTGGCTGAATGGGTAGGTGACACCTTGCTCTCTCTTTCCTTTTCAGGTATTTAAGATTCTCCTGTTGACTCAGGTCCTTGTGAAAATGGTGCTGTTGAGGACTTCGTGATCCTCTTTTTATGGCTCTAATTTTCTGTGTGGGAAGAAAAGTGTAATCTACAGATACACATGGAATTCTGCGGTTGGTACTTTCTGCATATATCTTATAAAAAGATTTTCTTGGCAAGAAAAATTTGGCTTGACTCAAGTCTATAATATTCAACTGATAATCAAAAATAACTTGAAATAAACAATGTTTTTATAGTTTCTTAAAAACCCCTTGTGCCAGAAAAAGTATTTGATTTGAACAGAAAATTGGAGATGAAATGACAGCATTTCTTTGAATGAGCAATACTTAACTTATTTTACTTAACTTCCTTTTTTTAAGAAGGTTGGGTTTTTTTTAAAGAGGAAATTACAGTTTTAAGATTAATTATTTCCAGTTACTATGTGGAGGCTACAGTTTATTAAGAAATATTTGTACTAGGAACCTGAAGTGGAGAAAAATTTTGTTTATTTGAATACAAAATCTCATGTGTCGCAGCAGAAAAGAGAGCAATGTGCTTATCATTATATGCATATATTTATCACTAATCTAGTTCAAGATTTTGTTCATGATGAAATACAGCTTTAAGTATTTTCACTAATTCAATTCAATTTCTTTTTCATGTGTTTGACACAATCTGAACTATTTTAGAAAGGAAAGTGGTTTTTTGCTCTGCTTCCAATTTTCCCCAGAATACCTTTTAATCAGCTGATGGTGCTTATGTGATGTAGTATTTCTAGGGAATCAAATACAATGCATATTCAATGACTCTTTCTGTCCTCTGAACAGAAGCTTTACTGGATTTTTGCAGTTATGTCAAAAACTCACTGTAATAAATATTTTAAAAACTTTATAGTGTGCTACTGGCTGATATGAATATAGAAATGTGTTGAATTAGCTAAAGTAATGTATCCTGACAATTTTTTTTTTCAAATTAAAATCTTTGCGTCTCTAGATATTTAAATATTGTAAAAATGCTAAGAGGTATTTGCAGCTTTAGAAAGGAACAATTTCCTAAATCAGTTTGTTCTTTGATGTTGAACAATATCTTGCGCATACTTGCTGTGTTATTGGTAGTATCCTGCCTTTCCCTAAAATTCAGTTTCCTGGAAATCTGTAACTATGAAGTGTAACTTTAGTAAGGGTAACAAGTATGCCTCAGAGCTGCAGCTGGGTTTCTTTAGTCCTGCAGAATTTAAAACATTTTGGGGGTTACGGCTGGTCTAGACAAGTACAGAGAAAATGACAGACTGAAATCCTGCTGGCATCCTTGCAAGTGGGAATTCTCCAAGGAACTTCAGCTCAGCCATTTCACCCAACACTCATTCAATCAACGTGAGGTTTCTGAGCTTAGGAAAGTACACTTGAGCTATCTGTACAATTTGACTTCAGTAAATGGCAGCAAGGAAGTAACAATTTACCCATTTTTTATTATTTTTACACAATTTGAAGTTATTTAAAGTCACAGTGACTATGATTAATTTGTTGCCATGTATAAACTCTGGGATATGAGTAAAGACTCTTGAACTGCTTACACTGGAGCGTGTCATATCCTTCTTGGTGTTTTATTATGCTATATCCTTTTAGACCTGCAAACACATTAGTAAGTGTGCACATAAAATAAACAACATCATGACACACCAGAATGGAAATCTGATTGTACAATAAAGAAACCTTTCACATTAACACTGACTTTCCCACACTTACCTACATTAGTTGCTGCATTTTGATTTACCAAAAATTATTATTAGCATGATAAAATAATAAAAAAAAAGAGATAAAAGAAATCTGCAAATACAGAAGATTGGCATTTATTTCATCCTCCTTTCTACCATTTTATTGTACACATGTAAAATGTGTACTTGAGTGTTGAAACGTATATCACACAAACCAGTGTGTAATTTTATATATTTATGTGTTTATTCAATTTTTATGATTTCTCAATAATTGTCCAGAAAATGTAAAGAATAATAATGGTGAAATATGTAGGTGACTCTAAATTAGGTTTTTCAATTGATAGGACTACTGCATATCAGCTTTTTTCCCTAAATTGTCTCATATCAAAAGCAACTTTAATTAACACCTCATAAAACAAATCAGTCTCTTACCACTGAGAATTTATTGCACACAAAGGCTACATGTTTAAGAGGTCTCCCCTGTATGTAAATTGGATACAAACTATGAGCTAGAGCTGTTAAATACCAGAGATTTCATACATAGCAGAAATAAATATGCAAAACACATAAAAATAAATTCAAATCTTTGTTACAAACACCCTGGAGAAGACTTTAACAAATCATAACTGTCAAAGGGATGGATGATGAACGTTTTTGTCATGCAAAGGGATACAAATCACTCTTCTGTTGCAAGCATCGCTCTTTTATTTTTGTGGTTGTAGGCACATCATCAACTTTAATGATAAAAGCCTTCCACAAAAATAATTCTTAAGCCTCAGGAACAAACACCTCTTTGGCACCCTGAGAGCATGTTCCACAAACATCATCAATCTCCTTCTGAGAATGATTTACAGCCTCTCCCTTTGGCCGGCTCAAGCTGTCCACGTGCATGGCCCGGCAGCGTCACATTGGGATTCTCCTCTGCTCTGTCCTCCGAGCTTACGCTGCTCGACTGACATGCTCATGGTCAGCTTGCCAAACACATTTGGAAAATAAGAGGAGGAAGCTTGAGCATAAACCCTTCCACATGGACACATCAGAAATGTACGTGTCAAATGAGAAAAAAAAAGGAAGGAATGCATATCTAAACTCAAATTAACAGGCCAAGTCCCCAGTTCCAGCCAGATTTATCACACGTAGCCAGGAGGGATGTTTTAAAAGAAGATGCAACTCTCTCCCTGACTGTGTGGCTCCTCCATTTTATTTAACCACCTGCATCTATAAAGGGGCAGTTAATGCACCAAGAGAGCCAAAATGCAGAACATCATTTAGTGAGATTCATTTTCATCTGTGACATGACTTTTGTGCCAGGAGCTGCATATGTACTGTGAGAAAGGTTGATGAAGGCAGCAGTACTCCAGCTGAGACTCCCCTGAAAAAGATTTCAGTGTTCTTTATCTTCCTTTGTTTTGCTAAACTGAAGGAGAGAGATATACTACGATTGCTGACTTCTACAGAAACAGCTCTGATTTTTTCCTTCTTTGTACCAGCCCTGTGGGCAAGTATATGTTCATTTAAGGGCATACAGATAAGAAAATCAGAATCATTGTATGTGTTGATGAGATACAAATCATTCTTCTGTTGCAAGCATCGCTCTTTTATTTTTGTGGCAGGATAAAATAACAACTTAAGTCAGTGTAATTTAGCATCTGGGTGTACAGCTCCTTCTTCAAGACTGAACTGCCTGAAGTTCACTTGTGGACTGCAGGTGTCTGATAAATGAACTCTTTCTGGCAGCTTTCCTTGAGTTTCAGGAATAGAGTCCATGAACTCAAGTTGAAGACATTTAATGTTCTTTAGAAACTTACGCCATGCACTCACTAAAGCAGATGTACATTCATTAATAATTTTTGCCTCACTTAGCCGTTCTTATGGAGAGAAAGTCTATAGCCTTATCAGAAAAACATGTAAATATTGTCATTAGTTGTAAATACAGACAGATCTTTAATATGTCTACATTGAGTGAAACAGTAGATACTTATAAGCCCAGTAATATTTATAGGGGAAATGCAGTGAAAGAGGAGGACCTAGCAAAATAAATCTAAAAGTGAATTCATAAGATCTTTGGGACATTTTTACAAAGGCTGGAAAACTAAGCGGATTGAATTTCCTGAACAGAGTGTTCCAGAGTACTTCTATGATGAAGGGCTAGCTTATACAAGGAAATATCTAAACCATCTCTCTTTAGATGCTTAGACTTAAAGGTACTATTATAGAAAGTTTAGGTCAGGTATGAAATGTCTTTAGAAGACAACTCCAAATTTTACAATCTCAGTTAGGGACTTAAATACAAACAGTGGTCACACGCATCTTTAAGAACTATTAGCTAGCACTGACCTGTCACTATATTTGGGACACTTTACTGCTCCAAGAAAAGCAGTGGGAACTGGAAAACTGGAAAATAAGAGAACGAAGTTTTTGTACAAACTCTTCCATGTGGGCACATCAGAAATGTTCATCTCAGATAAGAGAAAAAGAGAAGGAATGTGTATCTAAATTCTCCAAGGAGTGTCCAAAGAAAACAATCTCTCACAAAGCTATTGGGTACCAAGTGAAGTTGATGACACTAGGCCACCTTTTGTCAGGGTGTCATGCCCTGGATGCTGGGCAAACAGAAATGCTCCATTGCTCAGTGTTTGGCTGTCCAAGGTGTTAAGCACCTTATTCTACTCTGTGAATTGTAGTCCTTCCTTTTGCCACTTTTATCTGTATAAGGGGGATAATATTTCCTTAACTCCCAGCAGTTCTGTAGAAGGAAATAGATATGAACTTTTGCTATCTCTGGAAACTGTATGAAGATGGAATGCTCTCAAAATACTAATATGAAACTTCCAAGCAAGTCAACACTCCAGTCCATGGCTGATGATTTATTTCAAGTGATTCAATCATGAAGCCAGGTACTAATTGTATTTTTAATAAGGCTGGCAAAAAGTTTCAGTGTTTCACTGAACTGAATAATTGTTGAGTGCTTTACAGAGCAAGGTTTAACTTTGCCTGCAACTTTAAAATATTAAAACTTAGATGTTAGAACTTGCAAGACCATTATGACAGATGAATTATTTTGTCACAGGGAAACTCATTTTCATCTTATTTCCTAATTATGTTATATATTTCAACACAAAGTAATGCCACTTAATATGATACTATCATCTTGCAGTTCTGAAAACTTCAGATGACTTTTTAAACATTAAAAACCATTCTTTATGCATTAAAATTGCTATTGCAGCTATTAGAAGAAATTTGTTTTTATTCTGTGTTTCTGTAGTTAAATACATATTTATTTTGGAGCAATTAGTTATGGATCAAGTTACCAATTAGCTTTTTAAAAAATAAAAATAGTTGAAACTTTGCCATAATTGCTTCATTCCAATGAATGGAATTTTGTGCAGCATAGAGGTAGTGCATAATTTAAAAACAATCAAATAAATTCCATGTGAAAATCTTAAAATAGCTAACTTCACCTTGAAGGAGTAAAAGCATTATAAAATGCCATTCCAGTTTACCTACAATCCATTACATTACTGGTGGAAAGCAGGGAAATAAGTGCTTGACCAGTAATTTAAGTAAAAGAATTGAATATCTATTGAAAATCATGAGAGCTGTGATGACCTCATGGCTTTTGGAAAGCTCTTGCTTCAACACAGTATGTGTTATCAAGCTAATACCTCTCATGTGTTTTAGTGTAAGACTGAATCAAATAAATTCTTTCTGTTCAGCTGCTTAATTTCATTATCATGTATATTTTAAAAGCACAGAATAAAATTCTGAAGGCTTTGATGTGTAGAGTATGCCAAACATTTGAAACATTTATTAATTTTATGAGTCGTAATAAAATATAATGATAGGAAATCTAAAATTTTCAGTACCATTGTGGAGACAAATTTCTACATGTGACAGCATCCTTTAAGAGAGTTTTTGCAATAATTGAGGTGCTGTGCTTTTCTTTGAATCTCACTATCTGATGATACCTCAGAAGTGTATACTTTATTTCAGAATCCCATTATGTACCATTATAAGATCTGATTTCCTTGATTGTTCATTTGTTTGGGGGGTTTAGTTTGGTTTTGTTGTTGTTTTGGGGTTTTTTCTTTGTTTGAAGCTTTCTTAACCAAATTGTCAGTCAATGTGTTACAGTAACACTGGCTTTCTTTTGACTCTCATGGCTATACACTGTGGGGAAAAAATAAAAGAACTATGCTTCATCATCCTGTCAGGGAGGTTTCTTAACAAATTACCCTCACCCTCAAAAGGAAACACAAAGAGACTTTTTGTAGCTTTAACAATTCTCATAGTTCTTATCTCATTTTCTTGGCTATTCAGGGGAAAAAAATACAATCTTCTAGATCTCAAAGATAATGATATAAATATCTTTAAGGTTCTATGAAGTCTAGATAATTGATAAAAGCATGACTCTTTAATTATTATTTAAACTCTATTTTTTTCCTATAATATTGTGTTTTCAAAACACACAATTTGTTTGTTGACTATTTATTTTCAAAGGGTAAATAACAGTAAATTACAATACAAAGTAGTACAGAGTAATACACCCTTTCTTTCTTGTTATTCTTGTTCATTAAGTACTTGATAATCCCCTAAGGTTTATGCCTTAGTCTGGATGAAATTCATTGCAGGAAGGCACCATAAGGCATTGTTTAGATTTTACATCATCTTTCTCTTTTTGAGTGTCAGGTTGAGGAAATGTCCTGCTTTCAACAAAGAAATTATTTGATATGATATCCAGTACCAGAGGGCTGGGCTGGTTCCTGGAGGTGTGAAAGCTGCTGGTGCTGAGGAGCAGCAGTGCCTTTGTCACCAGGCCCTGTCAAGCATTGAAAAACCAGTTCACACAAAGCACAACTGCATTCCTGAATCACAAAGAGCCTATGAGCTCCCTCCAGGCTGTGTCCCATCTTCTTCCTCCCCACACAGTGGTACCAGTTTACAGTGCCTGTGTGGGATATAGGGGCTTCATTTTTTGGTTTATATCTTTTTGTAAACTCAGTATTTTCTGCAGGCATCTTACATTTCAAATTTATATTGGGGTCTTATAAATCAGCTGAAGAATGAATGTGTGGTCCTTCCATACCATAAATTAAATTAAGCTGTAATTTGTGTGGGATGTTTTGCTAGTAACAGGTGGATATACTTAAAATAGAATGGAAAAAAATCAAAATACACAAGAAAAACAAACCCCAGCCACTTCAGCTGGGTTACTAAAAGCATACTGTTCAATGTTATTTATTTTTTCATGTAAGAATAATATAATTTACTACAAGAATCCAAACAAACTCATTCAAGTAAAGTTGGGAGTTCTACCTTTACTAGCGCATCACCAAGAAAATTTTATGAAGTACACAGACATAAAACACAAATGCATAAGTTCTTCTGAAATCATCCTCTGAGTTACTATTCTAAGCAGACCTGCATCATATATGCAGAAAAAACATGTTATCAGCTGCCTGAGTCTAAGTCAGTCACAGTGTGGCAATGACTTTCTTGCCATTACTGTTCTGTGCTGCCTTAGCATCTCTGAGCCTGCTTTGAACAATAAAGTTTGCAGGGAAAGGCTCGAAGAGACTTGAGATGTCACTTAACAAAGGCACCCTTAACCACTTTGTAGACCCCATCCATCCACAAAAAGATGTTGCAAAACTTTAAGAATGGAAAGATCAGTGAATAAATCCATTGTTAATTTTAAAAGCAATTTCAAATGCCTTTACAGTTAAGCCATTCAATTTCCATTGGTTTAAGTTTAATCATTTTTCATTAATGTAAGCTAATTTGCAAGCTAATCTAATAAAGTAGCATGAAACATGAGCAGCAATGCACTGAAATGAAGGAAGTTCAGCTGCTTGCAGCTCATTAAGGTTCTTGAAGTTTAGAAGAGTAATTACTGACTAAGAATGATTTTGTTTACCTCTACATTTTGAGAGTTCCTGTTTTATCCCACAGTTTAAGACTCATGGACAAAATCATCAGTAGGTATAATTTGGTAGAGCTCTAATGAAGTCAACAGGACAACTTATAGCAGATTACAATTTTTTTATAGCTCTTGTTTCTCCCCAGTTTTTTTAAAAAATAAACTGGTAAAAGTACTCACAAGATAGGTTTTAGCACAAACATTACTAAGCCAAAATGACACATCTTGTGCCTCCTAGAGTCAGTGGAGCATTTCCCATAGATTTCAATGGGAGAAACTTTAAACTCTAAAATTCTTCCTATAACAGGAAAGTTGTTCTGGTTTCTGATAAAGCTGAAATTTCTCTTAATTAATTAATATCTGAAATAGAACCCAAATTGTAAAAAGTAACCTACCACTCCTAACTTGCCAATTGCTAAGGAGAACAACTACATCACAGTCATCAGTGAGCAAATTGCTCTTGGTGCTAAAGGTGCATTAAGCCATCTAAAATTCTTTCTCTTAAAATTTCAATCATTTTACCAACTAGATTGAGCAGTTTGTCATTATCCAGATTTCTGTTCTACGAGTGGATTGTTCAGGTTATTGTAAAATTAATCTTGTTTTTCTGTCATACTGTTCTGATCAAACATGAAGGTTAATTGGAGTCTCACTATACTTCTATTGTTTATTCACTTATAGATGTCCATGGTCACATGGTCAGGAAATCAGACAATAAGATTCAGCCAGTCAGTCAGACTGATTTTAAGGCATTTCTAAAACTGTCACTCCTGTGAATGCTGCATTTTCACATGTTCAAAGGTATAGTGTTTACTCATGCCCAGTTCAGTTTGTGATTCAGGTCATTCTGCACCAGACACTTTCTCTCCCTTACTTACAATGATTGTAATTACTTTTTTTCTCATTAAATAACACAGAAACAAGAACTATTCCAAAGTACTACATATGCTATGAGATAGCTAACTTGTTATGAAATCTTGACATTTAAACATAAATGTGGCAGCTGTGTGGTTGTATAAAGCATTGTAAATATTACATCCTTAAAATATAATCAACCACCCCATACTGTATTACTTAAGGTATTATAAAAACCATCCTAAGCTTGGTACAATCAAAAAGAATCATATGATTAGCATTAATGTAACAATAAGCATTTCTGATTATCTTCTTTAATAATACGGGAAATGTTTCAACCTTCAGCAAGAGAAAAACAAATTCCCTTTTCTCACTTGTACTCCCCATCTCTCAAGCCTCTCTCAGCTGCATCCTGAATGAGTTTCACCCACTTTTTCAGTGGATGGAAGAGATGGATGGAGCTTGTGCCTTAGGGATAGCTTTAAACCTGATTCTGACACAGTTTCTGTTTGCTGGTTTGACCTTGCTGAATGACCGAGGGCCTTAGGGACCACACTGGGATGGAGACTGCCCCAGTACCACTGGCTCTGTTTATCTGTCTAGATCAGTGCACAAATCTAACAGGATGATTTTGCCCTGAAAGAGCCACAGATATTGCTGTGTAGGCAAGCTAAGAGCCTCCTCCTGCCCAGGAATGCTACTGAGCCAAACGCTGGTTTTGCAGTGCACTTGGCAAAGAGCAGTGGGCAGCCTTATCCCAAGTGACACTTCAGCAAGGCATACACAGCAGTTAATCAAGCATTGCTGTCTGGGGCAGAGGCAGACTGGAAAATCTGTCTTATCCCAATTTTCCGTAGTCACAGAATCTGCAGGACTGAACACATGACAACAGTAATTCTAGTTAGTGAAGAGGATGTGAAATTGAGAATTCAAACCTGACAGCAAGATAAGTGGGATTTTATGCAAAATGAGACTATTGAATTTTAAGATAATGACTTATTTAGGACTAAATTAGGACCAGAATAAGATTATTTGAATAGCAGATAAAGAAAAGCAAATAGAATATATATGTTGTTAAATATTTCTTTCATCAACATCAAAAAACAGCTGTTTTCTGCTACCCACACAGAAATTTAGTGTTGACTTTCTCTTTCTTCTTTCTTTCTTTTTTTCTTTCTTTCTTTCTTTCTTTCTTTCTTTCTTTCTTTCTTTCTTTCTTTCTTTCTTTCTTTCTTTCTTTCTTTCTTTTCTTTTCTTTTCTTTTCTTTTCTTTTCTTTTCTTTTCTTTTCTTTTCTTTTCTTTTCTTTCTTTCTTTCTTTGTAGGTGGCCATAGTAAAATGTCATGTGTAAAAATTTCTATGGAAAAGTGTTTTATGAGCAATGCAACCACTGTGGCAACACTTAAAGGTTTGCCCTCATACCTGTACTTGAGCTGCAAACAGAATAAGGCAGATTCTTATTGTCAGAATATGGAAAGAAAATACAAAACTTAGCTGTCAAAGGGTTAATTTACTTGGCGTTGTTCTAACTTCAAAGAAGGCACAAAGTGTTAGTTTGGAAACACCATTAAGTATGTAACAGGCTGCTGCAGGGGTGGGTAGCCCTCCCTTTTTGTTTTGAAGGCAATCCCTATGCAATAGCTATTTTTATGAAGAAAGGTTAATCCACCATTGTGGACTAAGAGTTTAGACAGAAACAAGTAAAGGAAAATTCTACTGCAAATTCAGTGGGCTGGGAAATCATTATCATTATAGTTCCCATAGTATAAATGGAGTCTAGAAACATTCATTCAACTTTTAAATTGCAAAGCAAGATTACAAACTGAGTTAAAATTATTTGCTAGGAAAAAAAAAAAAACCTTTTATAAAAATTCAAGTCACTGAATATGAATAATTGCAGATGCAGACATTCACAATAGAAAACTACTTCTGTATTATAGGGGTATAAGAAAATTGCTATTTTTGTAAGACAATGGCAATTATTAAATCACTAGAAACTGTTTAAATGCATTGGATTGTGGATGTGACCATTAGCAGCATGAACAGGTAATAGATATTTTCTTTTTTCTTCTGAAAGTCTAATTGCTCTCTGCTATATCAAGAGGAAATTCAGTTTACTGAGGGATTCTTTCTGAGGTTAATTACTGGGTTTTCAATAATTTTCTTAGCGGAATTATCCTCTGAATACTTCAAAATTCAGCAGAATGGGAACTGGTTTTCTATTTCATAAGAATTTTTAAAGTTTTAAAATATTGAAAATTACCAAATGCTTATTAATTTCTGTCTGAAAACAAAAAATTAATTATTGAAAGTATTTTCAAGATAAAAATACCCCTCTATTCCTGAAATAGCTAAAGAAGGTTTTTATCAAGATATTGCAACTAAGCTTTACCTAATGCAGATATTGAACTTGACCACTGAAATAAAATTCTATTGAATTAAAAAAAAAAAAGAATATTATAAATGAATGGCTGCATGAGGAGAGCCAAAGCAGCCATACCACAGACAGTTTGGCCAGAGGCTCAATTTATAGAACATAAGAAGTGAGGTTTGTCAAACTGAAGCATGTAAGAACACATTTTCTTGTGCAGGACAGGTATCAAGGCCTGTAAATGGGCTTCATTTCCATCCCTATATTAGTATGGGAACAAATTCTTGGACTTTGGCTCACATTCTAAATTGTTCACATATAGAAAACCTTGCTGCAATAAAAGGTGCCCTAATAGCATATACTGGATTAGCTTCTCCTTCAAAATGCAATCTCTATTCACATAAGGCATGAAGACTATTTTGCCCCTCTAATAATTTCAGGGCATATGAATGTACTTTACCTGTTAGGAAAGAAATAGTATAAATAAATCCAGAATTAGTATAAACAAATCCAGAATTAGTCAGTTTGCTTAGCCATACCTAAGGGCCATGCCTTTATTCGACCACTGTACCTTTGGTGGACACAGTAAATTATGCGCTATTCTTTAAGGATGCTCTTAGAAAATCTCCACATGGGTCTGTAATCTATCTGCAACCCTTCTGCCAGCTGGTTCATGACAGCAAAAGGGCTGGTTTCAGTATGTGTCAATCCTCTCCTGAAACATAACTTAACCAGCTTGAATCATGGGGAAACTTAACATCCTCATTCCCAGTACCCTTTGCAGTCAGAAGTTTGACACATTCAAGTACTCTGAGGCCATGTGCACACTGGGGGGAAAAAAGCTTTATTAGAATATTGGGAATGGTCATAAACTTGGGAAATAAATCAAAAGTATACACATACTTATTTACATGTTACAAGCAAAGTACTTTCCCTCATCTTTCACCCTTTTTTTCAGAGACAGATTTTTCTGCTGCTCAAGGAAGGTCCTGTAGATAAGGATAAGGTGGTGTAGTGGCTTAGAACTCTAAGAAGCAATAGAAGTTAATAACTATTTCTTACCAGATCTGCCACCAGTGGCAAAGAAATAACTGGTATGAATCCTGAAAGACAGCATCACCCCCTAGACCTGCTGTTGTCTTCTATCCTATGCTGTAAGAACAGCAGAGGCCAGGTCCACAGACGTAGAGCTATTTTATTAACACCTTGAGTATGTCACACTGTCCCCAGTGACACTCCTGCCTCTATTAGAGAGTGTCAGAGCACTCTTCCATAGGGTTTGATGACTACTACTCTCCCCAACGCATTTCTGACCCCTCACTACTCACCATTTCCCAAACATGCTCAGGCTTAGTTTGGATTTTAGGAGGGACCAGGAAGTGTCATACGAAAAGGTTTCTTCAGAGAGGAAAGTTCAGTATGGATCAGCTTTTAGAGAATTAGACAATGTTTCTTAGACAACATTTCTCTACCCAGGCTTCTGATGCTATTTATAGCATCAAAAAAATATATATTTATATTTTTGCATGTGTAGGCTAAAACAAAGAGTATAGAGGCAATTTAGCAAAGCTCCAAAATGTCCCTAACTTCTTTCAGGCTTTTGGGTGATTGCAATACTTGAGCAGAGCCCTTGCTGTGTGGAAAAGAGCTGTCTGTCCCAAGCTGACCATCTACTTCCTGTCTCTTGGTGACCACACTTGAAAAGAGTGACCTCTCAGACCTTGGTGGAGGATGGAAACACAGGTGGCCAATGTAAATTGAATTCTCAACAACTTTTCCCCTTAGGTCCCAGACACAGAGCTCCCAGACCTCATATACATGTACACTCCTGTGTTCAAGTTTTGGTAAAACAGTTAGTGGTTCCAACTCTGGATAAATAAGTTATTCCTCAAGAGGAATTTTCTGCCTGCTCTTCTACATCCTTTGGAAACCCAGGAATTTATGAGAGGATGCATTTAGCAGCACTGAAAACATTACTTGATCAGCTTCACTGTCATCAGAAGATGTCACTGCAGCCATTAGTAACTAATGAATTGTTTAAGAAGATATAATGACTAATTTGTCTGGTCAAAAAGGCATAAACACAACCTTTGAAAACTGCATTCTATTAAGTCAAGAGAAAAATCGGGTTCATTGTCCCTTAATTTTCAAATGGGATGAGATCCAAATCTATTACAGTTCTGAGACAAATTACCTGGCAAATTTGTGGCATCTTGTGAAATGCTAATGAGAAAAGAGTTGTGAAGTACTTATGGTATTCCAATGAATCAGGTAAAGAAGCCAGAAGAGAGATTTATATAGTCCTAATATGAGTAAGTTGGCCCCCAAAGGACCCCTGAATAAGACATGTTTATCCTTCTGCTCTGCTCCCAGTGGTTTTTAACAATGAGCACTTCCACTAAAATCTTCTGCCCTTATCTATATGCTTTTGAGTGGCCAAAAAAATTCATGACTGTGAGTGTTACCAGGTCTTCATTAGGGAAAAGCTTCCTACCTTGTTCTCACAAAAAATAGACAATAGATATAAATATGAGATCCTTTCTCCACATATAATGAAGCTAGGATCTATTTCCTTCTGATATAATTCATTAGTAACAATATTAGTGATCACTGTTTGCAGTCTGGAAAAATAACCAGAACAAACACTACTAAAAATCCACCAGGATTTACATTTCCACCAGTTTTAATATCATTAGCAAGTAATCATGACATGACATTCAATTTTTACTTTTCCGGGTAAAATATTAATTAAGAGCCTGTACTCTAAAGTGGGAGGTGAGCTATTAAGAGAAGGAGAGGGTGTGGTAAATGTGTTCAAATATTTCATCAAAAATGTTCTCATATTAAAGATTCCTCAGGCATGAAACTGAAGCAATTAGTTCTTGTTTTCTATTAAGTCAGAATGCACTGTCAAAAAAGAACAGTTCAAAGAAAAATATCTACCATGCAGCAGCAAAAAAAAAAAAAGTAAGAAATAAGGGTCAGCTAATCAGATCGTCTAAATCAGCCTTGTGCTACTAAAATCAGTGGAGCTGGGAAAGTTCACAGTGGTGTACAATGTTATTTCTTGGTAGAATATGTTTCTGGTGTGTGCCAGGAAAGAACCATTCAGAGGTACAGAGATGGCTGCAGAAGGGACAAAATTAATTGAGAAAAATGTGAATTGATGCATATAAAGGAATTAAGAAAGATGCTTTTCTTTGCTAAATATTGATTTCTACATTTAAGGTCTATAAAGGCACTGAAATATTTGTACACAATTGCTTGTTTTGTTTTGTTTTTTTTTTGACTGCTATGATTTTTTAACAGTCAAATGGAAAGAGAAATGAAGATCAAGCTCAGTCTTTGTGAAGACTTGCACAGCATTCTTGTTGGGTTGCATCAAAGTTCCTACTCTACAGGAAAGTGAAATACGACATGATGATTGCAAGGCAATGGTGACCAAATCTGTAGTTGTGTCACCAGTCACAGAACGTATATTGGTTCTGTGTTACTCATGATGGGGAAGAAAATCCAACCATACTTCAGGAACAACCTGATAATCCATGGTTTTTATTTAAGCAATGAAATTATAGGAATGAAGTGACTTGGCATCATGTAACATGAACTGTGTGCACAGGGGCACCACCTGGAATGGGATTTCCCTGTGACAGCCTGCAAAGCTCCGAAGTGAAGGACACAGCAACACGGACAGATGCCAGGTCTCACAGCATATAAATGAGAGAAAATACATAGAAAACAATTTCTTTCTAGAAAGAGAGGAAATTCTATTGCTGGAAGATTTCCTCCTCACTGGCAACTGCTAGACTGCTTTGGAAAGTTGTGATGAATTAAGTGCCACGGTAGTTTGGATAGTTTCTTAAATCACATTTTAAAATATTTCACTATTGAGTAGTATTATTTATAAACAAAGACCAAAATTTATATTAAGAGACTGCTCTTTAGGCTATAACATTTTAAAAAGGAGACTTTAGAGAAAGGTTATCTTCCTTTGACAGACAAAAATAGGTCTTTTTAGATTTATTTGCAATAAACTTACTTTGGGTTATGTTCTGCTTATCTGTTGAGAATGGATTATATGGGAGAGAAACAAAGTCTATTAGGTCTTCTTGCCCTCTTGTACTTCCATTATCTACACAGGCAGTAGAAACTCTGCAAGGATTTTATCCAATTTTTTTTATTTGAATCAAGGGGAAATTACTTTTAGCTTTCTCACGTCCTCCTGAAAATCTGTTGGCCCTAGATGTGAAAAAAAAAATTTAAAAATAAGCTGTGTGTTCTTTAAACTCTTACATTTTTGTTTATACACACTAGTATTGTGCCTTTAAAATACTTGTCAGCGTTGCATTTCAAACAGATTATTGGGAAACCAATTAATTTAATAAATGCCCTAGAATCACAAAATGGAAGGAAAGGCATTTCAAGTCTCCTTTCACTCTTCCAGGCAATATCAACAAATGTGTCAATAGTGACAGGATGATTAATCTTGCTAGTCTTTCCTTAAAAATGTACAATATTGAAAGCTGTATGGCATCTCCAACTAATCCAATCGTTGCATCTCACTGTTGTAAGAAAATTGGACAACATGTGGTAGTACAGCTAGAAGGTGAATGATGTACTGCAGTGGAATGTGGCTGTTACATACTGTTTAGTAAGATTGCCATGCTGCTCTGTTGAATACAACTAACATGCTAATGTTAATAGGATGAGAATATATTACAGCAGTAATGATCACATTAGCTGCAGTAACCTCTTAGCAAGTGGACTTTACTCACCTCAATTCCACTGTGTTTCCAGCCAGAAAATAAGGAGGTGGGAAGTGGCTATGGGAACTAATTTGGTGATCTCGTAACCAATTTCCTCAAATACCACCAGTCAGTCTGTAGGGTGGGCTCTGAAGGAGAGAAACCCTGGCTGAGGCAAAGCAATGGCATATAATTGCAAGCTAAGCTGACCCATCGGGCAGCAGCATGTAACTCCTGTGGTGCAGCCTCTTTTATTTGAGGAATACATTAATTTCCATCGTGAAGAATATTGTTGGGCTTTCCTTCTTTCCTCTTCCAGGCAGGAAGTGGCCCTTTTTGAATATCAGACCTCTGGGCATTTCAGCATGACACTATACCATGAGAAATGTAGGATGAGGCAGAAGACAATGCAACTGAAATGTCAAAGGTTTGAGTTCAATTTGGTTTGAAGGATGGCCAAAGGCTCAGATCACTTCTTATTTAACCAATCTATTTGTAATATACATTGGCACTTTGTTGGTAATACAGCATGTTTTTTTTTGCTGGTCCGAAGAGAAATAGTACCTACCCTAGGTGCAGGAAAACACTCTCTGTACTAGAAAGAAGGGTGGGGATATTTTTTTAACTAACCCTATATTCTTTTATATATTTATTTGGTCCTGGTTAGACTTCAACTATGAAAATACATACTGTCTATTGGTCCTCACTTTTAGTGACAGCTTGCTTTCTTGTAAAACCTTAGAGAAGCACAGACACATTCTGCTTTTTGCTGAAGACTTCACTTTGGTTCTTCGTGAGTCTCCTCTTCTTTAATCTCAAGTAAGCATCCTTTTATATCCCTGGCACAGCAGCCTCCAAGAGTCAAGCTTCTCAGGGCTACCACAATACTGAAATAAATGTACATATTTTGCTCTCTACTCAGGGAAATACAGTGTGCTTGTCAGAACATTCAGGTTTTTTTGTTTGTTTGAATTTGGGAACAAGCACCTTTTGAACTGATGAAACAAAACACCTTTTAAATAAGACATAGACGATTAGATAAAATTTATTAAATTACACTACTGATTGGTGAAACTGTTCATTTGATCCAAAACTCTATTTGTCTTTCCAGAACTAAAAAATGAAAAGTCAGATAATAAATTCCATTTCTATTCATTATGCTCATTACTATGCAGTTTATCCCTAATATCCAACTGCCATTCTGTAACCGGGATGGTTTCGTTCCCAGACTTACTCAGAGGAAATCTTTCTATTTGGAACAATTAAAAATTACAAAGAAAAATATCTAGGCCCTTTGAATTTTAGAAATAAATTGTATTCAGTATTTTCACTCATTATTTTTTCTTTAAAATCTGCCCTATCTTAAAAATATATTTCAAAGAGGTATCAGTGTGCATTGACACTCTGCACCTGGAATATGCCAAATGTTTCCCTATTATTTGGCAGCCTGGATGATAAAGATGTGGGGGAAAATGTATGTATGTCAATTCCATAACATAAAATTATGCAGAAATGCTGATATTATAGCATATTAAGCACCATTCTTATATTCAGTTGCAGTGAATAATAAAACTAAGATCTTTATTTTAGTGCCCACTGTTATTCTCACGAAAGAAGCAGGTTATCCTCTTCAAATATCCTCTTCAAATGATCTCCTCCATCTTACATATGATAAGTAATATGGTGGATTCCACCTCCTTGAAAGTTAATCCTTGATCAGATATTTTATTTGGTACCTAACACACCGTGAAAGAAATCTACATTAAATGTTGCAGGTATTGAGATTTTCAGCTTGAAGCTAGCACTTCTCAAACAGTTTAAGTTGGCAGTCTCACTAAGTTACCCTCTGCCTGGACACAAATGGAACAAAGAGCACACAGGGAGCAAGCAGGGCTCTTGTCTTCTGGCCCTGCAGGGCTTGGGCAGCTCCTGGCCTCAGGGAGCTCCAGCTCCTGCTCTGCTCATGGCAGGGCTGGGAAGAGAACAAGCACCACTGCCTGGGGATATTGCTCTTGAGGGTGAAAACTCAAGGCAAATGTTAGTGGTATTAATGGTCAAACCCAGAATTACAGCTTTTAGAATCTCTACTGTATATTAATAACAAGTCAGGTAAATCCAGGAAAGTTTGATGAGCATCATGAGTTGGTGCAAGATTTGTCAGATAAGGCAACACTGCTCCAGGACAAAGGCAAACTGCAGATTGTGGTTGCTCCAGTGGAGCTAGCTTTTATTTTTTCTTCCTCTTACTCATATAGAAATGATTAAGAAGAAAATTTCTCATTCCTGCCTTCTTATAAGATTAGCTTTCTGAAAACTATTTAATTTGCTTTAAATAAAAAAAAAATGGAAGGATTCTAAGAATTTATGTTCAACATATGTCTTTCCCTTATGTACTGTAGAATACTCCCCAGATGAGCATTTGTCCCTTCTTACAAGACCAGCACTGCCTTATATTCTCTGAGATTCACATAAAGATTTCAGAGACTTTTCCAAATCTTTCTTGATTTATTACTGTCTCATATAGCCTAGCACAGCTGAATACTAATATTCATGACAAGCTCTGGAGTAGATACATGTTCTACTTTGCTAAACTCTTTTACAGTCTTAGTTCTTAATATTTTTATCAGCTTGAACAATTGCACTCTTAACTGCCAGACTCTCTCTAAGCACTTTGAACACTCTTGTCACCTCTCCTCTCTTTCAAATCAACTGACATTTTCTAGAAATTATAATTTTCTTTGTTTCTGCAAAGTTTATTTCAGTCAATCCTTTAGAGTAGATTATTCTCTCTCAATATTCTTGTGTTGTGTTGTTGTTGTGTTTTAACATTTTGAATACAAGTAGGGAGCACAGCATAAATAGGGTCTATGATTATGAACTGTCATTCCACACTTCATGATAACGATAAGCAATCCCTCAAAAATCATTGCCTAGTTCTCTTTTTTCCATTAAGTGTGTACTTTTAGTAGTCATAGATTTATGCCTTTGCTAGAACCAGAGGTATATCTTTAGTCATGGTCTACAAGAAAATGAAATCAAACAGGGTCATGTATTCCAGCCTTAAGTAAATAAGTACATTTTACTTGATCCATTTTCTAAGTGTTTCCAAAAGTCTTCTAAATGTTCCTTTATTAGTACCCATTTCACTCTTTCTTTAAGAGGTTTTGTGTTTTCACTTGTTGCAATATAATACATAATCTTTGTTGAAATTTTCCTTTTGATAAGCCATTTCTTTGAAGCTCTCATTTATTTGCTTGTAATTAGCTTAAGTGTCACCAGATCTCAAATTAATTGGAAGAAATGTAAAACCTCACTTGAGATGATGCTACCAATGTGCTGTCCTTGTCCCAGCACCATTTTATTCATGCAGAGCATTATAAAGATGTTTTTCCAGAATTTGAGATTTTCATGTGCAAAAGGCAGAGATGGCCTATTCCTGGGTAATTTGGTATTCTATTCTGGTGTGCTCCTTTTATAACCTCTATATCTCATCACTCTACACTTCTTTTTTTTAATCAATTAAAGGCCATTTCTGATAAGTAGCCATGAATTCCAAGCAATAAAACATTAGCGATCTGGACAGTTCTGGACCTGGTCATCTGCATTATAATCAAACTACAGACATTTTTACTATTGAAATATTCCTCTTGCTTCTTTTTTTATCTAGTCATATTTGTGGAGAAAGAGTGATTCACACCCAAAGTATGAATCTCAACTCCCTCAGACCCTGCTGCCTCTTCCCATCATGAAACCTGCAATGAGAGAAGCCCATGTTTCAGAGTTCCAGGGGAAGGAAAGCTCAGAGAAGCAACCTGAACTCCAAACTCTGCTGTGCCCCTGTAGCTGCAGCCTCCCTGGCCAATTTTTGCCTCCTAATATTTATGAAGTGGCACAAAAATCTTTTAAGAACTCCATAAAATGTTCTTCTTCCTAGATTTAATGTGTAATGGGATGTTTTCAGAATTATTTGTCTTATCTAAGGTAAAAATCTCAGTATTTCATTCTTGAAGTCAAAATTCTTAGAGGTTTTTTTTTTTTTTTTTTTTTTTTTCACATCTTAGTTCCCATTTTCCACCTATGGGTGAGTTCACATGTTTATGTTGGCCAAAGCAATATTATTCTGTCTGGGGAGGGAAACCATAGAAAATATTTGTATATGAAAAGCCTGTAGCACTAAAAGAAGGCCCTTTCTATCAGCCACCCAAAGAGTCTATATCTGTATACATCCATCTTTGGGCATACACATGAAAGAGTGATTTTGCAATAATATTTGGAATAATTACATTCTGCCAAACTCAAAGGCAGTATAAGCAGGTGCCATTTCATTGACTTTATTTGTATTCACTTTACCACTTGTGTGTTTACTATGCATTAATTTCCAGATTTTGTAGCACTGGCACCAAAATGGAAGCCTATTTTGTCCATTCAGAAACTGAAGCAATGTTTGCTGTCTGCTGCAGTCTGCAACTGTACAGCACACAAACACTGACCTCCTGCCTGTATCCCCCATGGAAGTTTGTGCTGCTGGGGACAGTGACAATTGGTGTAGCATGGATGAGTTGAAGCACAGTCTGTGGAAACTGTCCCCTGGCCCTGTCCCCATCTTAGCCTCCAGAGATTTAGAGCTACCTGAAATACTGCATAATATAGGCTCTATGGGGAAGGAAATATTCACTGCTAATTAAAACATTTCTTCTGTGGGTAGGAATCGGTCATTAGGGGCATACTGCTTTTACAGAGTGAGAGTGAGGTGGAAGCAATTGATGGGTTTAAGCATCAAGGGTATCAGAGGTTACTTTTCCTTTGAGAAGCCAAGATGTTTCTTACAGAATTATCTCTGTGGGTTAGGGCAATTGTTGGTAATTGGCCCAATGAAAAGCACAGGCTTGCAGAACATACCTACCCAATTCAAGAGGAAGAGTACACAGATTACTAGAGATCTGTGAAGCTTCCTTGCAGTCCAGTTTTCCAGGACTGCCTTTCCTAGATTGTTACTAGTCACAACTGCACATTTACAGGAGCCATGTTATCACTTTCCCATCATGGCCCTAAGAGATATTCATTAAAGCAATTATACTGAGGAGATAGCTACAGCCAAAAGGCCACTGAAATACAACAGAGATCTAAGGAAGAGAACAATTTTTTGAAATTGTTGCTTTTTGTTGCATAACTACCTAAAGTGAACAGGCTGCTATGAAATATCTTCACGTCTACTGAACACAAAAGGCAATCTATCACAAACTCTGCAAGTCTGTCTGTTTAACTACTTTTTTAAGCAATGTTGATGACTTGCTAGAAACAATCTGAGCTAATTCTTTTCAAATACAGGCAAATGGCAAGTAATTACACAAACTGTGACTAAGAAATTGCTGGTGATCACCAGAATACAAGTAGTAATGGATTGAAGTGTTTCCAACAATTTTTAAAGGTGTGATTTTTCTGTGTTTCATTCCAGTGGTTTAATTTTGTTAATGTGCTTTGCTGCCAAGAGGGTTAGTCCTGCTTCTTCAACAGAATTCAGTGTTGTCGTGTGTTCTGTGGTCATGCACAAAAGATGCCTGGTCCTGTGAGCCCGGGTATATTGATTCACATATCTCATAGTTACCCAGATAAGAGCTAAGGTCCTCTTCAGGTGTTCATTCAGATTATCTCAGCAAATCCTCCTTGCTGTTGAAAGGGCCTCACAGGTCTATTTAGTGTAGGTTTCCCTGATTCCACAAATAACTTCCTTTACATGACCTAGTTTAAAGCCAGCCATGTAGAAAAGCAAATGGCAAATGAAAGATTGCTTCATATCTAATGCCTCCATAAATGTGTGTACCTCTGATATAAAAAGCTGGATTCTAATTTACTAGAAAGCAGAGGCTTGATTGTGGTGCTATGCTGGGCAGTGTGCCAACCCACAATTTACTGCTGGCCTATATTAATGAGGTAACAAAGTACACTAGTTCAAAATTTCATGAGAGCTATAAGGACCTTGGCGGGACAAAAGATTTCTGTAATTCTTAATCATCATTCTTTCATGGTTATATCCAAAATCAATATTGTTTTTCTCATTATTAAGAGAAGAGAAAACTGAAATAACAAAATAACACCAAGACTTAAGCTACAGTGCCATATTTTTGTTGGCAGGATGTCATACTGAAAATTATTTTTTAAATTCTGAGCAATTTGTAAAGTGCATTCTAACATGCAACATGATACTGTGTATACATATATATATGTACATATATATATTTCTACTATACATTATGTCTACACAGATATAATCTCACTTTGATGAGATAAACAGACCTTTCCACAAGAATTCTTTATATGCTGCACATGATGCAGCTTCTGCTGTACAAGTGGTATGTGCCTTAGAGAACTTTAAGAAAATACAGTGTTTAAAGTAGAGCAATTTACATTAAACTGCTTGGCACCAAGGTTCAAAATGTGATGGACAAGAACATACAGAGGAGAATGGATTTTCAACAAGTCAGTAGCATTTCATCTGTGGCTAAGAATAGTACTATGACCCAGTTTTTTATCCAATTTTCATACAAACAGGGATAAATTCATCATGCAGAGTCTTATATACTCATCCTGGGTGGGGAAAAAAAAAGAAGAAAGAAAAAGGATAAATCCATGTGATAAACTCTAATAAATTAGGGGTTTTTTTCCCTCTGCTATATCAACAAGCCAGGAGCTATTTATTCAGCTGTTTGAATGTATCAGATATTGCCTTAAAGTTTGTAAGAAAACCTGATAATATGATTTTTGGGTGTAATCCTGCAAGGATAGCTTCACTTACTGTCTACCCTTTTGTAGATTGTGGTGCACATAATGACTGGAGATGCTGAGGGAGCGCAGACTAGTTGCACATGTTAGGAACCACAAATCAGTGTTGTTCCACTCACACACTCTCTAACACACCTGTCCCAGATGAGGAAATCATGCTTTGCCCATACAAATGACACAGAGATAATTGCTACTGTACAATACCTATTTTAGCTAAGAGGTTAAAAGTTTATTGAGCTGTGAAAAAAGTCTGTGTTTATTAAGTCTGTGTAAAATCTAACACATTATAAATGTATTATTGCAGATTTTACTATCAAAAGTGAATTCAATTGGAATGCATTAACTTAAAACATATTAAGAAAAGACTGAAAAAATATAAAAAATTATTACTAGTTGTGTTCTCAAAAAAAGGCTGTCTAAAGCAGCAGAAATTAAATTTATGACATTTGGGGAAAGAAATGGTCCCATTTGTGTGAGAGTTTAGTTACAAGATAGCTTTAAAATGGACATAAGTTCAGAATGTAGGAGATCTTATGAGTCTAGTATAAATCAAGAATTACAGCGTTCTAAAGTCAGAATTTGTGAGATTGAAATGAGGTGCTAGCGCTGCGAACTTGCATTTTTTAATGATGCAATGCAGCAACTTATTTAAACCCCTGTCCCTGCTCAAGGCCAAATTTGAACTCTGAGTCAGGTGACCTTGGTAACTGTTTTCTATGAATCTGTGAATAAATCTTTTTTTTTTGGGGGGGGTGGGGGTAGGTTAGGAAGAGGAGAAAAAGTGTTGCAAAAGCTGTAAAGAAGTAGGCTACATATATTTATGGTTATTTATGCATATATAAAATATCAAGATAATTTTTACCACTGTGTCTTGCTGACAAGTAAAATAAGGCAAAAATTGGATTACAAGTATGAACTCAATTAATAATGACCTCAAATTATGAATTGTAGTTTAATCATTCAATCTTAACAAGTTAACAGAAGGTTAATTTTCAAAGAAATTTTATTTACGGGTAATCTTGAATGACTATGTACAAAACATGATGCAGGAATACAAATATCCATGTAGAATTTTAAGGGAGCATGTCGTCTTTTAGAAGACTAGCCTACTAAAAGAAATCTCTTTTATATATATATATATATATATATATATATATATATATATATATTGCATTAACTGCCAGACTAAGATTTATATATGTTGTATATGTTTCTACCTTATATAAATTGCCAGATGAGGCTCTGCCATTTTTCTTTCTGCTTCTTAGTACAGAAAGGAAAAAGTAATCTAGGAAGAGCTATCAATAAGGAGTACAAACCCTTATGGTACTCCAAACCTCTCATGCTATTTCTAGTCATGCCCTGATCAGCATGATTGGTTGCCTGTGTGCATTTTAAGCCACTGAGATTGCCAGCTCTGCTGATACTATGTCAAAAACCTAACACTTAAGAAATGGTCTACATTTCTTTTGACCAAAGCAAAGATAAACCCTATCAGCCTAAGTGCTGGGGTACTGAAGGTCATTGTCTAGATTTGTGCTACCCCAAAATTGTAGCCCATTTCTAAGGTCTCTCTAACAGTGGAATTAGCTGAGAGAATCCACAGTGTCAGTATACAGTGTCAATACTCCTAATGTACTTTTAGCAAGATTCAGGACAATTTCTGAGCATAAAATACTCACAGAAGAATTAAAACAAAATAAACAAACAAAAAACAACAAACCAAAAACCATAAAAAAAACCCGAAAAAACCCCAAACCTCATTTGGGTATGTTGCACTATCTGTTTAATACTTGTACATTGGTATATCTGTGAGATCAAAATATCCAGTACTGATGGCAGCCAAAGGAAAATTCTATAGCAAATCCCTTCTGCTACTGGAAAATTGAGGTGTCTTCCCTGAGAAAGAGATGTGTCTCTCCACAGTGAGTGACTGTGTTGGTTCAGTAGCCCAGGAAAAATGGAAATCTGCTTCTTGATGGCAGAGAGAACATGAGCCAGATCCTGCTAGAAAACTTGTCTCAAGCAGAAAGTCTTCAGAAACTGAAAAATGTGTGAGCTCCTCAGAAGGTCAAAAAGCAAACCATTGAAATGGATCTTTAGACCCAGGGCTCTTTTTTAATTCACATTTTATTCATAAATTAACTATGTATAACAAGAAATTAAAGAGTAAAAGCAACTCTGTGCTCCTTACAAATATGCTCCAAGTAAAAAAAAACAAAACAAAACAAAACAAAAAAAAAACCCAAAACAAACAAACAAACAAACAAAAAAAAAACCAAACCAAAAAAAAACCACTAACATACAAGCAGATTGCAAAACACATTTAAGTTCAGAAGATGCAGACTTCCAGAGAGACTTGCAGATAGACACTTGCAAAATAAAAGTACCTTTCTGGGGTAATTATCTTAATTGGCTCCCTCTTTCTTTTTTCTTTTTCTTTTTTTTTTTTTTAATGATAAACTCATGCTTCTTTTTTGTGATTTTTTTTTCTGTTTAGTCTTGTATTCCAACATAAACTTGGAAAATTACTTTTTAGAACACAATGCTTTTATATTTAATACTCTTTTCTGAATTTGCCTTTCCAGGCCAGTGTATGGGTTATGTTTGGTTTTTTTTTTGATTTCTCAATTGCCTGAAAAAATTTATTATGTCATAAATGGCCAGCGAAGTAAAAGGCTGGGAGTCACCACTGGAAGATGCATGACCCATATGAAGGCTTAAGTTCAGCCACCTTCGCTTTCTCTGAACCTGAAAAGGTTAAATTTTGTTTGATGAATGAAATCTATTAAGAAATGAATGAAATCTATTAAGAAGTTCCTTTTTTAATGAACACCAAACCACCAACTTCAGCTATTAAAACTATACTTGCTACAAAAATATGACTCATTTCTTCATCAATTTGAGCATTCTGGCTATTCACTGTATGTTTAACAGAATATAAAGATTTTTGGAATATGCTTTGGCTTCTTTCCTTCTGTTTAGTCCTTAGTTTTCACTGTAGCCCATCAAAACTTAACTTTCCAGCAAAACTAGTTTATCATTCTAATCAAATTGGGCATACTCCAATATTGCAGGCTCTGTGGTGCCCTTGCTACCACAAAATGCCTTAGATGTACTCAGTATGAGAAAAGGGTTAGTAAGTTTTTTGAGAGGATATTTTTACATTTATTGAAACTGAAATAATTTAGGGATTCTAGAGACAGGCCCTATATAAACAATTGCATTATTTTATTTTAAATATATTTGGAAACAGAGTAAATGAGAGGCCATTTTTATTTTGCAGTGATTATTGCAATTCTTCTTTTTTTTTAATTCAAAGAGTCTTAAAGAGTGGCTTATAAATCACCAAGGTCAGCAGAAACTTCTACCTCACTTTCTATTTGCATCATCAGACAGCACTAACTTCTTCACTCAGCACAATATCTGTAAATCTTCACAATACTTTTAAATAAATGTAAATTAGTTTCACAGAACTCGTTTTAGGTAAAGAGAAATTTTCCATAGTCCCATATTAATAATCATAACTGATGACAAGACTAGTATTTCTGTTCTCACGAAATTTCTGTAAAAAAAAAATTAATACATTGTACAGGCCTGTTTTTTAAAAGATATAAGAAAAAAAATAGACAGTGTAAATTAAATGCTAAATTCTTTTAATCTTTCAACAAACTGCTATAAGCAATACTGTTTCTTAAAATATACTTATTGTCATGATAGCTATTGAAGCCCCATTATTCATGAAACAGCAATGGTATTTTCCTTGCTGCATGTATTCTTTAAACTTCTCTAGGGATATGTGTTTCATTCCAAGTAAGACCACAGATTTTATTTTAATAAAAGAGATTTAACTTTGCCTATATATCTAACACATCATGAAAATGTTCCTTCCACTGGTATCCATTTAACCACTTCATGCTTTCAAATCCTAACATATGTCTCCTTCCATTTTGTTTACAGGATTCTATGCCTTAGACCAGAGAAGTGCAATGGAAATCCAGCTTCCCATTTACATTTAATATCAATGCTATTTTCTAGAGTGGAAATAGATTATTTGCCCACCATTATGAGAGCCCAGATCTAATGAAATATGCATATGCGTATAAAGTCGATAAAAAGCACAGATGTACACCTTCAAGTTGAATAGCAAAAGTTCTTTGTGAAATCTCTAGCTTCTGCTGACACGGCTGCATCTGGATTACAGATAAAAGAATAAAATCCTTCAAGTAAGTTAGTAGTCTAATCTTTCAAGTGGCAACTTGCAGAGACTGTTTCCATTCAACAGAATCCTTGGTCTCATTCTGGTTTTGATAATCATTTACTGTATGGTTATAGAAATATTGGATTCCCAGTATACCAGTCAGAACATGTATATAATTTTGTTTATAAGTGTTTTTACAAGGCTCACTTAATTAGAGACAGATTTTGATGATGTATTGAGTAGGCCCAATGAGTTTATTGAGTACTTTCAGTGACCCCTTGTAGGAAAAGGTGCTATTAGTGTTAGGAAAAGTGGCTCGATTGATTCCTCAGTGTTTAGAAGATCATTTGAAATCCCCAGGTGCTAGATTAATGGAAAGTTATATGTCATGTGTAACTCATATGGACTATGAGAAAATAATTTTTATGCAAAGGAGTTCACTAGCATGCACCCTGCCTCCCATTGACTTCATTAAGTCCCTGTGTGGAAGCAAGAGGCTGCAATTTGCAGATCCCTCTGAAGAATTAGGTCTTTACAAGGTAATCTCAGCATACATCATGTTTTCACCAATGAATTTGATGGAACATAAAACAAAATTGTGGTGACAAGCAAATCCATCAATGGCACACCCAGTAGATTCCAATTAAGTTAATTAGAGTAGACTTTCTAATGAGTGGAATGTCAAACACTGGATCCATGCCCAATGCTAATCATTCATTCATTTTGCTGCTGGTTCTAATTCACATTATGCCAAGGAGGTTTCATGCATTCTGACACCAAACTATGAGCAAAGTGCTTCTGCTTTAGAAATAGAAGTACAAGCACAAGTTTCACACACTAATTAAATATGCCAGGGTGCAAGATATATTGCTAAGTGCTATTCTGTCCCTATAAATGCAGGCATCAGCCAAAGCACACAAAGGGTGTAAAGCAGGGTTTATAAAAATTCCACGGCATAAACAAGACAGTGACAGTAACTATTCTGTTAATCTGAGAATACTGAAGTGACATTGAAATAATAAGGAAAACTCTCAGAGGTAAACCTATTATGCTGAAAGAGCATTGAAGTCTGAGTATACTGAAACCATGGAGAGGTAACCACATGAATATCAGCCTAATTTCAGCTAAATGCTTTGTATATGATGTCAGAAAGAGAGTTCCAGAAAGATTCAGAAATATAGACTGCTTGCATCCAGGGGAAATATTCTCCTGCACCAGTAGCTTCAAGACATAAAAGGTTAGCTGCCATCTGCTGATAATTAAGCATTCTTGAGCTTATTTTGTATGAGCTTCAACAACTGATGAGGATGGATGTGCATTTGGGCACCCAGCTGTGCACTGGAGAGGCAGCAGCACCAACACACATCCATCTCTCTGATGGTTCAGCTACAAGGATAGGAGCCTTCCCCAGTGCTGGAAGAAGGGAGACAGCAGTAAAACCCCAGTTGACAGCAGATATTCCATCCAGATTCTAATCTCTCACGTGCATTTTCTTTCTGTATTTACTACCTACTTACCACATGGAAACTAACCATATTTGTAAGATCAGATGCAGAACATTATGCCTTCAAATCCATTCTCAGGATACCAGGATGAACAGGGGATGACTATCTTCAATATGCTGCGCAGGGAAGTAAGCTGAAGTTTCCAGGGACTTGAAAGTTCAGCTGGTATTGATTTGATTCTCATACTCATTTTTTTGGTAGCTCAACCTGTTAACACTGAATTAGAGAAACAGTTTTAACTTAAGCAGTGTATATATGGTCTGTGCTTCCTATGTCTGGAAGGAAGATGAAGCTAAATTTTCTGATTTTTTACAACAAATATACAACAGACTAAAGTCATAGTCTTTTAGCTCCTCTGTAGATGCTCTCCTGATGAATTGTGTTCATAGAGCTCTGGTTCCTCAGCTTCTGCCCACTCATGTGCTGAAGTTAACAGTACCAAGCAAGATGGAAAGTGAAGCAAAGACTCCTCTGAGTAAGGTGGTTTCCCAAAACATACCTTCATTGCACAGAATCTAGCACTTTGGAGAATATTTTAGTGATTAGGTCAACAGTCTTCACAGATAAATTTGGAAGGTAGTACAGTCTGCTAAAAAGTCATGCTTCCTCAGAAACTGCTCATAATAGACATATCAAATACATTGGATGGTTTGTAATACATGCAAGGATCAGTAAGTCACATTAAATAAAAGCAGATTTAGTAAAATTGTGTAACCTACACTGCATCATAAATTATTAAAATTAATGAACCTGATCCCCTCTGCAGATTACTCCATGGCTGACACTGGTATAATTTCATTGATATTAATGATTCACTTCCAGTTTCACAGTGATGTAAAACCGGAGTAATAGCTTGATGATTCAGGTCTAATACTGTTAAATTAGCTGCACCATTTACATTAATAGATGGCAGGCAAATATGTCTTCCTTCATTCACTCAGCCCAGGTGATTAGGGAGTTCTTTTTTCTGTCCATTATATGGCACATTAATCCATACAAGTCATATATACCTATGTAGCAGCTTTTGGATCCTGATATTCAGCAATGTAACTTTAGTATGGTGAGAACTAGAGGTGAAGGCTGGTGAAGGAGGTTGTATTAGAAATGGAATGAAAGTTGTAACCTAAGTTATGTAACAAGTGCATGAAACGCAGATGAAAAATCAAAACCCCACAATTCCAATAAAGATATGTAGGGAACGGTATGTTTATTACAGCACTGGATGCATGTGGGGAATCATTCCCCTTCAAAGGACATGCGTGCCCCTGAGAACTCCTGATCCTTTTTTATTACCCTTAACCAATTTCCGTATGCATAGAATTTCACAATAGGTTCATGCATGTTCATTCTGCTGATTTCATATAATACTTACAGCTAGTTACACTTGTACTCATTTTTTGTCAGAAAGTACAGAAAGAACTCCTGAGTCACTCTGTGCTGTCTGTTTCAAGGTCTGAGGAGTCTTTCTTATCTCTTATCCTTTTAGCTTGGAAATTTGCATTCTTTCTCCTTAGCTGGGGCAACTTTGCTAGTGCTGCAGTTACCAGACTAAACAACATATTTTACTTATGTTAGCAAGCTCAAAGTGGCGCATTTCATCTAAATCCAAATGGATTTCTACCCTGTTAAATTTTCACTCTGTCTCATGCACCTCTGGTATTTATGGATGGATGTCTTTGGTCTCAAATACTGATTAAGAGCTGACCAGCCTTTCCCTGGGCCAATGCACCCTATGGGACAGGTTTAAGGCTCTGAAACTGAATGGCACAAGCCCATCTGACTGTGCTTCATGGAGATTCTCCTCTAGGCCAAAGGCAATAAACAGATCTAGACTTACCTCTATGTGCTGCTTTGGAATTCAGCAGGTGAAATGCTGTCAGACTGCACTGATGTTTAAGCTATTACACAAGGTAAATCTAATTAAATTATTGCAACAGCCAGATCACAGAATTATATTTTTTTTTTGCTTAAGAAAAAATACACGCAGACATTTTTGATGCACACAGAAATTTGTGTATTTTGATGTACGCAGACAAGTGATGTGTTTGACTTTGCAAATTTAAATAAGAAAGAAATATGATGCTCATGCCCCAGTTACATGTCTACATAATATCTGCTTAGCATACCTAAAAATCAATTTTGTAAGCAAAACCTCTTCTGACAAAATACATCTTTCAATGTGACATATAGCTTTGCTTTTGGCATGCTCTAGTTTTTTGAGATTTCAGTATTTTTACTGAAGAGAGTAAATCAACAAATACTGTTACCCCAAAGATTTTTAATTTTATCCATGTTATTTCACTAATATATATTAATGTGGAATGAAGATAAGCCATTATTGTAAATAACAAACTAGCTACACAGCTGACTTAGAAACATGGCTAGTGTGAAATATATTTCCCAACATATAAACATTGAAAAAGCTACTGTTTTATTAAAACATGGTACAAATATGTACACAAATAGTTATAGTTTAAACTTGACAGTTGGAACTCATGTCATTATAATGTTTGCACAAAATACTTCCAGGTGTATAAATACACTATACTTATCCAAATCTGAGGTTTACAAAGGAATATGGCCTGTTCAGTGAACAGGTTCAGTTTTGCAAGTTGAGGATATTTAGGGCCCCTAAGTACTTCCAAGTGCATCAAATGCTAAAGGACTTTCAGTGAAATCAGTTGTAAGCTTTACTTTTGTTTCATTTAGATTTTGTTGTGTAATAATGAAGTCTCAGTTAAATTTCAGAATTCCGTGAGAATATGGCTATATCATTCAGAGTAACTGGCTAAAAACATTTTCACTTTTAAAAAATTCTGAATTACTGAAAGTGCTAAATTAAAGCATTTTCCTTTCTCCCCTGCTCTTCAGCTAACTTTTGTTTATAGTTATATTACTCCTCAGTTTTTGTTACTGCTCATTATCAGAAATATTCATGTTAATTTTTCTAATACACTATAGTATTTAGTGGATGTCAGAAAAGCTTGGTGTGGTACCATTTTTGTTGTAATGCGGGTGTCAAATCCATGTGCTCTTACAGAATTCTAATTAAGTTCTGTTGCCAGTTTAGGAAATGGAGTAGTGCAGCATGACTACCACTACAATTTTCCTTTCTTCTTCCCACTCATTACATTCTCAAGTTCATTCTAAGTGAAACTAAGTAAACTTTTGTTTCCAGCAAAGTTTGGCACTGCTTTTGTAAGTAGCTTTATTCATGTTGGGGCAATTTATATTTTTAATTTGTTGTAATTTCTGGAACTCCTATGTGCTTTCTTTGCCTTTGAGTTGCATTTGGAGCAGTCTCACCCCAAGTGTCAGCAGAGGCAGCAAGTAACAAGCTGTGGCTCTGAACTGCTGCTGAAACTGCTGACGCTGGAGCAAATAACTGTGATGACAGATACCATGGCACTAAACTGGTACTGGATTGCAGGTGGTTGAAATATGAAAGAGGATTTTTATGTGAGAAAATCATTATCCAGAAGAGACAGAGTGGTTTATTATGTCCAGACTTGAAAAGTTCTTCACCAAGAACGATGCTGCTGATATGCTGCTAACAGGGTAACACACAAATTTATTTCTTTGCTAATAAAGAGCCTTTCTGTTTTGTTGGTTTTGGCTCTTTTATTATTATTTGGAGCATCATTAGCATTATGTAAAAGGAATTATCACCCTGGTTTATCCTTCCTTTTGTTGATAAATTGGTTCTTTTTTTTTTTTTTATTCATAAGTTGCAGTGTCTGAATTCAGAAAAGACTTAAAAAGACTTAATATACAGTAAGCTATAATCAAAATCCCCTAACAAAACCAAATCAAACAAACAAAAAATATCCAAAAAGAAAAGGAAATCACATATTTCCTGCAATTTGAGCTATGGTCTTATTTATTCTTGAAAAAAAAAAAAAAAAAAAAGAAGAGGAAAAAAAGACTATTGAACACTTCCTAGAAGTCAACACCCGGCTTCTGCCACAGCAAGGAAGGAAGCAGATTCCCAAGATAACAAAATACAAGAGATTTGTCAGAAAAGGATACCCCTGCAATACCTTGTCATCACTCTTTCATTAAAAGTTATCATGACATAATATTATAAGTTTAGCTTAATTATAATCTATTTGCCTTTTACCTTCATGAAAACATTCTGACTGGTTTTGTTCTTCTGATAACATTTCTCTACATTTCAGACATCCTGAAATATCTACAATGAGGTACTTGTTGTTTTTGCTCATTGATCTCATGCCATGTGAGTAACCTGAAGCAAGTGCTGTGTCTCATTAGGAAACACCCTTCTTTCTCTAGGAGCATGTAGCCGTCAGCAGTGACAGCAAAGCGTGTGCCACACCTGGGGCAGGGGCTGTGCCACTCTCTGAATTAGTGTTGAGCACATTCCTCATTTCTGTGCACATGTGTTTATGCTATAGATTAGCTAGATAAATGTATGAAATATCACTTCACAAACATGAATTTGTCTATTGGAAAATACTGAGGTTTTCACCTTTGATTTGGAAAGTATTTTAAGAGACTAATGGCCCTGAATAAAGGACAGGTCCCTTCAAAGATTCATCAGGATTTGACCCGCTGCTAGAGGTGTTTAAATAGATAAATATAATAAAATTGAGCTTCAGATATTTGCAGTGTTCCTCACTCATTTTTCACAGAAGGAGCATAGAGACTAGAAGACCTGTGGTGATATCCTCCCCCATAGATCATCAAAGTTTTGAATCTTGTAAATTTGTTCTGTGCTGCTTTCCTGAGCACAGATTTGATTTTAACATTTTCCCCTTTGACAGACTCTCCAAGACATTACATCATTTCATAAAACACTGAATATGCACCTGAGGGGTGCTGATAAAACTCCTTTGGTTATCTCCACGTACGGTACAAATCAATGCTGTAAGTCATTTATTTTCTCTTGTCTTCTATGTTATGAATATCCTTTTAGCAATTCCATTGCATAGCTTGTACATATCTATTGCATCAGAAGTAATAAAACTCTAAAAGCATGCAATATGTGGGTCTTTCCTCTTAATATAAATCAAAATAAATCAAAATTATGCCACTAAGAGATGTACACTTTTAGGAATTTCTTTTCAGTAACAGAATTTTATTTAAGTTTACATACACCCCAACCCTTCTCAAGGGAATATCTTAGTAGAATAGGAATGAATAATGTGATCACTCTTCTGAATGCAAAAGCTTTGTAAGTTGCCAGCACTGTGCCTTTCTGCCTTTTAGATTCTAATGCCAGTCAAAATTCTAGTTAAAGTCAAGTTCCAGTCAGAGATAATACTCCAGTTTTGGTAGCAATGTCACTGGGGAGTGGGGAGAGGAAGGAGAGCAGGGAAGAGACGATTGGGGACTAAAAATTAGTAATTTTCATACAATTAACTACTACTCATGCCAAAGCAACTGTGTGTTGTGGAATATCTAGAAGGGAAAAGTTAGACTGAGGTTTGGAGACATTTATTTCGAACATCCAGTTCATAGCAGAAAACAACAGGTTAGTATAAATCTTTCATTATTTTCTTGTGTATGATGACAGACTTATGTGAGTATAAAAGAGGATGCTTTATCCTCTTCTAAAATGAAGATAGAAATATACTCAACTGCAGACCAATTACTATGATATTCAGGTATTTTGAAGTCTCTTGAATGGGAAACACTGAGCTGCACTTCTGTGATGATTAGCTTCATTGAACTCTACTAGCAAATGTAGTACTTAACTTCAATCAATACAGAGGTTAGGCAAAGGAAGTTTACTGTATTGATGGATTTCATGAGGGATATATGGAGCCATCTGGAAAGAGGTCAGTCTTATGAACCTGCTGAAAGAGCTGGCACTGTGGATTTCATAGAAAGTAGCCACAGACTTCAATCAGATTACACTACCTGAATCATGAGACAGCTGCATACTCTCAATCTTACCTTACTTACAGACTGCAGTGCGCAAGTTCCTGCAAACAACTATTGATTCTGTTAAAAATAAATAAGAATCTATTACAGGGGAGACTGCTGTTTCTAGTGTTCAGAAATGTTTTATTGCCTTCCTGTTGAAATAGTGATGTCTTGCTCCAGGAAAATTATAAGCCTAGGAAAAAAATGTATCCCACATCTTTAGGGAAAAAGTCTGCAGAATGAATCACTATTAGATATTCAAGATCAAAATTATGGGCTAATGTCTGAAAATAGGAATACTAGGCAGAAGAGAATCTAGAAGAAATGACAGGGCAATTGAAATGTTTAACTGCATAAAAGTTATGTACTTGCAGCTGGTCAGCCTCAAGCTGTTGCAAGCTATGAAACTATTCCTTTGTAAGGCAAAGAGACAGGGAAAAGGAGATATCTGTGTGAAAGCTATTATCATTATTAATAATTCATATAATTACATTTTGCTTTAGATTGCTTCTTCATTTTGTAGTGAATAGCTCATGGTGTTGTTTCTGTAGTTAACACATGCTTGGAATAATCATTAATAAATCCTATGGCTAAGTGTTTCCATGCAGATTTTATCTTACTCTAGACTCTTAAGCACATTGCATTTTATCACTATTTATATCACTGTATTTGTTCCTAAATAGATATATATATGATTTTGCATCTGGTGCAATTTTGAAATGATATCCTGCGCCAAGTCGGGTTAGATCAGTATTTAGATGACAAACATATAAGGAACTATTAAGCAAAAAGTCCTTTAGAAATAATTTTTTATCAGTAGTTCTTTTTCCTGCCACCAAACCTGACACTCTGCCCAAACACATTGTCAGAGGATGCTGTGCTTTCTTCTTGAAACCCCTGTCTTCTCTATAAGGCACATCTGAATTAAGATCCATCAGACTCCAGGCCGTTTTGCTTTGGAGTCAAGCTAAACCTCCTCTTTAGGAGTAGAAAAATGCCAAGCCTTTCAAACCAGTTGCTGCAGTCAAATATTATCTAGCACATGCTGGAACAAGAGGGGAGAAAGCTCTTGTGCACCACTAGGGAGGGCAAATATAGCTTTCTGTGCTAGGGAGTACTCCCTCTAGGTCAAGCACAGAGTGAAGCTGTGATTCACAACTAGAAAGCACTGAAACCCAAGCTGCTTTTCCAGATAGATTATTTTAATTTTTTTTTTCTTTCAGATTGTGAAAACAGCTGGAGAAATCTCTTGAAGCATATGTGCTAGATTGAAAAGTATTAAATTAATAGCATGATAAACATTTGATTGAGTGCAACCTGAGGGACACTGTACAAATATTCATAAGGTCTAACAAGATGAGCAATGGAAAGGTAAAAAGACAGTATGAGAGAGACTTCGAAATATTCAGCTGAATTCAAAAGCAATTATAACATGAAAGCAGTTATATTAATGAAAAAATGAAGTTTTAAAATCTCAGTAAACACTTAAATTAGTATTAAGACGCAGACATGGGGTTAATGTATTTATACAGTTCCATTGAGAAGTGTTGCAACTTCTCTAAAAAGTCCATGAATAATTTTACTCATCTGGTTAATATTAATCAAGTTTATATAAACTACATATATACATGATTTTTCTGTATAATTTCAAATACATCATTTTTGAAGGTAATAGGTTCGCTGGAGTGGCAAGACCTGCAAATAAAAGGAGACTGAAATCAGAAACAGATGAAAGCACAGATATTGCTACATCAGCAAACAGAGAAGTGCCAGCAATTCTGGCCAATAAAATACATCTTTGTATCAAAAAGACTAAATGTAGGCATTTTGATGCATTTAGATGCTATGCATAATAACAAAATGGAATCTTGCATTCTTCTGGAAAATTAAAGGTAGACTTTTGCACAATTAATTGATTAAGCATCTTCTAAATAAAGTATGCAATAAGATTATGAAATCCATACAGTCAGATTATTCTTCTAAACACTAATGTTTAATCTGTCACTTGGTCTAAATTAGAATTATTTGCTTCAGATGCGTTGACGCTTGCAAGATTATTTCTCAATTTCAGACACAATGGAAACTTCTTACCACACAAGGATGTAGAGAGAATTTCACTCTCTGCAGGAGACAGTGGAATCCCCTCACATAACACACTTCACATGCTACAAAAATGTGCTGCCATAGATAGATCTTGCAGGACCAAAAATACAGCACAGTCTAGACAGAGAGAAAACCTCCAACCCCAATATGTGTGGGCTGTGAGAAAAGGCATTTCTGGTCTTTAAGCACAAACTTGCCTTTCAGTCACTCTGAACTGCTTCTCAGCCTTTCAGAAAGCACACAACAACTAGAAGGAAATGGAAGGAAAACCTATAGCCTGAGTGCAATGTATAGGCTTCAAAAGCCAGAGAAGTGCCTTAGTTACTGCTAAGATAACTTCTTTATCTGAGAAAAAAAGAAATAGGTGATGTAAAAAGGTGCGATTACATTATTTAAGTCTCAAAACAAAGGCTTGGTCTAGTCATTTTGCTAGCCTGTAACACAAGGCTGAACTCTGTGTTAATCAGAATCTTCAAAGCCTCCATTTTTCAGTGAATGGAATTCCCTGTCCATTGGCTAAGGCAGACAGGGTTTGTGTAGGACAATGTTTTGAAAGTTCCCCCCAAACCAAGTTCTTTTAACTTACACATTTCCAATTTGTTCTTAATTTCTTAGGCCCGCAGCAGTGTAGCTTAATTTATGTTAATGAATGATTGGATTATGCTACTGTTGCCAAAGTATCTGATATGTCTGCAACGCTCCTCTGTTCTGTGACAATGCCTTCAGTGATTAGCTGGGCACATTTAGACATTGTTTGCACTGATATTTAAACTTCTGTATGGCTTTTAAGCAAGAATACAGTGGCAAAAACTTTGGAGCAGACAGAGAGCCGAGTATGACTCACCAAAGGCAGATTAGTCGGCACCGCCACACAGAGAAGAGAGAAAAGTTTGAAAGTTCTTCATTTGCTAGTTATGTTGGCGACTGTTTTCAAGTGGGAATAACCTTCAGGTCTCTTTTTTCGGTTTAACTCAGTAATTAGTATTCATGGCTGTTTAAATATTTGCTTTTTTATATTCTGTATAATATTGATTTGCAGTAATTTCTTCAACCCTGTCACATCTAAACTGCACTCACAAAATACAACTTATTCATGTGTTGTTCCATGAATGTATTTCAGATTTCTTTTGATATTTCCATTTTAGAAGGGCAAAAGTCAAGAAAAGGAACAATTTCTGAAAGAGAGAATTTGTTTCAAATAAGTAAAAGTCTCCACTGGGCTTTGTTATCCTCTATGTCTCAATTAATGTTAATTTTATAAGTGGATCCCATTTATTGAATTTTCACAGTGTTTTGCCCTGCACTTTTAAATAGAAACCAACAAGAGTTGTTATCCAGTCCAGCATCTAGTGATCGATGACAGATATAGATTCAATTTGCCTGAGACAGGAAGAAAGGGAACCTGGATCTCCTACTTCCTCTGTTTTTGTAGAAAATACTAATATACTATTACTCAAAAAAGAAAAAAAAAACACCTCTACTGCCAATGTTACAAGCACTTGTCAACATTCATTTTATTTGAGCCAAATTCATTTATTTGTATTGCACTAAGAAAGCATTTAGCTCCAGTCTATGCATTTCTCCATAAAGCATGGTATTTTCCCCTGTAATTTCATCCCACATCCTTCAATGAAATCCAAAATTGTTGAGAGTTTTGTCACAGGTGTCATTTGGACTGTGATTTCAACTCTATTTCATGTAACCTGAGATCCAGCAATTAAATGTCTCAGTAAACCCCCATTTCTCTGACTCAAAGTTCCAGTGCTGGGACTCCATGTGTGGGGTATAGTGAACAGGCATAAATCCTTGCAAGAATCAAATTTTCCAAAGGTTTCAAAAAGCTTAGGAGCCTAAGTTTCAGTTTCAAACACAGTTTAAGCACTAAGGAGACTTTGATTCACAATTAATGGTCCCTGAGCCACTTAGGATAAAATAAATGAAAAGAGATTTGGGTATGGCAATGTATCCTTGCTGTCCAAGCCCAATAGCCTTGACATTTGGACCTCAGCTAAGAGGGAGGTGGGGGGTCAGACCCCCTTTATACATTATTTACTTATCTATGCCAAATTAAATAATTCAGCATGAGATGTTTAGAAACACCCAGTTGAGACAATCCTGGGCTCAACAACAAGGAGTTTGTGATTTGGAAAATAAGCCCCACCCTCCTCTCCCACAGTAGTGTGTTAATTACATTGGCAGCTGAATAAAAGACGTCACAAGCACAGGCATGCATTCACACACAGACATGCACAAAGCCTATCAGTCCCCCAAATCTGAAAGATTCCAGCATTTTGCCATTCACTTTCATATATTTTGAACACTTACTTAATATATCTTGCAGTTAAATACCTTGTTTTCTAAATGTCTTAAACAAAGTGCATCTTAGATGTGTTTTGTAAACTGTGAAATATGTTGGTTTGCATTCTTTCTGTACTTAAAAACTTCTGGATTCTTCTGTTTGTGTAAAGCATAATACTATGGAAAAACACCACTTTACAGCAGCAGAGAAAATAGTTGATGCTATGGATTTTTCCCTCCAAATTTTTCATATGTTAAAACATTCTAATTTTTCTTTCAGAGAATTCACAGCTCTATCTTCAGTAAACGAAACAAGAACTGCTTACTAATACTACTGGCAATATTTGTTTGAGAAACCTAATTTAATAACGTAAATGAAGTGGAAGTAGCTCTTAGCAAATATACCCCTTAAAGGTTTTAGAATGAGAGCCAGCCTATAGAAATAATATTTCTCTGTAGAATGACAGATTTAAAATAACTGCAATGATTTGTAGGGCAAGCTATTAAATTGTACTATTTGTGTACAATGGTTGCTCTTAACAGCCTCACAGCATCTATTTGCATGTAATTACCCTTCCTGCAGTATTGCCATGTGCCATCAACTTACTTCCCCTGGTAAGTAACGCAGCAAGTGAACTCCTAAGCAAAAAGTAAATGTTGAAAGGTTCCATTGTGGACCACCATGTGCAAAATAACTGAGCATAGAAGCAGATAATGCTGATGAGGTGTTTTAAAACTCCATTGACCTTATATCCCATTTCTTAACAATTTTCCAGTGATGTGAATAACAGTTGTTCCATACCTCCTCTTCAGTACTTTGTTGGCACAGTTGCTGGCTATTAAGAGCACATGGCTCCCAGGCTTGGAGACAGCTTTGGCTATGATTGCCTTAGGAACTCAGGTTGCCTCAGAACTCAGGTTGCCTCTTGCTGCCAATCCAGAAGGGTTTTCCAAGGGTTTTTCACTTGTAGACTCTGAGTCTGCCTATCCACAGCAATAGAAACCTGAGGCTCTTTAGTTTGCCTTACGGTACATATTACCATTCTGTGCACAGAGTCACAGAGCAATGGTACAGGCTTTTTCTGGAAGGACATTATAATGTGAATCAGCTACAGCCATGAATTTTATCAACTCTTTTTGTTAGGAACTGCATTAAATGGCACCACTAATTCATAGATGAACTCTGCAATGTCCCTGTTCCAAGGCTAGGCAGATGGCTGTTTCAATGTATGCTTGCTTTCATGTTTTCCATTTCATGCAGTGTCCCTTATCTTAGGCAACCCACTTACATTTATGCTGCAGGAGCGCCTTTAAACTTGCTCAAAGTTTATGGAGTAAAGGGATAGTATAGTGGAAAATCCAGAGGGAAAACTCAGATAAATGTTGTGCTATCTTCTCTACTTGATTCATTTGAGAAGCTGCTTAGATTTCTGGTATTTTCTGTGGCAATGGAGGAAGTAATTTGGTAAGGAAGACCCTATGTCAAAACCAGAAAAAAATAACAATTTCCAGTAAGACTCTCTTCCTTTCTTCCCAGCTTAATTTGTGTTATATTTTTCCTTTTCCTATTTAGCTCCGTATAAAGAACCAATTTACATCAACTGTAAAATATTTTTAGAAGAATAAACAATTCAAACAGTAGAGAACAATAAGATCTACAGGTGCACAGGTCCTTTAAAAAGTAAATCACTGTCGTTACACAAGGGAGGTATTCAAACTGAACCACTGAACCTTTAGAACACTCTTCTGTTCCCATTGCAGCTGGTATTTTCCGTCTAGTTTGCATTTAAACACAGGCAGATCCAGATATTCACTCCTCTTCCCTTGACAGGCTTCTATTGCAGGTGTTACAAAATGCCCAGAGGTTTTTTGGGGATTTTTTTGGATCAGTCTTAACCAGCACTCTGACATGTTCCTCAATGATACACGGAACTATAGAACTTTCCCATCTTCCATATGGCCCAGGCCACTCCCTGCTGACAGACAGCTTTACAGCAGGAAGCCTGTGGATGAGGAGCTGTTGCTTTGCCTTATTACCCCAGCACTTGACTGATGGCTGTGGTGTGGTCTGGTCTGGTGCAACTTGCACATGCTCCCTACTTGTTAGTACAGACAGAGGCTACACAAGCTCTGTGGGATGAGACAGTTACACAGCTCCAGAAAACCTGGCTGTAGGGAAAATGTGGAAATCTGCACAGGCTGCAGACTACTGACAGTGTCTGGTTAAGCCATCTCCTCAGCAGCTAGGAAATGAAATGCAAAAACCATTGTTAAACCATATTAAATATAAAGTATGCTTAAATGGTGAACAGCAATGCTTCACTGTCTACCTGTGATCACCATGCTCCCCAACTACTGTACTTTATTTCCATATTATCCCAGTAGAAGAAGCACAAGAATGCAATAATTTATGAGATTCAAGAGGAGATAATGAAGGAATCTCTTACCAGTTCTGGGTCAAACTATGATTCAGTTTAACACAAAAGACACGCATCACTTGTTGGAATGAGTGTCCAAGGCTCACCAGCTTTCTTATTCCATTAGGGTATTACACATTAGAAAAAACTTTTCAGATGTTCAGAAAGAATATGGAGCAAATCGACAGCAAACAGTGCCTAACTCCCCTTGCCCGAAGCATTTCTCAGGCCTGAGCTCCAACCAGCAAGAAGCTGTTGACTGCAATTTGGCTTTTATTTTTCTTTAAACATCAAGCTTCCAATTCCTCTTTATCCATTTGGCACTCACGATCCTCTCGGTCACATATACCCGCTCCCATTTGCTTCTCTTCCTGCTATTTCATAAAGAGAAAATAAAAGAAAATATTTGCAACACCTTGTTGTCACCTGGAGAAATGAAACAACTTCCTTAAGTCATGAAAAGAAACTGACAGAAAGCTGAGCCAGGAGTCTAGGTCCTGTGCCATAATCTCCAATTTGATTTTTCTCCCTGACATACATATGTATCCATTGTCATCAGTATGCATAAATACTTTCTTTTCTTTTAATTTTGCAATACTAACTTACTGTTTTAGCATGGCAAGTTTTCAAATGATCTTTCTCTAGATGAACATCATGGATATGAGCATTAGTTGCACAGTAAGAACAGATTGAAAAAGCTAGAGGCAGTGCCAGGGAATCAGAGCTAACACCCATTACGATCCATATTCCTTCCTATATATGGGGGAGAGTCTTTTACATGAGCTAAACTCCTTGAGGTCTTGTTCAGACATGAAACCCAATCAGCCAAAAGTAGCAGGGGGAGTACCAAAATTCCCTACAGCTGATTGCACACCCTTCATATCACACATGCCCTAGCTTTCACAGCCTAATTTAACCTCTTTTTCATTTAAATATTTTTAAATCCAGCTAGAAAAATTGTATCATCTATGCACAGCGGGATGTCCCATTATACGTGAAATAAGCTTTACTGGTATTACAGAAATGACAAGTTCATTCTTGACTCTGTACAAAGCATAATTCAGCTCCATAAAGCTGAATTTCAGACAATCCAATAGCATATGTGAGCCTTAGGTTATTCTGCCCTTTCACAACATTTACAAACTGATACATATCTCTTCAAGAGGATAAATGTTTTCCTAAGTCAAAAAATGTCAGCTTTAGCTTGGACTGCATTAGCACTATTGAGTTCTTCAAATACACACCAGGTTAATGAAGACTAAACCATGGTGGGCTATGCTTTTTGATAAATATTGAAGTGCTCTTTGATCCTGATAACCCACAAATGTTCAGCATGAATGAGTTTTCACAGTCAGCATGCAATGATTTTGATATTTGACTTAATCTATAGCCCAGTGTGGTTTGTTTTCCTTATCTGGATGGTATGCTAAGAACAAGAAAAGACAGGGAAATTAAAAACAGCACAGTAGTAGTGTTCAAAATCCTTTTCTTTTTTTTCCTGTCTTGCAAGAATCCTTGGTCAAACTGACCCACGTCTTAAACACATATCTATACATAATTCTTTGCACATAAATATACACTGTGCTGCCTTTTCTAATGCAGGACAAACTATCCCCACTTTTGCACTGCTGGCTACATTTCCATTTTTGATTCACTTGGTGGCTTTGGATCAGACTGGGAGTTAATAATAACAATATATTGTCCTTGTATCAGTGCTTATATAGCACCTTTTTATCCCAGGCTCTCGAAACACTTTACAAACATTAATTAATTAAGTCTCAGAGCAGCCCTGTGAGGCAAGGAGCTATTAGGTGAAATAATTCCTTTCAGTTTCTTGCCTTTGCCATAGGGAAAAGAACCAGCACAAACAGCTCAGCTTGTGCCAAAAAAATACAGCCTAGAATGAATGTTGGCAGGGCTGTATCTCATCACTGCAGAAAGCAAGTACTCAAAATCCTTGTGCATTAGCAGAACAAGGAGTGGTAGCACAACCCATGAGCTGATGGAGAGGTAGTAGTCTTCACTAGCTGAACATGGTGCCTTGGTAAGCATACAGGTTATTGTTTTAATCATAAGAAACAAAGGTGAGAGCTTGCCTGTTAAGTTTTCTTATGTTCTTGTGGACCCTTAGTAATGACGTGTGACTCGTCAAACAGCAGTTAAGGCCAACTGGTACATAATTGAAAAGAATGAGAATTGCCACATCTCCAGGCATGAAGAATTACCAAGATGAAGCTGTTTCCCAGATCTGATAAAATTAACAGTATCCAGGCTATTATACAGACAAGCCAAATATGAAGGAACACAAAGATAAAGGATGACAGATAAACATGTGACAGAGGGTTTTTCAAAAAATGAACTCTGATATTTCAGACAGTGAGTTCAGATATTGAAGCACAAAACCTCAAAACTAATATAGTGATCTTGATGTTTCATTTAGGGACCCACTTGGAAGTTCCAGGGTTTTTTAACATTCTACAGGGGCAGATAAGGTAAACAGACTTGCAAGTTACAAAAAAAAAAAAAAAACGGCTTATAGCTTGCAAAAAAAAAAAAACCCAAAAGAAAACCAAAAAACACCCACCCAACCTCCAAATCTGTATCTTGCAAAAAAAAAAAAAAATAATGCCATCTGAATTCAATGTTTAGCCAAGCACTCTTTATCAGGGTTTTATTCCATGCACTAAAATCATAAATGGTTTCTTTTTTTCCTGGGGCCAGTTTTGGATCACTAACTTGAGTTGGGCCTGAGGGAGAAACACAGCATGTATGATGAGCTGATTAATTACCAGAAATCAAATGCCTTGCAGTCAGGAGCAACATGCTTGAAAGAAAGCACTAGTACTATAAAAGTGTTGCATATCTACATGCATGCATGGCCAGTCAAGAACACCATAGGGATTAGGTTTCACTGTAGCCTGAAACAAAGGATTTAGGAATGATTGTTTATCCTTGACAGTGTGACCTGTGCCAGTCTTTATTAACAAGGGCTTTCAGAATATGACATTTAAAGTAACAGAACCCTCTTAAATAAACCTCAGGATTTTACTTTCTTAAAACAACACTAGGATTTCAGCTGCTTTTCTGAAACCATGAGAGTAATTCATAATTAAAGGTTAGGTTATATCTTATTTCAAGCCTTGTGTGCATAAATATAATCATTTTGAATCTGTCTCAGGAAGAGCTCATTTAAAGTAGTAGTAGTAGTAGTCCTCAATTCTACCAGGGAGCGAGCCGTAAATGAAGGTAGAATCATATTAAATATTAGGAACATTTTATTGGTTTTCTTGGAAAGTTGTTGAAAAATAACAGGTTAATAGGAGATAGGTCAAACCATTTTACTAAGTTTTCCTTTTCTCTAAAAGTCATGTGTATATGTACAGATGACTACTAGTATTTTGTTTTCTGCACAGGATTATTTCAGAATTATTTTCTCAATCATGAAACTCAGAGAAATCACAAACTCACTCGAATCTTCTAACATACTATTTCATGCAGTCCTCCAAAGCAGAGAGTCATCTTGTCTGGGTGGAAATTTTAACAGATGATTTAATATAAAGCATTGATAGACTACTTTAAAGTGTTCTGTTTACAGTTTTCTGTTCTGGTATTTGTTTGCTCCTTCCACTATGGCTTGCCAGACAATAAATAGCACACTGTCATCTCTCTAAGACTATTTCTGCTGTTGGAACATTTTTCTTGTACCCATGAACTACCCTCTGAACCAGTAAATATTTCAAAACAATGTGAGTGCAGTAAGTGAGGCTGTGGCAAGGCCACGACAGGCTGATGGGGAAGCAGCATAAGTGCTGCTGTGCCCACCCTGGCTTCGCCTGCCCAGCAGAGGCACGGTCAGCTGCAGGGGACACTCCCCTGTGTCTCGAGGAGAGTCGGGGAGCGGCTGAGACAGAGCACTGTGCTGTCTGCCTCGTATGGAGGAGAGGCGGCGTCCGAGGAGGCAATAAGGGAGCCGACTCAAGGCTGGGGAATCAGGCTCAGGTTTAATCCATGATCCGAGGAGCTCCGAACTCCAGTGTATCCAACAGCCGAGAGCAGCCTCGAGGCTCTTGCAACAGCTCAAATACGGGGGCGGTAACCAGGGGGAAGGGACGCCCATTAACCAATGGGGGGATTTGGGGAGTGGAAGGCAGAAGGACAGACAGACACACAAACCAATGGGTGAAGTTTAAGGGAGGGACCCCTGGCCCTCGTCCACTCACTCGACGCCCTGGATGGAAGATTCTGGGAGAGTGGGATGGGAAGCGGAGTGATGGACAGGGTACCAGGGAGGGGACAGGGGAGTGACTGAGCATTTTCAGGGAGATTGGCGTTGAGGAAAAGGTGGGAAAACTCGGGGTGAAGCCATTGGGAGAAAATGGGGGGTGAAGGGGCAAACCATGACAGAACTGTTACAGAAATATAAAAACACAATACAATACAAAAGACCAAGTCAGGTGACAGTTTCAATTTACAAACAGTGGCTATATAATCCTGAAAGCAATTTTTTGCCTAAAAAAAAGTGATGGGTGTGATATCCCACTGTTTTCAGCTGGATTAATTTATAAATTTAATATTTTGATTTTCCTTTCCCATGTTTTTTTCTCCTGAAAGAAATATCACTTAAGAAAAGGCATTTTGCCCAAACTTCCTCATTTCCTTCTGCTATATTACCTAAGGATAACAAGCAATTTTAGAAAGCTCCCCTTCTCTCTTTCTAACTTTTTGTGCAACAAACATTTATAGGTGAATTTGAAATTGTTTCTGTCCTGATGACATATTTTAATTGGTTGACTCTGAAAAAAAATTTACACTGCACTGGAGCCAGCATTGCATGCATGTCTTGCTTTAAGCCTCAGTGACCAACAAGTTTTTTGTCCTGAGTTGGAAATCAACACATTTTTTTGACTTCTTTTCCCACTTGGGAGTAAAGAAGCATCCAGCAGAATAAACTCAGCAATTTTCTCCACTAAGCGCTGTTAAAGAGATGAAAGGATGGGGAGATCCTTTGGATTCCATGGTCACAATTCCTTGAATTCAGGGACGCTGGGAAATTTGAGGATAATGTTGGTTTCTGCTGAAAGAAATTAAGGTGAAATGCTGCTGCAAGATAGCCTTGAGAATTATTTATACCTGGGTGGTATATGTGTCATCAGGTATGCCTTTGTCAAACGACAGCAGTTCTGTGTGGCATGGTGATGTTTATAGCACAATACAGAACAATTCTAAGTAACAAATGTCACCCCTGCATGGGCAGTGGCCACAGACACCCTCCTAACTACTCACAGTTTCCTCAACTCAAATTACCTCACCACCCCTGCAGCCTGTGACCACAAGCACGGTAGGTCTGTAGCTAATCAGCAACAACACTTGGGATAGTAATCCTAGCATTAATTATTGTAAACGACTAGCCTGCTTCCTTAGCTTCCCCTTCTGTGGTGGAAGGATAACATCACAACACCCCATGACAAAGCTGTAAAAAAAGTGGAAGGAAAACCTTCTGACACTATTGGACAGTATGGAGAAAGAAAGATGGTGAGAAAGAAAGTAGATTTCCCCCACCCCCAACTACAAGCAGTGTTGGGGTACAGAGCTCAAAATCTTCCAAGTGGAAGAAACCTCTTATCTAAAGGTATAATTTTCTTCCCCAAGAACTGTAATGCTAATCCTATTAGCATATTAGTGTGTGATCGTGGCTCTAGAGTTACATACAGCCTTCATACCAGATTTGAACACACTGTGAAGGCAGCTGTGAGGGCTCGATGAAGTCGAGATGAAAGGAGCCGCATGCATGCGCGGCAGCCCGCGCTGCCAGGGAGAGCGAGCGGAGCCGGGCCGGGGCCGCGCGGCCGCCGCCCCCGCAGGGCACCGCGCCGGGCGGCTGCTCTCCTGCGCTGCACCCGCGCTGGGCAGGGCTCAGCCTCCTCCTAGCCCCTCGGGAAACACGGGCTTGAGACCCTTCCTCCTGCCTCAGCGCCCCTGTAACCCAAGTCCCGTGAGAAGCTGTGCCGCAGGGACAAGGACTGCGGGAAGACAACCTGGAACGGGGCACAGGGATAAGCATCTGCGCTCACCTCTGTGTCATAATGTCATGGAAAGTCAAAGTCTGCTGAGATGAAAGGCAGATGTGCAGCTTAAGATAGATGGGCATACAACAGCTCTCACTGGGGTAGAGAGGGAGCTGCACACAGTCAGCCTGTGGGGTTTTTTTTTATTGCAGTATCTTAAATTTTTAAGAAACATTTCCAAGAGGGAATATGGAATCTTAATACATATTCTACAATTCTTTTCAGTTTATTTTTTTTTTAATTGGTTATTTAAATTTCAGTAACTAAAGCTGGTAAATGTCCACCTCAGCTGTCTAGTTTGGGCACTTCTAGCCTTAATACCCAAGAAGCTGTAGCAATGATAATCTCTATAGGAATTTGATGATGGATTGGGTCTTTGATTCATACCATTAATTCCAGTAAACGTGGGGGTTGCTTACAGCTCAGACATTGCCTCCCAGCCACCATCAGCCCTCTTCTAGCTCCTCACCACCACCATTAAATTTTTAGCACCCAGCCCATTTCATGAAGCAGTGCCTATGTCCAAGTGTGAAACTCTGGCATTCGTCTTGAATTGTCTTCCACTCTGATTGTGTCACTTATCTCCCAATGACAGTCTATGACTTCAACTAAGTGAAACAACACCAGATACTCTTTTTAAATAGTTCTTTATTACTTCAAAGTAAAAAAACTGAAAAATTAGAGAAAGTGATTTTAACCTTTTTTTATTCTTGCTTATTACTGCAGAATTAATAAATTGAATAAAACCAGCATGTCATTCACTCCCACAGGTCTGACATTTCAGAGGAAGCTTCTGTGACAGAGGTATTTTCAGGATGCCTTACCCAAAATAGATATTTTTCTTCTGGTCTTTCTCCTCCAATGCAATGCATTTGAAATTCAACTTATATGATTTAAACCTCAACACTATCACTTTGGATACTCTCACCCTCCAAATTATGTTTTTGTTTTTGTTGGTTTTTTTTTTTTTTTTTTTTTTTATTTGTTTTTAATTCTACTAAAACCAGTGCTGCCTTTTGGCAAAAAAGTTCCATGGTATAATTCTTCTTTGTTGTGAAAACAAATATTTTTTTCCTCAGCTCTAAATTTCATTTTTTAAACTAAATATCCCTTTGTCTGTGTAATATGAGAAACCCAGAGTAGAATATTCCACTCGCTGCTCTCTATGCCATATTTTATAAAGCTTTATCTGGCCTCCTTGTATTTTTCTTTTCTCTAAAATAAACAGTCCTATTCTTTTTACTCTAGTCACAGATATTTTTTCATGCCTTTAGTTATCTGCAGAAATCATTGCCAACTGTTTCCTATTCTTCTTTACCTCAGGTTTTTTCAACAGAGGTGGCAAAACTTTTTCACTATAAAGCTTGTCAATGAAGCATATAATGACTTGAAATATTTTCCAGTATGTTTTCTATCATTATAAACAGCATTCCTTAAGTTACATGGGGTTTAATTAATGTTATAAAGGGCATAAATCCCTGAAATGCAAAAAAAAACGGAAAGGGGCTTTTAAGTTTTTTTATTTTTTTTTTTTTTTAACCTGCACATTTTCTTATATCTGTCATGTTTATATAGGTTTACAAGATAAAATCAACTGCCTGTAGTTCTTTCTAGAACTTGTAAATATCAGATAAATCAAAAGTTTATCCTTTATTGACAGAAAATTGGAGTATTAATTTCTGCAGACACAAACTGTCTATGCTGCTTAGCAATACTGGACTATAAGATTAAAAGAGACAGGTCAACACTTTAAAATTCAGCTGAGCGCTACATTTCAGTAGTTGCATTCATACATGTCTCATCTTTTGGCTGCCTCCTCTTCTCCCCATCTGCTGCCATGGCTGGCTGCCTGCTCCCTCCCTGGGGAAGCCCCAGCCACCAGGCCATGTGCCACTGTGCCACCACGCCAGGCACTGGAGCCACCAGGGCAGCACACGCTCCCTCTCTGCTGCAGGAGGTCCTTGCTGATGCTAATGCTGAAATATTGGCTTCACGTGTCCCCTCAAACATCATTACACCTGCCTAACATTTACATGCTAAAGCTTCAAAATGGAAGTACAGGAAAAACTTGAAAAACAAAGAGTAAAGTGCAGTTCATTACCCAGTGCTTTGATCTTGAGAAAAGAGCTGGCTAATAGAAGAGGATTGACTCCTGCCTAGCAGCAGGGGAGACTGCAGGGATGGTGTGGTGTGCCCAAGAAATATCCCAGGATTTCCAGGCCCACTGACACAAGCTACAGACCTGTAAGGAAAGTTGCACCTTCTAGATAGACTATAGACAACACAAATCTGAATGTTTGTCTGTAAGTCTGTGCACTATTAAACAAGATTGACTGGATTTGAAAAACAGTCACTTAACTTGATGTTTCCTGCCTCTGATATCAGTGCAGGATGATGATGGATGGATATATGTCTAGATATACTCTTATATATATTGCAGGTGGAAGAAATGAGAATTAAATTCCTTGTAAATAGAAGCAAAAATTAAGGTATTATTTCTGCTATGATAATGGGCAAGGAGAAAAAGAGAAAAGATGCCCATATGCTCTTGAGAATGTATATACACAACACATGCACACACTCACATTTGCATGCTCAGTGCTGCTTCTGTCATTTCCCAGTATAACAAAACATATTTCAGACAGAAATGGGATTTTCAGTTTGTTTTCCCTTATGTTCTGCTGGATAGTTCTAAACAAAGTCCTGCTTGCTATCTGCAACAGCTAGTTAGCTGTATGCTATTCCATGCTCTTTTCCTACCCTATTTATTTAAAAATTAATCAATTTATAAAAATTGTAGAATCAGAGAACCCCAATCAATGTGGAACACCTGTTTATAGTTCTCACTATTTTTGCTATTACTTGAGCTCCACTGCATTTGAAAAACTGGTATACACTGGCCACTGCTTTTCTTTTTAATAATTTGCAGCATAACAGCACAGTTTAGAACCTCCCAGACATCTCATTAACAATAATGCTCCCACCTTTGCCAAACCCTGAAGTTTTCAATGTCTCAGTTAAAACAAATGGAGTTTTTCAAGAAACTGGGCTATAGTTTTCTTACTATCTTCAAGAAAGGGCAAAGGTCTACTGAAAATGTTTCATGGGAAGCTCCAAACATCCTTGTGCATTCTTGTCACTGTGTTCACCCTTTGCTTTAGTGAAACCAACCACTGCATCATCAGTGGTGGCTATAAAAATCCTGGGATTGTTTGGTCATACATACTCCTCTTTTCTAGCATTCCCTCTTGCTCATTTAAGTAATGCCTGAACTCCACACCACCGTGACTGGGCACAGTTTAAATAACAGGCTCTGTTTCCATATAGGTCATGCTGACATTAAAAAATTTGATCAATTCTAAGTAAAATATTTGTTGTTTCCTGGGAAGAGATCTAAAGTCCTTAGAGAGGAGTTATTCATTCAAGTAATCCTTTTTATTTCAGTGGAATTGCTAGTTTGAGAATGTTTTGAACAAAGAAATTGGCCTACAGTATGGCCCATGGTGATTGAACAAGTTTTTTCTTTTTTTCATATTATCATAATTCTAAGTAACATGAGAGGGAAACACCTAAATTTTAAGAGAATGTTGATTTTCTTCCTCATTGCAGGAAAGTGTGATGTTACCAGTGAAGATAAAATAGCCTCCTTGACTATTCGGTAGAAATTCTTTTTTTTAATCTAAACAGATATAAATTTAACCAGTTGCTATAATGCAGCCAGTTCTCAGAACCTCTAGTTTGCAAGTGAAGCTGTCTACAGGCCATTTTCAAAGGTAGCAGCTTTGCAACTCAGGGATTAAATAGAATCAATAAATGTTTGTCTGGGAGACAAAAATGTATATGGACAAGCATGGACACAGAGACTTTTACAGGCAGGAAAGTTGTTTTCCTGGGACCATCCACCTGGATGTTAAGAGGCTGGGGGGATTTGCCCTTCCTTAGAGAACTTGCTGATAAAGTGTACATTATTCTGTTGATTAGTAAAAAACTTTTGAAAAAAGCAAGTGTCTTTCACAGCCTTCACTTTCCTGCCAGTCTCTTGCTAAGTGTAATTACACCTGTGTACATATTACAGCTATGCCTCTCAACAGAGATTTTACCTTTGAAATGGGCCTTCCAAGGCAAAACAGAAAAAGCTTTCTTTTGAGACAGGGAGACAAAAATATTTTCCTGTGAATTAAAAAAATATATTTTATAAAAGAAGGACAAACCTTGCTTGGATGCTTCTCAAGTCTGTGAATCTTTTCATATATATGCACGTATATGTATTATCTCAAATTTCTATCATTCTAATGCTTTCATCATACTTCAATAATGCATGTTAGTGAAATAGACCTAGAGTAAGGTTCCATATGATTGAAGTAAAGTGATTTCAAAGTGATATTAATTAATCTCCAAAACACTTTGGAAACTGAAGCTGAAATTTTAAGTCAATGTCAAAGCCTGGATTAACTCTGAGGAGCTAATGAGACCCTTTAGACCAAAGGAATTAAGAACGTGCTTTAGTGTGTTTTCTCTGTAGGAATGGACTTAATTGAAGTAAAGCCTGAGTGGAGGTATCTATCCTCCTCCCTGGTCTATCTCTCCTGTATCCACTCAAAAACTGATTATTTTGGGAAGTAATTTAAAACAGATTAAAAGTATAAAAATACCACACTGATTAAAGCTATATCTTTGTATTTTAAAATACTCAGAGTAGACATTAAAATATGTACCAGTCTCGATCATTCTCATTTACCGAGCACATTTCATTCAGCAATTTCTCTGCTGCCCCAGATAATTGTTCCTTAGGTGTGGTTAAGCATGTAACTCTGCATCACTCCTCCTTTCAACTTGCTTGATCAAATGTGGTTATTTTTCTTGCTGATTTTTACCTGTATTAAAAATAATTTCTTTCCTCAGTAGCATATTGACCAATTGAGTTCAGTACATACCAGTCAGGTATCCATATGTTGATAGTCCTGCTATATTTTATATAGTTATAGTTATAGTTATAGTTATATAGTTATAGTTATATAGTCCTATATAGTCCTATAGTCCTATAGTCCTATATAGTTATATAGTCCTATATAGTTATATAGTCCTATAGTTATAGTTATATAGTCCTATAGTCCTATAGTCCTATATAGTTATAGTTATATAGTCCTGCTATATGCTACATTGGTCCATATGTTGACCAATTGAGTTCAGTACATACCAGTCAGGTATCCATATGTTGATAGTCCTGCTATATTTTACACAAAGATCTCCACATAAGCGCACCTTGGAGTCTACTCATGAGTATGTGATATGATTATATAATCTATTAACTGCTTGGAAGGAAAATAGCAGCTAAAATCTAAAAAAAGTAGGCGAACAGCCTGTTTATATCAGGTGCAGTACAAAGCCTCTCTAAGCTGAAGATCCTGCCATGGGCACAGAAAAGCAGAACAGATGGGGATGATAGGAATATGAGACAATGGAAGTAGGTGCTGTAGGTGCATGTAGGGAAACTCTATGATAAAGTCAGGCAGTGTGTTACCACAAATCCCAGCCTAGTCTTTGCAATATGATTCTCCTTCTCCGTCTTTCACATATTGCTGGTTACTTCCGTCCCTTCACTGCTACTTTTTGACAGAGGTGCTCTTCTGGTAGTTCTTTTACATAAGGAGTCAGAATTTCCTTTAATGTAAATGAAACAGTTTAATTTAAGATGTCAAAAAATAAGACAATTCAAAAGATGGATTCTTCTGTTCCCCAACTAACATTCACCTCCTGAGTGCCTTGTAATTACATTGACAGTGACTCTTGGGCAGGGATGAAATGTAATGATATGAAAGGTGTGGGGTAAATGAGCATCAATTTATTAAATACTGCATTTCTGTCTGGATTTTAACCTTTGGAGAGTACAATGCACATGTGAAATGCAATTGCAAAGAGAAGAGTGAATAGAAAGGCCTATTTAGTTAGGTTGTAATATCATAGCTGTATTTAAAATTCCTGAAGCGCTCCAGAGTTCTGGCTGCAGGATGTTTTCCCCAAAGTACCTAATGTAAACATAAGCCTGTTTATATTTCAGTAGGTGTGAATAAACTCAGCCAATATTCAGTGCCAAGAAAATGAAGCACATTTTTTTCCCAACACAACAATTGATGTAAGTAATCAACTTGATGTGTGTTGAAAATGAGACCTTCATTCTGCTGTTTCCAATAAACAATATTAATGTGTGTTTGAGAAGCTCGAAGCAGATAAATTTCTACAGAGAAAATATTTCATTTGTCAGTGGTTTTGTAAAAAGAGAAACCCAACAAAATGTTTTACAAGACCAAGTCCCTGATGTTGTGATGGCACGTAGCAGATTTTAAGGGTTAATTCTTAATCATGCCTGTGCTATGAAAAGAGCCATTGTGCCACAGGTGGCAGGAGGAGCAGAAGCTGGGAAGTAGTGGCTGGCAGAAAAGAAAATAGTGGCCTTTTCTTTCTCTTGAGACACTGCAGAGGCAAGCCAGCCACAAAAATGTGGTTGAGCTTTTGATGGCACTGAGGGGACAAGCTTGATTGGAGTTCAGGGCAAAGGCAGGATTTTTCTAGTGCTCAAGGAGGTGGTAGAATCAGGTGGAACAGAGTTCCCTGGGTTTGCAACAGCTTTTTTTTAAATGAAACGTTTCTGGGGAACTGAAACATTTAATCTGTAGCCAAGAGCACAGAAGGGAGGTGGCTTTGTATTTTGAAAAAATAATGAAGCCATAGATCCAGAGCCAAATTTCAAGAGGATTCTAAATACTGTTTTGGGGAAAAGATTATGGAAAGAATTACCAGTAGCTGTTGTCACCTCCCAAAGCTCGACTGCTGAATACAAGTACTGAATAGCTTTTCTAATCTTTTCTCTCATCCCTTTCTTTTGGATGAAGTCAAGCAGAATATATTGAAAGGCTCTATTTCCACTGAAATCTGCTGTGTTAAATTAGACCTTCTCAATCTATCCTTTCCCCAGAAGAGACTATTTTTCCTTTTTTTTTTTCCTATTTTTTCTTTTTTTTCTTTTTTCTTTTTCTTTTCTTTTTTTTTTTTTTTTTTTTTTTTTTTTTTTTACAGTAAGTAGTGGGTGCTTACTTACTCGACTTTTACAATGATACAACCTTTGAGACCTTCCTGACTAGCTGAGTATGCAAAGTGTACTGGTCAGCCTGCTCAACAGCTCCAATTGCCTCACTAACACTTACAGCATGGGAGAGGGAAGGGAAAAGGCTCTGGGAGCTGTAACTTACACAGGTTTGTTGCATGTCTTGAAATCAGAGACTGCACCAAAATCCAACATGAACTGACAAAGGCCTTTATGATTTTCAGCTCTGCCCTAGCTGCACATGCATACATATTCATGCAGACCCACTTTTAGTTTGCATTTGGACTTTGCACAACTTCCTGGCTCTGTGCAAGCAGAGAGCAAAGTTTCAACCTGTGTGGGCTCACACCCACTTCCACCCTCAAATTTGACTATGAGGTTTTGATTTCAAGCAAACTTAAAATTGCAAAGTGAAATAACATCAAAACCGTGAGTTTTCTCTGGCTTGGTGTCAAAAGTGAGAGAAATTGCACATTTTGCACGCTCTTGGAATGCAGCTTCATGGGAACATTTCAAAAACATTAATCATTCTTTCAGGATACTTCAGGTCTCATGTTTTACATTCGCTAGCACATATAAATCAAATTTGGAACATCAGTTCTGATATCAATTATATTTGACACAATTCTCTTGTCATCAGTTTGATTAAATATGTTTTACATTGAGTCCCAATTCTATAAACAGTTTAACAATTCAGCTTTAAAATTAAGCATATGCAGAAATGTTCACAAGACTACAGTCTCAGTTTTGGGCTATGAAGCTTCTGATTTCAGAACATGTAATTGTTATATTATGTCATCATTTTCCAAATTTTCTTATTTTTTCTTTATCTATTTTTAGTTTATATGAAGTAATGTCACACTAACTTCAGCGGAAGCTTGAAATATTGCATTGTTTGACTAATTAAAGCTAAAAGTTTCTCTTGAACAAAATGTCATATCCCTCAATTATATATAATGAGGAAAAACATAACTCTTAAGAGGCCTCTTGTAAATTAAATAGCTCCTTATGAAAATAAGTAAGAAGTGTTAATTATTTGATAGAAACATGAGCTAAAACCTTACTGAAATGTATATATTAGTAACAGATTGCTATCTAAGGAAAAATGCAATTAATAATTTGTTAAAAATAATGGGATGATGGTTTCAGTTCAAAGAGTTAATGCTATTTTTTTGTGATTCCTTATAGAAACACAGAAATAAGAGTTATTATCATAGCACTTTTACGCATAGGAATAAAAAATGATTCCTGTTGCTTCCCAAAAGAGAATTGGCAAAGTTGTACTTAGCATGTCATGGACACTAAAAGTTCTTCTGCATCTTAAACATGCAGAAGAACCTTAAAAGCAAATTTTTGTAATATGAAAGTCAGTAAGTTCATAACCAAAAATTTAGAGTTTAACCAAATGCAAGTTGGCTTAGTTATGACATAGATAACTTCTGGTTTAATGACATCCGTTAAAACAATCAATGAATTGATCAGAAGTAATAGCAATTCAGTGTAGGTTTAAAATTTAGGTTTTCATTTAACCAATAACCAAAGAACTTTTTGCCTGTCTTATATTTTTTCTAAACTTTTGGAGTTTGCAGTAGTTGTATAAATGTTTAATCATATTAATAATTCGTGTTATTTGTGTTTATACAATGACATTTTTTATCTGTTTTTGCACACCAAGTCTTAAAGCTGGAGATTTGAAAGTCACACTAGAGTGAAATGTGAATCCATGAAATGTGTTCCACTCATGCTATTACATAAAAGCTTCTGGGACTGGTCAAAGTTCCCTAAACCTCAAAATAATTTCATCTGCAATAAATGAAAAAAAAAAATTTCAAGAGTTTCGTCATGCACTGAAGAAATTACTTAGTTTTCCTCCTTCCCACCCAAAGCACTGTCTTCCAGGTTACTTTGTTATCTGCTCATGATGGATAAGAGAAGGAACAATTTAGCTACTCAAGCAAGTCTGGTTTGTAGTCTGAAAGAAGTCATTAGCAAAATGCTATTTGGCTAGTGGCAGCTTAAACAGTGGTATATGATTTTCACTCGTTTTAAGTAATTTCTGCACAATACTTAGCTCCTATTTAAGTGGATCTAGGAAATTTTCTCTGTGAAATGGAAAAGATTTGTGCATGTTAAATGGGGGATTATAAAACATTGTTTTTGCAGCTGTCTGATCTCTTGTTAGTTAACACATTTTTCATTTACTTTTTCTTCTTTGAGTTCTGGTGTACTTCAGACACAAAACTGAAAAAGACTAATACAGCTTCTCAGTTTAGTCTGGTTTGGACCTTGAAATAACTTTTTGGAGTAAACAACTGACCTAATTACATATACAGTGAAGGCATTAAAATGCAATACAGTCTGCAAAATGCACTAGGGTCAGCAAAATACTACAGACTTCAAACAAAAAAAGCTGCAAAACATACTGGTAAAATTTGCTTTACTACAGAAACAAACAATCAGGTTAGTAATAACAGTGCGGTCTTAAAAATGAGGACAGCTATGGTTCAATTCATGAGTTTGGAGAAAAGAGAATGGCAGAGCCAAACTCCTGAAAAATGTATTTTCCCAGGAGAAGCAACTTTGTTTTCTGAAGGGAGGTTAGTTATAATCCCCTGGATACTGTAGTGAGATGTTTGCTAAACAGCAATGAACACTGTACTTTAAAAACAAATCTAACAAACAATCAGCATATCTTTTTTACAGCCACCCTTTTATAGTCTCCCTAAAAGATTTACAGTCTCCATAGCTGTAAATGGTATGACTGAGTGATCTCTCAGTGAGAGCTGCCATGGTACTGTTGCTTCCCAGCAGGCAGTCCAGTCAGATGATGTAGAGTAGGCGTAGGGAGACAGATCCCATTTGAATGCATGAAAAAAACATGATGCTGAAATTTCATAGCTGTTGTAGAGTTTATTCTAGATGCCTGATCCTCATTTTTTGCTCGCTTGGAGCTTCCATTCAAACATAATACTGGATTTGTGCAAAACTGCACTCTGTCACTTGTCCAAATTTATCAGCATTTAATTTATGCCAACTCTGAATGCACTGCAGGGCAGCACAGAAACCACAGGAGCCACACACGGCTGATGACCGTGCTGCTTTCATTCCCCTGTCAGCAGGGACTGCAAAGCCATGCACCCTGTCCTTTTGGAAAGGCAGAGGCAGCGGTAGAAGCACTCCTGAAAATTCTTGCCACAGATGCCTCATCTATAAATTGGGACTAATAGCACTTCACTGTTTTGAGCAGTTCTTAATGTAGAGTTCAGACCTCTCTAATAGATCCCACTCTGAGTCTCAAGTGGTTTCTCCTGTGTCCAACAACCTGCTTCTGCAGAAGTTGCTGACTAGCTTGATAAGGAGCTGGATTAAGCTATTTGTTATCTGCCTGTATTGTACCCCAGATACTTACCTATCTTAGGTACTTATATCAGCACCTTTACACCTAAGCACTTCCCAGTCTGTAATGGAAAGTATTTCCTTTATCATAGTCCTGGAAATAGTATTATTTTCAATTTATAGAGGGGGAACTGAAGCAGAGAGAGTAAATGACTTTCCTGCAGTTTTAACAAGAATCCTGAGGCAGAGGAAAGACCTGCCCCTGGCGTGGCTGTGGCAGGCTGTGTGGCAGGCTGTGGCAGACAAACAAGGGAAAGCTGGGGAGAGGGAGTAAAAGATGTTGTAACAAAATGTGTTATTTACCAGCCATACACACAATCCCATAAACTGACCAGATCAAAAGAGATGAGTAAAGCTCATTAAAACAAAATCATTGTTTTGGGGCTTTTTTATAGGTTTTGGATCGTATCGTACCCATAACAGCATAATTTGCAAATCCTTATGAAGAATGTGAGCATCCTTATAAATATCCTTTTGTTGCAACCTCTAAACAGTGGTTGAAAAAAGAACCACACCAAACCACACATCCAAGTAAAGTATGGCCTAACTAATTCTTTTGCAGTCATGAGAGCTTATGAATGCTTGTGGAATTTAATTTTCACAGAATAGTCCTTATGTTTTTCTTAAAACAGAAGAAATTTGCTTCAGTTAGGGAAATTAACCCTATAGGAGGAAGAAACTCCATGTCTTGTTACCAGAAACCATTGCAATAAGTGTTGCTATTTTGATATATTTAGTGACAGAACAGAATTTTGAATTACAATGGGAATAAAACCAACTATTTTGATGGAATTGGTCAAAAGCAATTAACAATTAACCAAACATTAATATCTTTTGTTCTAGCTGACAATTAGCAATTAGCCACTAGTTGGGACCATATGTCACATATCTGCTACGGAAATTAAAATGACTGACAAAGGAAATTAGAGTGACTGGGGTCAGTGATTACATTAAGCCAACTGTGTATAGGCCAGGTCAGTGCATATGTATTGCATATTATGTTTTGTGTGAAGTGTGCTTGGAGCTAGGGAAGAAAGGCCCTGCAAATGACAGGAGGAGAAGGGAAGGGCTCCTTTCCTTCCTTTCCTACATGCAGCAGCGCCTGTGCAGAGGGGGCACTCCTTGAGCAGGCAGAGAAGCTGCTGTGTGAGAACCAAGGATAGGGTACATGCCCAGGTCGACAGGGTAATAGCAAGGGAGATTCTTCTAGGGAGTCAGTGAATACTGTGGAGAGCTTGGGCAACCTTTGCAGCCACTGAAAGAGTGAAGGATTGGTCCCGTGAGGACAGACTGACAGGGAAAAGATTGGTTTCCCATCTTTCTAATTTAGTCTTTCCCTTGTGGCATGTCTAAGATTTCTTTATCTGAAGTGTTTACTGTCTTATAGTTTTGTTGCCGCTTCTTATTGGCCTTTTGTTTTATAGCCTGAAAGACATCTAGGTGTTTTATGTGCATATTTTAAGGAAAAACAGCAGGCAGCTCACACAGATCTGTGTATGTGGTTCAGCCACTAAGTTTCTCTGCGCTGGTTTATCTCCAGTAGCTGAACAGTGAGATAGTATACCATGAGAAGTTATTCTCTGAAGAACTACAAAGATAAAAGATTTTTTTTTTCCCTGGGATGAGGCTGTAACTGTCTCCTCTGAGAGATGATACTGCAAGGATCAGAGCAAGTGTTTCTGACAGTAGGCAAGGTAGCTGAATATGTGTAGGTGACATGGTGAGATATTTCATTTACCTCCTAAAAAAAGTAGATTCAATTCTGTGACAAAAATACTTTCCTTCCTTCCTTCCTTCCTTCCTTCCTTCCTTCCTTCCTTCCTTCCTTCCTTCCTTCCTTCCTTCCTTCCTTCCTTCCTTCCTTCCTTCCTTCCTTCCTTCCTTCTCCTTTCCTTCCCTTTCCTTTCCTTTCCTTTCCTTTCCTTTCCTTTCCTTTCCTTTCCTTTCCTTTCCTTTCCTTTCCTTTCCTTTCCTTTCCTTTCCTTTCCTTTCCTTTCCTTTCCTTTCCTTTCCTTTCCTTTCCTTTCCTTTCCTTTCCTTTCCTTTCCTTTCCTTTCCTTTCCTTTCCTTTCCTTTCCTTTCCTTTCCTTTCCTTTCCTTTCCTTTCCTTTCCTTTCCTTTCCTTTCCTTTCCTTTCCTTTCCTTTCCTTTCCTTTCCTTTCCTTTCCTTTCCTTTCCTTTCCTTTCCTTTCCTTTCCTTTCCTTTCCTTTCCTTTCCTTTCCTTTCCTTTCCTTTCCTTTCCTTTCCTTTCCTTTCCTTTCCTTTCCTTCCCTTCCCTTCCCTTCCCTTCCCTTCCCTTCCCTTCCCTTCCCTTCCCCTTCCCTTCCCTTCCCTTCCCTTCCCTTTCCCTTTCCCTTTCCCTTTCCCTTTCCCTTTCCCTTTCCCTTTCCCTTTCCCTTTCCCTTTCCCTTTCCCTTTCCCTTTCCCTTTCCCTTTCCCTTTCCCTTTCCCTTTCCCTTTCCCTTTCCCTTTCCCTTTCCCTTTCCCTTTCCCTTTCCCTTTCCCTTTCCCTTTCCCTTTCCCTTTCCCTTTCCCTTTCCCTTTCCCTTTTCCTTTTCCTTTTCCTTTTCCTTTTCCTTTTCCTTTTCCTTTCCTTCCTTTTTTTGTCATGGAAGAAAATGCTATGGACTGGGAACCATTCAGCAAAATCTGCAGTTTGCTTCCTGCCAAACTTGGTTTTAAATATAGAAAGATATCAAGTTATTCCTTACTGCAATTATAAAATAAAGTGCAAATAAACCAGCAGCAAAGTATAACATATTTATGTCACAGCTATTTCCATAAATTGCATAATGGGCACTTGTTGTCTGAACAACATGTAATTAATCTAAGGAAAAAGAAGTTTCTCTTTTATATTATTTCTACCACTTCACATACAATGTCCCTGTCTCAGTGTGGTGTGGAGTACAGCACTAGCTGGTGTTGCATTTCAACACAGTCTGTGTGAGATAATGCAACAGGACAATTGTTATTAAAAGAAAAATGAAGCTAAGGTAAATCAGCCATTACTGCAGGGGCTGTTTAGCTGGATTATAAAAGGAAACTGTTTCTTCAACTACAGTAAACTGTAGTCCATCCTCTAGCTGAAGCTGCACGGAGAAGCATTTGCTTTATTCTACAGAGAGATTCCTCTGAAGGTGACCCTTGCACACAAACCAGTCCCTGGGTGCTCTCGCTTATTGCAGTTAATATGAGCTGGAGAGCCCCAGCTTAGATACTCATCCTTTTAGAAGTGCTCAGGCTCTGTCGAGAGCTGAGGTGCATGAAAGAAGCTTCAGACAGGAATAATGATTCTTCCTTGAAGTGATCAGTCCCTGAGGAGCACGGCTTCTTTCACTGAGCAGCACACAGCCCATGCTCCTCCTCGCATCAGCCAGCCGGGCTGCCTTGAGGTGGCCCTGGGTATAAACCCAGCCTGTTTTTGCTGGTACCTGCATTGGTACCACCTCTTGTATCTAGCTGATATACTGGGAGTATCAAAGGTAAGTCTCACAGAGAGATGTCAACAAAAGAATAGCGATATTGCTCTTGGACTTGATGGTTTGTGGAGAGAAGAGCAGGTCAGATGAGCAGGAAGCCCTAAGGGGGGGAAGTCCTCTAAAGAAATGTGCTGGAGAGCACAGGGAGCTGCCTGGATATGCCAGCCCTCATTTGTGTGATGGATATGAAGTGTTTGTGACATTTTTGTTAAAACATCACTCTAGGTAACCCTGGAGTGAGCATGATGTTTGTATTCATGTTTGGAAGTGTTTGTACAATGTTTCTAGGAGAGAGGGGTCATCAGAAGCTCTATCAAAGTCTTCAGTGTTTGCAAAAAAGAAATAGTGAGAAGAGGGTGGTGGAAGAATTTTCTTCCAGGTGTTCTGTGTTATAGAGAGAACTGAGTGATAGCTGTAGTCTTGATGTATGGATTGCTAAAGAAAAAGGAGGAGGAATAGTTTTGGTGAAGCTCACAGCAGTGAAGAAAGCAAAAGTGAGATCGAAAGCAAGATCCCTTGGGCTGACTTCAGCAGTGGAGAGGAGTGCTGGAGGGGCCCCAGCAGCCCTACTGAGCTTTGATCACTGCAGCAGCTCCAGGTAGATCTTGATCAACACTTACATGTCCTTGACAGACATATGAATTTTAGACCAAATAAGCTACATGCAAATTTAATCAGAGAAGGAAGACCACAGCATCTGCCATACCAGCCTCTCTGTCCTGCGGGAATAGCCCAGGGCAGGTAGACTACTTAATCATATTCAGATTTCCCAAGTTATTGTTTTCTTGTATCTTCCTCTCCTTTGTACACCTTCCTGTTGATTAGTTCTGCTTGATAGACCTCTAATCTAGGGGAGGTCGTTCTGGTTTTATTCATAGTTGGAATATTAAGAAATATTGCACATTCTTGAGCACAAAAAATAGTTCAAACTCCTTTTCTTCCCTGGATGTAGCTTGCTCTGTTACTCAGATTTTGTTAGGAACACAAAATACAAACAACCTTCCTCTGTATTGTTTGGCATAGGGTACCACTGAATCCAGCATCCTTACACTGCTGAGGAAACTGTCCTGGGGCTTATGATTTTTAAATTATATATCTGAATAGTTACTCATGTAAATGTTCTACTTTAATCATTGGTGGGATTTCCATCCTCCTAATGTTATACCTGAGGCATCTTTCTCAGTTCTTTTGTATTTATCACACTGTGTAATATATATACAGAATATACATATTTCTTTCTGTCACTTTCCATCTTCATGAAACATCACATCAAGTGTTGGTCAGCGAGGGAATAGAGACAAAAAAAGCACTGGTGTATGCTGACAAATTTTTGCCTTCTTAGCAGGAACCTTCACCTGGTTTATGCTTTATTATTTTAATTAATTGGGTAGCCATATAATGCAAATAATAGTTTGCTCAAAATAAGGTTGAGTTTATATGAGTCCCCAATTTTGCCTTAAAAAGTGAAGTATTCTGTCAGTGATTTTACAAGAGTAGACAAGCATGAAATTAATTTTATATATTAGCACTAGGAAAGCTTACGGCTTGCTAACATTGGAAGGAAATTTTACTATAACTGTAATATAAGGCTGTGGGGATTTTCCCCCTTCAGTTAGGTGAATTTCTTCAGCAATTCAAACCTCTAATAACTTCTTTAAATAGGGTATCTAAATTTCTATACTGGGTCTTCCTAATCTAATTCTACTCTCCTGCCTTGTGTGTACACAGCTGTGATATAGAATATATTTTTGTATACATTATATTATCATGCATCAATATAGTTAGACTGGGGCCATGTAGGGAAGATTAGACTCATTGAGTCTAGCTTGTTTTATAGTTCTGCTTAGTCTATGAAAATGGGGTTTAATAAACATGGAGATGTTTGTCCACTAGTCTCATATACGAGCATGAATTCTAAAGCAAATGAACTGCCAAGACAGTAGACCTTGGGGTATTCTTCAGAAAAAGATAATTCTACTCTTCTCGTGGATACTCAAGGAAGAGGTTTGTAAGTCTGTGACTGACTTCTACCCACTGGATGTCTGGGTTCATCCTGACACATCCAGGCTGATCCAGGTTCTTGCACAAACTGTTCAGCCATCTGCATCTGGAAATAGCTCCACCTGAGAAGCACCATGTCTTTTTCTATGTTCCCAAATAATTCTTTATTTATATGATTGCTTCCTTGCATGCATTCTAGTACAACCATTCTAGAAATTTCTCCTGCAAGTTGAAACCAGATTGTAGTTTTATACCAGCACATATACATGATTTTTGGATAATGTCTATCTCTCAGCAATAAAGCAAGTAGACCTGGTTTCAACATTAGATCAAGAAGTCCTTGTACCTTTAAATATTTAATTACAGTACATAAGGACTTGTGATAAGTCTAGACATGGTGCTAGGTGGCTTCTAACACAGTTGTATGAATTCATTTTTTCTTTTTCTATTGAAAAAATAACGTGAAAGAATCTTTTACTGCCTTTCATTGTAAATTAGAGTTTTAAATGATGTGGCTGTCATTTGAATATGCTAATTATGCTATATTATTTTACAGACCATTAGCCACGCCTGTAAAAATGTGTCTTAAGTTCTAAGCCTTTTGATTAACTTGTTGACTCTGTATTCTCCAGTACTTGCTTAAGACTGGTAATTAGCATTCAAAGAGGTAGCAGAATGCACCTGCCATTCTGACCACTGGTGACCTTCACTATGAATTAACTGAAAAATCCATGTCAGGCACTTAATTGAATGAAGCTGTGAACTTGTAAATGGTAATGGTTATGATTAGTGTATAACATGCCATAACAGTAATGATGTAATCTTGGTCTCAAGAGATTTAGGGTTTAAGTCTTGGGGGACTTATATGCCAAATTAAACAGGGGGTAAATGACAAGAGGGAAACTTGAAAGGGGGAGAGAGGGAAAGGAGAGCCTCTTCTCTTTTTTTCCAAAGACTCTAAAGATAAAAATATTTAATTGGATTTGAGAGGTTGGTGAACTTTTTATTCCCATCAGAGCGCTTCATCTGTCTTTAAGGCAGAAAGAACTGTCAGCAGCCCTTTCGTCTAGTCATGGAGAGGTATTTGTCACTTGTGGCTGGATGTGAGGAGCTGCATTAAAATGACTGGGTTTTGTCGCTGTTTCAGGGAGCCAGAGAACATCCATGGCTCACTGGGGCACATGCTGTGCATAGCATACACATGTGGACTGGCTTATATGCTCCTTTTTTGTTGAATACTTTCATAGCCATTACAGTAACAAGATTAGTGATGCAAAGCAGTTCACGCTTTCTTTAGACTTTGCACTTCTGTATGCTAGTGACAAATATGACCTGAGCAGCCAGAAAAAGACACTTGGTAAGGAGGATGTGGGTACATCTAAGTGCACCCTGCATGCAAGGAGGAAGAGCTTTTGTAAACTGGATGGATCCTGCTGGGCTTTTAGCTTTGGAGCCCTTCTATGAAATTTGCTTCTAACTCAATGTCCGGTTTATATGCCTGTTTAAATATGACATCTTGCAAATATACTCTACAAGGCATGTTGCTGAATCAATAAATGAGAGAAATGAAGCCTTTCATGGCTGTTGTATCAGGCCAGTAACCATCTTGCTCATCAGCTGAAATGGAGCATATATCCAGAAATGTAAGGGAAAGCTTCACAAAGTGCTGCCAGTCTAGTTTAAGCATAACACTCTCAATTTAGCAAGAGTTGTACTATTGAATCACAAAAAGTGTATTTCAGAAATCTGCATATTTATGCTGAGATTAATTATGCAAATTATATTTAATATGAACGAATTAGGGGAACCAAATTTAACTAGAGTTTAGAAAGAGTAATGGAATAATAATCTAGCTATTAAAGGTGGTCAAAGATCTTCATCATAAGAATTATATTAACCTTGCTAGTAATTTACTGTCATAATGGAGTTAGGCTTTCCCTTGTCAGTACCTTTGTGACCTGGCTATAATAAAATTCAGATTCTGCCAAATCAGAGTAAGACATAAACATATGTCTTCTTTTTGCAGTCCACTTGAGAGCTTCACTGGGGCTGTGTTAATGCATACAAGCACAAGTGTTGAGTAACATGACCAGGCCCTATACCTGTGTGCTTTCACAAAAACAGAAAACAGACTCCTAGTCAGTATAATGAATCCTCTCTCATGCATTATAGGAGCACGGATAGGCTGCATTATTTTTATCCATTATCACCAGAGTGAGGATGGAACTACATTCACATCTTGGGGAATGTTACTCAGAGCTCTTTACTTTTTCTTTAAGAATCTGTCTTCTACATGTATTATATCATCATTTCTTTGATTCTGAATACAGTCTTTAGAGCTTTGTAATTTAGCTCCTATCTAGCATGTCAAGCCTGACTGTATTAAAGGTCTTACTTTTTTCTCCAAATGCCTTTACTGTCCATTATTTGATCCAAAGAGAATAAGGCAGTGAATGGTTTTCTATATTCCCCTGCACTTTTGCTGCTTTCTGCTGAAGCTATTGCTGTTCCACGAGGCCTTGGTACATCTTGTAATGCAGAATCCTAAATAAACAGCTCAGTCTTTGGCCTTGTTTCTGAGTGAAATGAGTGTAATGTAGTTGTAGTACACATATTTTTGAAACCTTCTTGGCAGATTTGATTGAACCTGACACAGGTTTTCACAATGGTTGGAAAAAGTCAGTTAATTCAGCTCTTGTGATGGTAAGAAGCCAGGTAAAAGAGAGATTCTAATTAGCATCTCTTTAGAGGGAAAGATCTCCTGAAGCCTGTATTAGGCATCAAAGAATCCATAAAAAGAAAAATTTAGAAATGTCTAGATCTGGGAGATGCTATAGTCTGAATTCATTTTGTCTTGGACCTCCCAAGAAACCCTCTTGGACCTGTAGAAATCCAGGCTGCCCTATCTGCAGGTCTCAGAGCACAGCTTTCTTCAGTGGCTGGACAGATTCTTTGAGGATTTGGGGGCCTTCAGTATCAGAAGTATAAAATTATGACAGAACAGAAGCTGAATGTGTAGGAGCTTGGAAAGCCATGTGTTGTTTAAGACTGGGGGTAAAAGACCACAACCAAATCTAAAAAGATATTTAAAATAAGATTAATACCCCAGGCCAAACCTGAAAGCGTGAAGGAAATTTTTGGCTCTTAAAGCAAGACATTTGAATGATTTCTTGCAAAAAAAAAAAAAAAAAAAAAGATTCTGAGACAGAAGTGCAAATCTATGCAAGAGTAACTCAGAGTCCAGAAGCCCTGTCATTTTTGGTCTGTATAAAGAATGGACATATATAAGTGCTCTATTTTAACACTCTAACAGCGTTAGTCCATTACTATGTATATTCAGACAAATCTTGTGGCTTCTCTGCTTTATCAACCAACATAGTATGGTTAGATATACGGTTAACAATTGTTCTAATATTTCATTTTTACATCTTTTAGGTATCCATAGAATAGCAAATATCATAATTGTTAAATGCAGTGTGCTGACCTCTAGAGAATCTGAATCTCAATACTGGCTGTACAACTACTGAAGGATTTTTCAGAGCCAATGTCTTTGTCCTTAGGACAAATGTCTGCATTTGACAAAGATCATTTTTGGTTTAATTTCCAGCCCTGCATTAGAGCTTGAATCCTTGATCCTGATTCTGCCAAGCACTGAGCTCACTGTTCTGCTGTTGTCATCGGTGAGAGCCGAGGGCACTAGCACCTGGCAGGAACTGGCACTTTGATGGCAAGCAGGGATATTGCAAAGCAGGATTAAAGTGCACTTGCTGACAGAGCTGTTTGAAGAAGATTTCAGAGCACCTGCCCATGCTGTGCCTGACTCTAGACTTTGCTATCAGCCCCTCAACCTCATTAGTGCCAAACTCATTCTCAAAATTAAATAAATAAGAGCTTTTGACAGCACTATTTATTTACTGCAGCATGTCTAAGATATTCCCAAATAATAAAACATAACATCTTGGTGTCCTTTCTCCCAAGGGCAACTTAAGGAATAGATTAGTTCTGGATGCTTTGCCCCAGAACAAAAGAGAAAGGTAAAACATTAAAAATGCCTGAAGTTTCTTTAGTTTTCACTAAAACATTGTTTGTGCTTTTTCCCCAAACCAAGAAAGCAGACAGAAAACAAAGTAGAATTCATGGATTGAGGGTTTTCTTGTTCTGAGAGTCTTTTACCTCCAGTATATTTTGGTGGTAACTATTATCATATCAAATCAAAATGGGAGGACAATGCATCCTCTGTTATTGGAATAAGTCCTTTAGACTTATCTTTCAATAAAAAATTCTTTCTCTGCACTTGGTGTGAATTAAAATTTCTAGAGGCAGAGAACATTGATGAGGTAACTGGCTTTCTATAGAAACTTTCAAGACTGAGAAACCTTGCCATAATAAATGAAACTGTGAGCAGAAAAGAAATGGAGAAAAAAGGAAACATGGAAAACTGAAAAACTGCGATTTTTAAAAGTCTCTATTTTCCTGTAATGATGAATGGCATTCATTTTGAATTAAAATTTCATAAGCACAGTATTTTTGGTAGAAGGCTATTTGAAGACTTTTTTTTTGTTTTGGTATAACAGGGAGTCTATTCCTCTGACAACACAGAAACAGCACTACTTTGGTATGTTTTAGTGGTTACCATTGACCTTGGGCAAGAATGTAGGTTACTTTCCAAATTAACTTCTATATTCACTAGCAGCTTTTCCACCCTAGAAAGAACTGCACCCTCTTTGACCTAGCAAGTCACACAGCCCCTTTCCATAAAACTCTTCCAGTTTAGATTCCTACCCCCAAATCCAAAGATTTGGTGAATTCATAACTGATTTGCTGCCATTATTTGACCATCATCCATGTAAGTTTGATAATGTAACAATAGAATAAATAGAACTATATAGATCAGGGAGGGATGCATGAGGAAAACTCCAGATGTAATGAAATTTAAGTTTCATATATAAATAAAATACCTTAATTGGCATAGGCTTTTGGGTTTTTCATTGCATCTACAAAACTATATGTAGAAAAAGATGGTTGTTTGTTTCATGATATTTCTGAAGTTTCTAGTGTGTGTGTGGGTGTGTGTCTGTCCACTGACTGGCTGGGCAGCTTCTGTAACATCACTGGATAACCACTAGAATCAATTTAAATCAAATTACATGCATAAATCTAATTATCCGCTATTGTTTGTAGAAGCAAGCCCAGAGGGATTTAACAGACAGGAAAGCCAAGGGTGAAAAAAAAAATTTGAAGTGTGTGGTTCTGTTCCACTGCCCCTGAGCTTTTCAAAAATGAAGGAATTTTTTTTAAAAAGCCCAAACTCAGAATCTGAAACAGTAAACCTAACATCAGAAATCTCATTGGTTCTTTTTATTTATTTTGTGCTGCAATGCAACTCAGACTAAAAATTGCAGATTCTTGAGTGGAACATATAATATTTGAATTGGAAAAATAACATAGTTTCCCCTTATATCTTTTTTATTCTCCACCAAATATTTATCAGGAAAAAAATGTAATTCAGAGTTTTATTTCATTAGTTACCTATTTTAAAGATGGTTTTGTCACAATTTTTTCTGACTTGAGACTTTCACAATGTTATTCTTTTTTCATTCTGTCTTTCTCTGATGTATATAATTTCAAATTCTATAAAATATAGAAACATCCTGGGGATTGTCTTCTAATAGTGTACATCAGAAGTAAATCAAGCAAAGTTAATTTAAACCAGATGCAATGGGCTTGAAAATCAAATCTTCTTCTCTACTGTATTATGTTTTAAACAAAGTTGTTGCTCTTGTTTTTAAGTACATCTGTTTATTTCATGTTTGCTGTGTGTTGATTAGATCTCTCTGGATGGCTGAGGCAAGCCTGCTCACGTTAAACCAGGAGTGGTGCCTATGAGCTCAACTGATAGGAAGCGCTTCCCAGACTTGCTGAATACTGCAAATCTTTAACCAGCACATTTTTGTCTGCTACAAGACACAGCAGTTTTAGACAGAATTGCAGCTCTGATTTATAATATCTAATTAATAAATCCAAATTTTAGAATGCAATAAACCCTAAGGTTTATATGCTATTCTCTTGGGGCTTTCTGGAGGGGTGGGGTGGTGCAGGAGCACCACACCATTAATGTTATGATGAACTGTCCTGTAAAATACACTGCTTGCTCTTCAGAGATTGCTTTGTTCCCTAACAACCTTTGAACTTTTGTCTTGTTAGGCAGACTGGTGTGCACTGCTATAAATTATAGTTTTCATAAACTGTGCTATTCATCTTTTTAAGAAAGGAATACTTGACACAGAACTCTAACATACAGACCTTAAAAGGAGTGCAGTATTTGCATTATTTTGTTTCTTGCTGCTAAGAGGAGTAGGTGGGAGACTGACACAAGGAAGACATGAAAGAGGTGGTCAGCTGCTTAGGGCATGATTTCTCATTTTGAGAGTTCTCTGAACTTTGCCATTCACTCTTCCATGATATAAACAAACTTTTATTGTTCTTAAATACTTAGGTAGCTGTTAACAAAAATTAAATAAGTCATTGCTCAAAAAATGTCTGTAATGCTTCTAGCAAGGCTTTATCTTTATGACACTAACGATAATCCCTTGTGTAATTAACTGTAGAGTGGTTATGCATGCAGTATGCAGTCCATGACAAGCCTCATAGAAAATACATCAGTATTAGCCACAGGTGAATTCATTTAGAAAGATTAATGACTGCACCTGAATTTTAATGTCTGAAAAGGAATGGAACACTGAATCCTTAATTAAAAAGTTGAATGACTGGTATGGTTTGTTTAACATCGCAAATTTCACCGGGAGATTTTTATATTCAAATGAAGTCTGCAAAGGAAAACTTTCGTTAGAAAGTGGTGAAGTAGGGGTGAAAAGCAAAAATGTTTTATGTGCTTTATGTAAATTGATACATGGATCAGTACCTTTGATATGGATCAAATGAAGTATAATTATGGCTCCTCTCTGTTTACAGTGAATATGGGGCAAAGAATTCTTAAGAAATGCAAGGCACTGCTATACTCCTACTGATATAAAGTTAGATGAGAAGAGCAGTAAAATTGATGAGTGATCTTATTCTTTCCTTAATGAGATGGTTTCCTCTTCATTATTATTTTACAAAGTTTTTAATGAAGAGAAAGTAACCTTGAAAAACACTGCTACAATCCCATTCCCAGAAGATGCTTAACTCACCTTTCTCAAACTCAGCTTTCAATTACAAAGTTAGTTAAAAGTAATTCAGAGAACCACCATTATCAATGAAAACAGTGCCTTTCAAAAAATTCATGCATTTTAATATTTAATAAAAAGAGAAGCTAGATTTTGAGAAGAATAAATAATTAAAGTAGAATTCTCATACCTGTTCAGAAAAGCTAACATAAGGGACATCTGAACGTACTGTTGCTACACTGCCTAAAATGCACCTTTAAAAACCCTCTGCTGACTGCTTTCAGCTAGTCTTTATCATGGGAAATGTATTCTAAAAACTGAAGCCCCAGTAAAGCTTATTTGAATAGCAAAATGGATCACTTTTCGAAAGCAAGGCTGTGACATTTGTCTACTGACCTAAATAGACACTGAAGGTCAGTAGTTTTGCTGTCTTATTTCTAACAAATGACAGTCACCCAAAGTTTATTTTTAATGAGATCCCCTTCTCTTTAACTATAGTACCAGACTCCAGGAAAACAAGTTTCTAAGCAAAAACAAAAATAAATGTTCAGACAAAGATTGTCTTCCTAATAACATAATTATATTTCCCATTGCTTTCTTTTTATCCTCTCGGAAAAGGAATATAGCCTGAAAATTTTCAAATGACTGAGAGAGAAAAAAAAATGGGAAATCAAAAGTAAAGGAAGAAGTCTGAGTGATTTATCCTGGGAAGTGTGTGGGACTACTACTCAGAGCTGTAGAAAAGCAGTTTTGATGGCCTTTACCTGCAGAACAGTACCTGCTGTACTGCTTTTGCTGCCAAGCAGAAACATGGTTTTATTCCTGACCACTTTCCAAGGAAGCATATTTTTAATGTCATTAAAAAAATATGTATGTTCTTCTAAATCTTGAAGGAAAGGTGTAGGCATTTGCAAAGCTGTGTAGAGGGTGTGTGCACATGTGTTCATATATGAGTATTAACACTTTTCCACTTACTCATGAAAGCTACCTGCAGTACTTCCCCAGCCACAGAAAACTAGATTATACACGTACCACATATACATGTGTGTGGGTATATATATATATACATATATATATATATATGTATATAAAAAACAGTATAATGGTTTAGTTTCCAGGTATATCAGCTGTTTGAACGGTCAGGTGGAGAGGAATATGTATAATAAACTGCTAACATTGCTAGTTTAAATTTAGTGATCAGCTTGTTTGTTCCTCCAGATTTCCAGAGTCTCCACTGCAAAACAATCACTGACATAATAACTGTAAATATTTTTGACACTCAAAGCTTAATTTCCTGGAATTAAATTTTGACATCAGGGATAAAAATAAAACTGGAAAGACATGTTGAATCTTCAAGATATCCGTGTCTTGGTGAATTTGATTAATGCAACTCAACAAAAATCAACTGCAGGATACAAATTTCAGTGAGTTAAAGTAATGATTTTGTTAATACCAGTTAAAATCAGTTCCAAAGGTGTTATTAAATTTCTGGCAAGAAAATGCTACCTGACAGAAGCAGGTTAAGTCCTTGGCTATCCAAAATATTTTCCATAAAATATCTGCTGATTTGGGCAAACCACAAAAAGCATAGCAATTTTATTGAGCTCAGATATATATCCAAATATTTCAATCCAATGTGTTTGGAATATGACCCAAAATCAATAGGATTCCTTTTGTTGACTTCAGCAGAAGCTGGCCCATTATAGCCTAGATAAATAGATTCCTGGTTCAGAAGATGTTGTGAGATTCAAGTTCCCTATTTTTAGCTTTTCAGTTTTAAGGAGGGTGGTGATTGTAAGAGACAGGACTAAGATAAGAGCTTGTCTCTTGATATAAATTGTAGACCGCATACTTTCTTTGAATTCTCTGAGCAGTAAATGACTTTTGAAGCAAAAATTTACACTGCACAAGAAAATAAGCAAGATGAGAATTGATATGATACTAAAGGAATGGAATATGAAAAATAAAAATAATTCTTTCAAAGTTGTTCAATTTTGCCTTGAATAAGCATTTTGTTATTTCTTCTTTTATTTAGACAAATTTTTTCATTACTTTTCTGGGGAATCCATTTGCTCAGGGGAAAAGAAACTCTTGATAAACATTTACTGTACACACTGTCCCATATGGTAGTTAAGGACTCCTTGTGCAGACACATTACTAAGGACAAAGGGACACATATCCCACCTTTAAAAATCGGATATTTCTGCACCCTAAGGTTCTGATTTCGTGGAAGAGGTGAAGGGTAGATGGAGCAGTACACCCTTCCTCCCTTTACTCTTTGAAAATTCTATGGAAGTAGCTCAGAGACTTCCTACACATCTGAAATGTTTATAATGTCCAGAAGGTGACCATCCTGTCCACTCAGCAGAGATGAAGGCACGTGTAATCTCCTTCCCAAAAAGCACAGGGAAAAGCTCCCTAGTGTTCATGGCAGACTTTCTATTGAACTAAAGCAATGCCCTGGGTCTGCTGCAAAATGTTGATTCTTCCATGAAAGCTACCCTTTACGGGAATGATCTTTCCTAATATCACACTTTTAACCCAGCCCACCATATTTTTAGAGCAGAAATGCTTTTAAATTCAAGTTAGTATTCTGTTTAACAGCTGGACAATTTCAGAGCACCACAGTTCACTTTGTCCAGTAAAATAATTTTATGTGTGCATGTTGCATAAATATAACTGAAGTGGTCCTTTGAGAGCAAAAAAAAAACAATTTTATGCAGCTTCTATCAAGTCTACAAATCTAAAAAGTCTTGGACAGTCGATGTCCATAATGTGGCAGTGAATAACCTTCTCAGGGTGGACTACAAGTCTTGAAGCACTCCTTAAATCCCCACGTCTGCTGTCATCTTGGCCAGTTTGTCCATAAACCAGACATATTAAATGCATTGGTGGACTAACCTATATCACCTTCTCTGCTGAAAGATGTAAAATGATGCTTTGTTTTGCCATAACAGAGCTCAGCAGTGTGTTTTGATATTATCAGGGCAATGCAAACTGGTTTTAATACAATTTTGACTTGTGGCCACAGCTGTGGAATCTAAGGGGTGTATCTGAAACAGTCCTGTGGTAATCACTTGAACAATATATAACCTCAGAGAGAGAGAAGTCCCAGCTAAAAGCTATTTGAAAACAATGTAGCCCACAGGGCACCCCGAGATAAGCTGATTCCCCTTTCATTACTTCTTAACCATCCATTAAAAGCTAAGCACTCTATTCTGCCCCTACTCGCACACCCTGAGGATCCTGGAGGATTGTGTGAAGTGAACGAAAGGCACTACCCCAATCTGTCATTCAAACTACAATTACATATCCATCTTTAAGAACCCAGGGCAGAAAAAAAATACAAATTAGAGGGAAACAAGAGCTTACTTCGGAAGGTAGGAAACAAAGAACATATGGCCCATATAGGCATTTAACGTGTGTTTTCATTTCTGAAATGTTTTGTAGGCTTGGAGAAAAATTGGGTGCATAGGTTAAAGCAGTCCCTAGGCAACTTTAACGTGTACAACCAGCATTTACCGAGCTGATCACCATCCGTTATCACTGACCTTGGCAATACTACAAGAATCCTATATTCACACAGATAAACTCTTCTCTGCAACCTCACCAACTTATTAGGGATAAACAGGCTTTACTTGAGCACCTGGCATGTGTGATCCATATCTATCTATTTTTCATTCAGCCTCCTCTTTCCACCTCTCTTTGGACAGTGATTGCTTCTCCTCCATTTCTCCTGCTGTGTGCTATGTAAGTAAGTTTTCAAGAGATCAGTTTATTCAACAGAGAAAGCTGACAGTGAATAATATCCAAAAGAGTGCAAGCTTATGTTACCCCAATTAGTCATGATGAAATATGTAGAAAAATAAGAAATCCAAGGGACCTAAGAATGGAGAAAAAAATGCTTTTGTTTGGGCTAAACTGTACAGAAGATACTGTTACCCATTTTATATTGTTCTTTACTTGATAATTGTTGGAGAAAAAAATTGAGTGCTTTTTAAACACCTTGTTGCATTTGTATTTTAGTTCAGATCCTAAAGTCAAACATGGATTTTGTTATTATTTTTGAAATGTGTAAAAAAAGCCTTTGCATATGTATAAAAATAATATAAGCTGATTAATACTCAGGATAAATAGCTGTGACTAGCACACTGACATTATATTAAAACCATCGCAATATCATTCTTGGGCCAGACTGTATGTTCGATATCAGAGAAGCTCATGGCTAGGTATTACTGAAAAATAAATTATACCTATAACTGGTGAGATTGAAGTAAGCATTTCCAGAATAAAAATGCAATTCTTCAAAGATAAGTTACTCTTTAAGACCACATACCTAAGAAGCATTTAGGTTTTTCTTTTTTAAAAGCTGTTTCAGATTTAGTATTTCTTCTATAATAGAATGTCTGTGGAAAAGCCAAGAAGAGCACTTACTGCTAAACCATTTCTCATATAGTTTCTCTGTCTATTCTGTACCTTTTGTGTACCAGTAAAATTAATTGCCATTTTTAGTAGAAATTGAGTATTGCATACAATAAAGAGCAACATTAGCACACCAAAAAAGTACAGCATTATGTAAGTATTCATTATACACATGTATGTCCTGATTTCAAACATTGTAATAATTTCTTGACCGAGACAGACTGCTGTACAGTCGTATATTTTTTATTCCCAGCAAAGCTGGAGGTTTACATTTTTCACATTTAGCATTAATACTCTGGGATTATACAGTTGAGGAGTTGGACCAACTAACAACAATGCTTTTGTTGATATGGTATTAAGGTGAAATAGTCCAATGACAACTATATTATTTCTTACCTTTTCTGCTGTCCAACTTGTGCAGTAAGCTCAGTGTACTGTCAGGTTTCACCATTTACCCTCTTTACTATCACATTGTGTGAACCTGTATAGTTATAAAACAGAATTACTTTTTTTTTTTTTTTAAGTTGAATTCCTCTTCACAGCAAAGATGCCACAGTTCCATTTCAATCAGACATGGGTAATCAAGTCCATAATAAGGGATCTCAGATGTGTTTGGTATTTGGCTGGAAGATTAAAGCTTTATAAGTTAACATCACTAGAACTATTGAGGAAAACAGCTGCAATATGGAACCTGGCAATTTATATTTTTTTTATTTCTTTTTAAGGCTCAAGAGGAATGCACAAGGCAATGTTTGTTACTTAAAAGATGTTGGTAGATTTTATTGTCTCTCATGTACACACATTTCTATTATCTTTCAGAAAATTTGCTCTGAAAACATGATAGCAAGAGTCTGGTGTTGTTGATCAGGACTATCTGAATACACCAGCAGGTTTACTGTTTGCTTGTCACTGCAGTGTGGGACCCGTTATATTTGCAATCTTCATAGTCTACATTTTCTTTGAAAAGCAGTTAGCAGCACAATGCAATCCCAGAGCTTGGCTCGTGTTTGTTTTCATCAGAATGCAATAATCCGTTCTCATAGGATGACTGTGTGAGCCACAAAAGTGTAAATGCCATTCTTGCCTACACTCTCATTGCAGGTGCTGAAGCAGCTATTTCTCCTTTGAAAGAGCCATGAATCTGCTAGTTGTCAGCAAACTGAGATTTAGATGCCAACTTTTCCCCTTGTGTTGCTGTGTATTGATCTCTTTTATCCTAATTTCTGTTTGTTTGTTGTTTGGTTCACTGTCTCTGACTAAGTTAATCTGTTTAGACTTTTATGTATACACATGGCTCTGTTTTAGGCTTGTGTTTGCTTTAGGGTGGTAGAAGTACAAGAGTGCTTGAGGCGTCTGTTACATGGGGCAGGCTGCCTGTTATGCACATACCCTCAAGGATACTGGAAACCCTTGGTAACTGCATGTTCACTTTTTGGGTTTTTCCCTTGATAGCTAGATTTGGTAAAGTATTATTAAAAAAAATGTAAAATATTAGTAGCATAGACTTCATGGTCAATTGGATTTCTCTTTGTAGGATACCGAGAGGCCCAAGATCATTCAGGTTATCCCCTGCCTCTCCTTGTGGGTCACTACATGACTCCTTCCTGCTCCACAATGGGCATTTTGATCCTCCGCCATCTATGTCTTTACTCATTGTTCCAGAGGTATAAAATAGAAACAAAGACCAGAGAACAAGTAAATAAACAGAATAGAGTGAATCCCTCAAACCAATATGGAAAAAAATTGCTAATAATTGCTTGCAAATTGATGGTAATTGCTAAAACTCATAGCAATTTGTTTGCTTTACATAAACAAATTACTAAAATATGTTGCTGTGACTTACAGGTCCCCATTTCATCTCACTCACTAAATGGTTATGGCTCCACACTTTAAAACACTGTTTATACACAATTCTGTAACAACCTCAGTGTATGACAAACTCACATTAGCATCTCTAAATTGGTATCTGGAGCATTCACACTCACAGAAGGTCTGTCTGGAAGGCCCCTAAGATCAATGAGAATTTTTCCATTGCTTTCAATATGCTTACTGTGAATCCCAAAGTGAAAAGTAGCTTGCAGGGAGCTGGATATTGAGCAGGCTGGTACACACAAGTAGGAAGTGCCAGACTGTAAATTTCTGGGGAATGTTTTTGCTTATGAGCCAGAGCGATGGGTTTGGTGTGAAACTTCTGCCTTTGGTTTCCTTAACAGTCTCTCATGCAGTTGGACCTACCCAGCATTTAGCAACAGTGACAACAAAGGCCTGACCTCCGCTCTAGCGCTTCGGCTGCCACAATATCTGCTCCACCCTGCATCAGTGAATTCTAAATTTAAAAAAACACCCTAGTGCTTCTTTCATGCACTTCAGTGAGCAATTTTTCTTTTAAATGTGTGACATATGTTACATCTATGTAATTTTCTTCTTTTTCACTGCCCTCTCTTTCCTCTCCATTCTCTAAGACAAGGGAATTTTTAACAATTTTTCCTCTGCTGTGCATGGGAACACCATTCAACTTGTGCTGTGTCAGTCAAAGCTCATCACTCTGCAGTCAGGTATATCAGCTTAATCCTGCTACAGAGTTCAGATTTTCTAAAAAATCTGAGAACTGAGTTTGTCAGCCAACAAACAGCATCAAATTCCTTGTTCCATGTGTTGAATTATGAAATGTCTATACTTTATTTCTTTTTCTGGTTTCTAATTTCCCAGCAGTTCGTATGCTGAAGTTCGTGATAGGAACTTCAAAAATTTTATTAATTATTGGTAGCCCTGGTCAGAGAAATTTAGCTGAAATCATATTCATCTGGAACATTCAGGTTTGTTATTACAGTACAAGGTCAGTTCCTGTGTGCTGCACTGTATCAAACTTGCTACAAATTGCTTTTAAACATGGGCTTCTAATAGTGACAGGGTTTTCCACATCTCTAAACTGAAAATTCATGCAAACATCGGCAATTAATTCAATAAATGTGAGGCCTGCAAACCAGCACAAGCCCCAGCTCTTAATTCCTGCACATTGACCCTTCTCAGAACCAACTGTAGTGAATTTCAGTGCTCCAGATTAAAATTCAAAAATTAAAATCTTGAAAATCACAGCTGTTTGGGTAGTTTCAATGGAGGTCTAATTCAAAATTCAGGTTCTGTTTCACGGCTGACCGCTGACTTGAGTGAGCCTCCTTGAAAATCTTTGTGCTGTCCGCTAGTAAGTGCTCTTTGGCACACAAAAAGCAAATGGTGAGAAAGTAAAGTAAAATCTGTTTGTACTGTTTTTTTTAAATGGAGGTAATTACAGCTGTTTGCTAATTCCACTGAGAGGATCAAATTCTGCTCTCTAAAGGCAGTATAAGTCCACTGAAACCATCTGAATTATTCCAAATTCAATCCAGATAAGTGCCAGAAGAATTTGTCCCCTTGGACTACAAAGACAAAATTTTAAATGTATTAAACAGGAAATCAGATCTCCAAAAGACAAAGAGTTAATTAGTACACAGCTGAATATATAAACTAAATAAATTATCCAGGACATATTGTGCCCAAAGAAGTGGTGCCAAGCATAGCTATTTTGAAAAGCTGTCAGATGGAGGTGTTTGGTGGTTTGCATAGCAGATAGAGACTGCTGAATGCTTCCCTCGAGCCTGACACCATTGATGCTGTATAACCTTAATTGCAATCTGATTACAAACCCTTCTCTCTCTTTTACTGCTGGCAGTCACGTCCACCTGAGAGTGGACAAAACTCCAGATGCAGTAACTTAAAGCTGTAACCTCCCTCCCTGAACTGATACGTGATAGGAATGCTTAATACTGAAATTGCTTGGAAAGATTAAAATAGCACTTGTCATCTCTCTTCAGAAAAAGAAAATAAACCTGATTTTCCAAGCTGAATGAGACCTAGTATAATTATGTGACAAAGCAAATACCAGACGCACAGCACCAAAGCAAAGTGTCTAAAGCATAAAAGCCAAACAAAACATCCAAGTCTGTCTACTTTTCTCCTCATTCCTGTTGAAATAGTTGACATGTATGCATAACCAACCATACTTGGCACATTTGCATTCAGAGGCCAATTGTCTCTCTCAAAGTAATTCTGATTCTAATTGCAAGAATGATCAAGTCTAAGACATACATACCAATGACATGAGTCAGCAAAAAATACATCCAGCTGTTCTGCCCTTGATAGAGTCCTGGGGCTTACACAATGTCTTATTTTTCTTTTTTTTCTTTTTTTTCTTTTTTTTTTTTTTTTTTAATTTTTATTTTTATTTTCTTCAAGAAGCATGGGTCACACTTTCATTTTGTCCTTCTGATCATTAACTTCAAGGATAAGAAGAATGATTTCACCAGAACATCTCAAAAGAATTACAGTTTTGAGTTAAGTTCAGTGACTCCTAGTCTTTGTGCCTCTCTCAGCTATGAAACTGATCCTTTTCTACTCACCTCTGTGTTGCCAGTGCCTCCCTGCTCTGCTTCTCCCAACTTCTGCCCTTTTACCAATGCTTTCACATTATGTTACCTAAAATCTTTAGACTTTCTGGTGCTTCCTTACGATGTATTCAGCATTTTGCTCTGCTTTGAAGAAAATGCAACAGAAGGAGGAAGAAGATAGGGGATGACCAGGAACCTTAGATATTCAAAAGATGCTTTTGAAAAAATTTATTTTCAGTGTTCATATTTTCTATGCTGTACCGTGAATTATATTAATAAAATAAGAAAATTGATAAGTTGCCATTACATCCTGTAAGAACTACAAAAACAGATCTGGAAGTATCTTTTTTCCCTTTTTTACATAAAAGGAATTAATTATTATCATGTTTTATATTACTTTTAAATGTTAATGCAATTCATAGCCAATAGTCTTTTGTTAACTGCAAACCAGTTTATGATGCAGTATTTCTTGTGAAAATTGGTATTTTCATTGTACTATTATCCCTGGTTCTGGCAGTCACTGAAAGGAAACTACATCAGCAGATGTCTTATTTACATCTGATGACAATATATATATCACCACTAACATATAGGCTGCATTCTTAAGTGCTGTAAATTGAATTAACTCTCTTGAAGCAGCAGAGCATTAGAACCATTCATTTATTGTAACAAGCATAAATTAATTTATTCAATTCCCTATTCATGGTCAGTTAGGTATTTCTGTTTTCTCAGTCAATTAGGATATCACACATAAGATGCACACTTTCTGTGGCCTTCTTTCCATGTATTACTTTATGGGTAAAGAGACTTTTTTTCTATAAGGACATGCATTTTCTGCAAGTGACAGGGATGAAACTGTTTTTTTTATAGTGTTATCAAAATCAGATGAGCTCAGAAAAAGGAAATGTCCTTCCTCATACTCAGGACTTGACAGAGGGAAAATTGGTGATTTTCCATAAGTGAGATGCTTCATTGAAGTCAGACAGTTACTTAGGTCTCATTACGTGTGGTTAATTTGGCTAAGACTAGACACAATCAAACCAGACATCAATGTCTTAAAAGCCACTCATGGGATAAACAACAGCTTCTTGCTTTAAGCCACTTAATTTTTGCCATCAAATTAATATTTTATTATTCCTTTGAGCCCCTGACATGGTCTTTATGGTTTTAATATGTGCAGCACACCATATACACAAATTCTAAATAGTGTCTTGTAAGTCCATTGAAAAAAGGTGCTGGAACTAAATATTTTACTTTCCAGCAGCAGTAATTAACTGTGTATAATATTGTAATAATTTAAGTGAAACTGAGCAAGAGAATAAAAGTATAAATAAATTCAATTTCTGGATTGCTTGTCTATAATACTGGCTTCTGTTGTCATCTCTAAATATCTTTTTTAAAAGTGTTGATTGAGTGTCCTGCTGGTAGGTATAAATTTTATAGCCTAAACCATCCCATATTTCACACAAAAGACTTCATAAAGGAGAAAGATTTATAATTTTTTTCACTGATCTCAAAATTATCAATTGCTTTTCATATAAATTTTTGCATCATTTACTGAGAAGGTATTTATGACTTTATAGACTCTTTTTTCATCAGTCATTCAGAAGTAAAAGATTTATGAAGTGAAATGTTTTTTATCATGCTCTGATTCATGCAAGCATGCTGGTTAAAATTGGTGATGCTTCAGACAAAATAAATGTTCACAGTAATGAATTTATACTTTTTAATAATGCATAGGAGGTGAATTAAGAAATAGGGTGGCATGAATACATAGAAAAAGGCAGATTAATGTAGGCCAATATTTTCAAAAAGGACTTTCATTAATTAAATATACCTTCTCATTTGTTTAATACCTGGGTATTTTTTTCTGTATTATTGGGAAAAAAAGACAACTCCTGCAACATTTTGAGCCATGACTACATCAAACAAGCAGTAAGGTAATAAATTGTTTGTCAGAAATGCTTAGAACCTGTCAATAGTAACTCACAAAAGGAGATTTAAAATTTCTTCATATTCAATACAAATCAGGGACCGCATAATTAGCAACTTGTAAACACTGTAGGATTACAAATGCTCTTAAGTTTATGTACATTTTGGAAAGTTTTCTGCCCAGGTCCCAAGGCGTGTTCACTGATGTTGGTACACTGAGAAGGATTTAGTCAGGTGGGTTTTAATAACGCAAATGGGATTCCTTTATGCCTCTGTAATATGTGCTTCTGTAATAATAAGCCTTTAACTGGAATTTTTCTTGGTCCATTTCTGTCTGGCTCCCAAGACATGTGCAAGGACTGTTCACAGCTTTGTACTAATATGCTTTACACAGATCATTTTACATTAATATGGAGGTGAACATTTTTTACAGAACACATGACAGGTAGACAGTGTAGTTTCCACAGTGTGGCTCTGCCACAAAAAGCCAGATACCAGTCTTAGTGGTCATTAGCAAATACCTGTATTAAATTCCACATGGACGAAATCTGATCATCAAGACAGCTTTCTACAAATTATGAGCAGACTAATTATAGGAAAACACAGAGGATTACAGGAGAATGACCATAAAGAAAAGGGCAGAGTTAGACAACTTAATCTGAGCAGAGTGGAACAGGCCAACTGCAGCCAAGTGGGGTAGGAAGGCTCCATTGGAGCATAACAAAGTAGGCCAATAGTTTTGGCAGTGGGAAAAGGAGCATGAGCCAAGTCGATCAGGAGGAATAGAAGAGCTGAGAAGAACTGTTCCTCTGATGAGGAGTGGAATGAGCCAGTCTTTTTTAAAGAGAGAATCAGACCATACTCAGCAGAGGAGCAAATTGGATGGCAATAGCACTTGAAAAGCCTGAAATCAATATTACTTGATTGGAAAGAACTGTAAGTATTATGCCAGAAGAAGCGGCTTTAGGTTGGAAACAGAGTCAAAACCTGTGAAGTACTCCATGTAAAGTAGCTTGACATGCAGGCAGACTGCTAAAGAGAAAGTGAGTGATGGCACAGCTTAGAGGGTTTGTGGAAATGTGTGTTGATCGGTAATACTGGCAGCAGGATCAGTGATTCAACAAGTGTCTCTCATGGTATTTGCTTTCCATCCATATTTCTGCCCTCTCCTCTGCCTTCCAATGACACATTGAGAAGAGATCGATAATCACAGAAGTCTTGAGGAATGTTTTGAGAGAAATGTAATCTCGTAATTCTCTCCATTCATTGCAAAGTATGGTGCAAAAGCAAAGTGAGGGGATTGCTGTAACTGTTCAGCCACAGACAAATGGAACCAAGCAGTAAAAGTTTAAAGTATTTTTTATGTGTGTTAAAGCAAATATTTTCCATTTTATACCTCAGAAGTTTACATTGAAGAAACAATTGAGTCTTTCCTTTAAATGTTGAATAGCAAATCAGCGACAAGCAGATTTCTCTGAATAGGGGTTGGGGAGATGCATCATGCTTCCTGAAAGAGAATAACAATTCATGTAACAATTATCTTTGTGCTTTAATTTAAATATCTTTTATTTTGCTTTCACTCTTCCTATGATGATCTTCAGGTTAGAAGACAATAAGCAGTTCATAAAGCCAGCATGAAGCACAGCCCAGCGATGTCAGTGGCATCCTCAAGGTATCTGTATTGGTCATTGTGGCCAGAAGACCACTGGAGTATCTTGCCAATGAACACTAGAAGCTGGGAACTTAGAGGTTATTAAAAAAAAAAAAAAAACATAATAATAATCTTATGTTATTACCATTTGTTAATTTTTTTTAGCTTGCACTTTTTTCTGGGTATAGAATTGCCCTGTAAATCCCTCTGGAATGATAAATGGTGGATGTTTTCCTACTTTTTCCTCTCCCAAAGCTCAATCCATGGTTGTGGTAATGATTAATTCTTGAGTATTCATTAGCCTTTCTGTATAATCCTGGTCTAGGAATGACAGTAAGAAGGATTCCTTATAATAGAGTGATGTAATACTCTGTGAAATTAGACACTAAGTGTTCCAGTACAATAATGTTACATTAAAGAGAGATAATCACAAGAGGAAAAAGTCTTACAGTGTCACAGCATGCCTATGAATGTCTCTGGGTTATAGAATCAAAGTGTTTTCTACAACGCCCTGTCCATGTCAAGCTTTAATAAGGCATCTCATCATGATAGGAAAATCAGACTGAGCATGCATTGTTGCAGTAGCTTCAAGCCAGAACTGAAAATCCTGGTTGTGTCAGATAACTCTTGTTTAAAAAAAAAAAAAAAAAGAAAATCTTTTTTAATTCTCCAGTGACTGTCTATTATAGGCAAATCACTTTCAAGAAATGAGCAACAATTTGTGGTAAATTAACATTCCAGAGAGTGCATAGGAGCTGAATTTCTGACAGAGAATGAAGCTGCTCTAGAGACCTATATGTGATGATAAACTGTAGCATCCAGGCAAACCCCTGATGAGGATTCATTTTGGCCTATGTATAAAAGTAACAGCGAAGCCATAACAAAAGTCTCAAAAATTTATGTGTGAAAGCCTATATGAAAAAAAGCCCAACAACTTCCCTCAACTATGTACAGCAATTAGTAACACAAAAGATGCAAAAGAATTTAAATATCACTTAGTATAATGTTTAATAGAAAATAAGAAAGCAGGGAGCACTGGGAGTAAAGCAAGAAAGATGATGATTTGTAGAATGCCCTTACGCTATCTCAACTTAAGTCTAGCCTGAAAACTTTTCTATCTGTATCAACTATTCAGGTTTAGCTTCCTCTTTCCCCATTTTATAAAGGACTTTGAACTTCCTGCTTGATGTTAAAAGCAGTATATAAATTGAAACTCTATTTTGCAGATAAAGATATTGCAAATGCTGACTTTCAAATGAGACACATTAGAGCTGGAAATGCAAACCACATTAATCCACGAAGTTTTGGGGGTTTAGTTCTGCAATATGAAGAGAGAAGTCAAGAATGACATTCTAAAGAATGCAGGAAGGAATATGAAACAAAATCATAGAGGATAGTAAACTAGCTGAATAACAAATGAAAGCACACATTGTCACACAAGTCCAAGAGACCAGGAGACCAGGCAGAAAGCCAGCAAATATGGTTGCAATATTAAAAGAAGGCATGAAACTCATCAAGCAAATTATAGACATATTAAATGTCTGTATGTGGGGAGTAAAGGGGCAAAAGTTAGTGACACAGAGAGACAGTCACTGGATGGTTATATTTTATAGCACATGCAGAACACTCAGGGTTTGTCACAGTTCACACAGGGCAGTAATGAGGGCATCCTAAATATTAGATAAAATCTGGCCATGTTGGACTCAATGTGCATTTTGACATTGATTCTAACAGAGCCAAGATTTCCTTCATTAAGGGAGGACTTTAATACCCACCTCAATAAGGTAGGCAAAAGCAGTATTTCATTTTGTAGAGGGCAAACTTAGACTCCAGTAGACAAAAGGTCATATTCTTTTAAGCTTTGTTGCCTCTGTGAGGTCTAGAGACTTTGAATTTTAACAGCCCTGTGTCTAGCATGTAGAATGAGATCTCACAACAAGATTTAAGTGATTTTCACTATGATATTCAGGTGGAATTAGTTAAGTAACAAATCAAGAGCACTATTTTGAGCTAAGCCAACAGGAGTAATCTTAAACTACTCATTGAAAAAAACTTGGGATTCCCCAGACCTGCCTAGTCAAAAAGCCCATTTAATGATTTTGAGGGGTTTTTTAGCAAAAACTCTGTGAATAACTGAGAAATAACTGCCTAATTAGCTCAGATGTGGTACAACACAAGCACAGTCACACAGCATTGCTTCACATCAGAAGGTTCTCATAGTTCACCAGAAGAAATGCCAGAGGACACATTCATCAGGTCCCCAGTATATGGATGAGGAATTCCTTAGGAAATACAAAGTAAAGCAATCTGTAAGCCAACCCTTCAAACTCCTGGTAAGAGGGAAACAACTCCTTTGCATTTTTTGCTTTTATCCCTTGAATGAACTGTGCATGATTTTTTGTCTTTAAAGAGACATTGGAGGACTTGTTGAATGCATATTAAACAATTATTGACAAAAAAACTCTGAAATAAATACTGGGAGTGCATCCTAGAACACTTACCCCTTTTCACAGCTGAATGCCCTGCTAAAATTGAGAGCCATGTACTATCTTTCATTCTTCCTGCTTATGAAGCTACTCTTGCTTTATTTGTGGTTTTATTATTTGTTATCATTCTATGTTATCAAGAAAGAAGGTGTATATTAATTCCAGAAAGTCTAGTGACTCACTCATTGTGGTGATTATGGATTGTAAGCCTACTGATGTGTGGAAATTAATAGTTCCTAGGAACTTAAATGCTTCCTTGTCTAGGGTTTGGTTTCTGATGGTGCTTAGAGAGATTTCCCACTTGCCAGAGCTCTTCAAAGAATGTGAGCAATGCATCTCTAAATACACTTAAAGATGTGCCAGGTAGGGGAAAAAAAATAAAGTGCTCTTTTGGCATATAAGACCACAAATCATAAGGGGATTTAAGGATTATTGGACCCTAAACCTTAACTAAGTCTCGTTTTCAGTGAGTAAGGCATATACAAACATTCACTTTGCAACTGGTCGGAATATCAAAGTGCTCCAGCCCCCAAACTCTTGTCTTCAGCCAGCTGAAAGCTCACTCTGCTTTCCCTAAACCAAGGATTACATAAGCACTCTATTTCATCCAAAATCACCAAAGCTTCGGCTGCTGAAACCTTAGCTAAAAGCTCCCCAAACTCTGCCTGAAAGTGAAGGAGCAGTAACAAGGTCAGTCCCATTACCTGAGCTGCAGCTGCAAGGCTGTAGCTGTAGCTGGATACAGGAAGGATTTCTGTGCGTGCCTCCAACTTCTTGGACCTATTTCTACAAAATGTGCTTTTGATCTCCCAGATCTCCCAAGGTTTTTGATTTATGAACTAACCCTCCATCTTCCTTGCTGTGGGACTTTCCTCATGACTATTTGTCCCGGAGTCTGGCAGTCTTTCCCCAGGCAGCTTGTGCATGAATTATTACAATGTTCCTAATGCAGGGATCAACAAAACACCCTGTCTTATTAAAACTAAGAATTTCAAAATTATTATTTATGTATAGAGTTGCCTACTAAGATGTTGGTTTTAGTTACAGTGTTTGTTATATTTCAAACACTCCATTTTCTGTTTCTGTATCAGCCAGGGACCTCTCTTGGAACCTGTGTAGGAAAGAAATTCAAATAGCAAGCAAAATTATGTATTTCAAATAATTTTGGAGTTGTTGAACAGCTACAGTTTTATAGCTGAATATCCATACGCCATTGAACCAGACCAAAGTAAATATCACTCTGGAACCAAAAATACCTTTTTTTGTCACCTACTGGAAAAAAAACCCAATTCTATTATCAGCCTAAGTTTCTGACTTAGATTTATGTAAAATTAAGTTGGATGCATTTTTCCACGTTTCTAATTGTTTCTTCACCTTTAACTACTATAATTAGAGCTGTATTACAGATGAGGGAGATAAAAAGGTTAAGTACCAATACATTAAAAATAATAAAAATAAAACTGCTCAAAACACTTCTCAAATATGTAGAGCACAGGTTACATGAAAGTAATTGGTATAAAAGTTTTAATTATGTTACCATTGACCAGACTACATAATTCACTTTAAGCTGAACCATTCAAATCTTGCACTCCAAGTCTGACAGTGGGTGAGCAAGGGTCAATGCACATATAACATACAAATAACCAGTCAATCAGCTGCATTCAGCAAGTAATTATGTAAGGTGTTTCATCATCTCTGTCTCCTTATATCTCTGCTTGTGAGCTAAGTCTGGGAGCTGCCCTCACCCTCTGCCCACAGCTGCCACCTGCCCTGGCAATGCAGTGACCGAGGGTAATGTCCCCTGTGAAGGGAAGCTCTCCAGGGCACTCTGGGCATCTCTCCTTTTAAGAGTGTCCCCAGTTGCTGCTAGAAAAGAAAAAGTGTGAGAAAGAGAGAGATGCATCAAACTAGAATAATATAAGGCTGATGATCATAATCAATGCTCAGTTCTCCTTGAAATTCAAATAGTTAGATATAGAATTTGCTCATTTTCTCCCGTAGATAGTCCTATAGCTCCAATGTGCTAAAAGCTGAGAGATATTATCACAGAAAATCAGTTAAAGAGAACATATTTTATTGTCAAAAAATCACAATATAACTCATAAAAGAATAACACTTTTAAGCACAAGGGTCTGTGAAATACATAAAGTAGCTGGGAAAAATGCTTTATTGGGATTCATGCATTGAATGGGTTATCAGCTTAATACATCAAAGCAAGACAAGTCTCCTGAGAGCAAGATTTGGTTTTACTGATCCTAAAGCACCCATGCCATTGGAAACAAAATCTGAAGAAAAAAAGTCCTGAGTACACAGTGCCTGTTTTGTAAAATATATACTGCAATTATGTGCAGAAAAAGACACAGATATCAAAAAGTTACAAAAAAAACCAACCCACCAAAAAACAAACAACAAAAGAGCTGAACAGAGAAATGCATATTTAAAAAATAAAGGTAATAATATTTGTTAAATGGAGAAGTAGAGGTGAGCTACTCCCTGCTAGAGAGTAATTAGCAGCAACAAGCAATGTTTAATTCCCAGTTTGTTGAGTTTTGTGCCTTTAAATTATCTACATTTTTGTTTTAGTAAACCACCTACTGTTAAAAGCTCAGCTGATCTGAATGATGGTAAGTTTTCAAAATTAGCAAGATTGGGGTTGTTTGAGAAAAAATTACTTGCAGCATCTAGTTAGGAATTGCTTATCCATTGCCTTTATATTCTCCTTTCTTTTTTTTTTTTCCCAATAAATGGCTGACACACATTGGGTATATTAGACTAGAGTCTAATTAGGCCTAACAGTCTAGATTAGGCCTAAACAGTTCTTTAAAAGTAATCCATTAAAAACCATATTTGCAGCCATTATCATTTATTGTAGACTGTTTAGAGACTGCATCATGAAGACCTGTGAAAGTTATAAAGCCTGTGTTCTAGGAAAATACATACAAGCATGGGAATAATTTGAACACTGTGTATATAAGCAATCAGTCCTTTCAAAATCAAGCCATAAATTTGCACAATTAAGAATTTACCAGGGTCTATAAGCTGGTGTAGTCTTATAGTCTAATGCAAATGTGCTTTTTCAATTATGTCTAATTCAGACTGAAAAGAATATACTTAAAAATCACTTATTTGAACAAAAAAATAACATTAAATCAGATTCTTTCATTTAAAAGCATTATTAATAGGAGAAAAGGTAATAAATCTAAAACATGTTTCATCTGAAGAAAAGTTAAAGTTAAAAAAATATTTGGAGAGAATTTTGGACCTGATATGCAATAAGAAAAACATGATTTTCACAGACTGGAAATTAGTTTTGTGTTGTATGGAAAGTATATAGCCATCCTTCTCCTTCAGCCTTTTCACCCCTTGCATCATGCAGCACTTTTTAGTGTTGTTCAAGCACCAGGGAATTACAAAATTCTCTAGAATTCCCTCTATATTTTAATGCTTCCCAGTTCCTCTAATTCAGGAAACGGTTGTGAAAGAACAGAGGACGCATATCAGACTCTAACTAATGAAAATAATTAAATAAAATGTTAACATTTGCACTCCTTTATCAGTAGTTCCAAAATGAGATAGTAAATAAAGTTGCAGCCTAATTAAACCATATTCATGTTATCTTATCTATTTCTTCCCAAGTGTCCTAGACAGCTGTACCTTACAAAATAGATATCAGAGATGCCTAAGGAGTAAATTGTCTTTAGGGAAGTTGCTCTTAAGCATGCATCTTCTTGTATGTCATACAAAACACCTTTAAAACGCAATTGTACAGCTCCTTTTGTAGCAAAGAACAAGTAAGGTGCTATAGAATAAAATGGTAAAGCAGAATAAAAATGTTGCCTGTTCATTGCTATCACAAGATATTTCTCCAATGACAAAAGCAAGGGAGTCCCACATGGAATGTTATTATTTCTGTCTTATCATCTCTCGGTGAGATACCACAAGTCCCAGCATATTAGGGTTTTTCTTATCTTCCCACTCAAGTGGTCATGTGCCTATACCAGAGTCCCAAATTTCACTCTAAAACAGAAATGCTCTTGCACTCATTTTGGGGTGTGAATTGATTCATGACTCTTCACAGCTTGTGTTGCTAGTACAGTTTCTAACCTACTTTAATATCATTATCTAATAGCAATAAGGGATTTCGATAGCACAAGCAACAGCTCAGAAGTGTAACTAGCTCACACAACAGAAATTTACTGGAAAAAAAGCTATACTTCAAGCACTTACCATGGTTGCTGTTTCAAAAACCTGTGACTAGCACCTTATTTCATCCCCAAACATGTCATTTTGCCTCATTCATCAAAAGCACTTACTTCAGTCTCAGGCAGCTGCAAAACCATTTGAGGTTATCTTGCCAGAGAAGGAGCCTTCATATCCTGCTTGACTTAAAAATCACCTTTGCTCTTTACATACCGGAAGGTAAATACACTATAAAAATGCCAAGGCCTACCACAGTTCAGATATTTGAGAGCCTCATGAAGAAAAGGCACACAGAGAACCTGAGTAGATGCTGCCCATGAACTTTTCAAAGAATGCAAGAACATAATTCTTGCGTCTCTGAGGTGAGCAAGTCATCAGCTCACTCCTAATTCATTCCACTCTTAACAAGCTTATAGAGCAAAGCACTACAGAGAAATGTGTGCTTTAAAGAGAGACCAACAGCAACCCCACTCCCCAGCTGTGCTGTGAATCTTCTCAGGAGACGAGAGCTATGCATGGCGCCGTGTAGCATTTATTATTAACAGTAAGTGGCAGCATTTATAATTTATAATTAAAAATTCCTTTCATTTCTTTCACTTTGCAAAGCAAAGGATGAACAGATTTGAACAAGGATGTTCCTAAGGATAAAGCAAATACCCAGTCAGGCTCCAGAGATGGCACCTTCCTCGTGAATGCTATGTCCATGTTGAGATCTCCCTGTTCATGAAGACAGGGATTCCTACCAGAAACTGTAACAGATGCTTACATTTACCAGCATTAGCAGACGCCCCTTTATTAAAGACAGCATTGGAATGAACTCCCCTAGTTTGAATTTCATAAAGTTTGTTAAGGAAACATTTTTTGAAAACAGAGAGAGAAACTGTGTTTAATGATGTTCACATGTTTCCCCAAAGAATGAAAGCTGATACGTGCAGGCGTCGAAAGCATTACATTCTAATTTCATTACGGTGGGGGAAGGTACCTAGAAAAAGCACAAAAGTAAATGCTGTTGACCTCCCTGACAAGAGGCTGAAAAGGAACCTGCTCTGGGAAGCCAAGACTTTTTGCCTCTGTAACAACTGGGTAGGTGATGGCTGTCTTGGAAAATTTATAGTATCATTTTATTTATAGCAGATGTCCTCTAAAATCAAACAGTTTTTGCTTTATGCTCCACAAATCTTATGGATAATTGCACAATGTAATGTGGAGGTTCAGTGATGCTGCAAATAGCAACATTATTTTCTAAAATTGATTATGAATGAAAAGAGAAAAAATGTCCTGATACTGATCTGAGGCTTGAAGATAAAAGGTTAATCAAAACAAGACTTTTGCCTGTGCTTTCTAGAAACTTGTTGTTTTAAGTGGAAAAGGTAAAAGTTGAAACTTTGTATGGAGCCCACTAATTAAATTATCATTTACCCCAAACGAGTCTTGCAGTTCCAATAAAGATGATCAGATGCCAAAATAAGCTTAAAGTAGCACAAGTAGTTTTGCTCATAGACCTATAACCCAAGAGTTTTTTTTTGGATATGTAACTTTTTGTTCAAGCACAGTCCTACTTGCATCTCTTGCTTTGCCTAAGTGAAACAAGTACAAATGATCAATTCCATTTTTTTATTGGAACTCATATGAAAAACTTGTTTTTCACTTCAGCTATAGTGGTTTTTTCCTGACAAGGCATTGATGAGCTACATCTTGCAGAAACTGCATCATCTCAAACCAATTCAAAGAATCAAGAACAATTAAATCAGACCTAATCCCATGGAAAAATTTTACCAATACAGAGGATAATTAAAGAGGTAGCATCACCTTTCAATATAAAAACTTTAATTTCCCATGTTAACCTCCTTCCAGTTTCAATGACAATACTTGAAACCCTTGGATGTGAACTAAACCACTGTTGATGGAGTGTTTGCTTTCTTCATTTTTCCCCTAAGTAGCAAAGTTGAAGGTGGAAATAAATGAATTTTTTGAAAATAAAATAGAAATGGACAGAAACAATACATTTGTGAATTTGCTGTTCATTATGCATAGTTTGTAAGAATGCATATTTCAAAAAGAAAGTCATTAAAGTAATTCTGCTGTTCTGTTTCACAGGTCTTCATGACAGTTTAAGCAATAAAATGGTTTAATCTCTCTAGATTGCAAAAAAATGAAACCCTTGACAAGGACAAGAGATTGGCAGAATTCGTAATAATATATTTTTACTTATGTCACATATTTGTAATTTCAAGGACATGATTCACAATGACCCTACTGTAATGTTGCGTAGGCATTGTTCTACACTGATTTGCATTAATATCTACAGAAGAGTTTTCCTCTCCTAGTACTGCTTCAGAGTATATGCTTGTCATTAAAATTCTGCTCACAGATGTGGGTTAAAATATCTCTAACCTTTACAAATGTATTATGTGGCACTACTGACATAGCTTTTATTGCAGATAAAATCTATAACAAATCCTGTGTGTGACAGGAGAGGAACATGATTTTGTATTAAACTCAGATGATAGAGATGCATTCCTTGCTTGTACTTTTAAAAAGCTTTGGATACAGTAACAATGAGTTAGGCTTTCAACTCCATTGCTTTTAGAAAGCCATTACATCTATTATTTTTTTTCTGCTTTGGTACTTTAATAAATTCTTCTTAAGCTGTCTTTCAGGAGAGGACATAAAAGAGTGGAAATATTTCAACTCCCTTCCAATCTTGGTTGAATACATCAGAAGTAAACAAGAAATCAGTTTATTAGGATGGACTATATAACATTCATCAGTGAAAATCTTTTATAACCTCCATTGAACACAGGCCACGATCCTCTACTTCTGTTTCCTAACTTCAATTCCTATTCATGTCTAAAAGGGTCTCACGTTAATGTATTGATTTCCCAAGCACGTTTTGCACATTCCGCTGTTTAAACTGTATTTTGAACATCACCCTACTTGTCCATACATGCTGTATGAAGGTAGTGCTTTCCCTATTGTTTTAGTCACAGTATTGTGATCTTGGATATTTTTAAACAAGAAGGCTTCATCAGATCGCAAAGTGAAGGCATGTGTTGAAACTAGTGTTCAACAGACATTATTCCCCTAATTTTTATGTTTTTTTCTGCAACAACACAACCCCTCCCTCTTGCTTATATCAACTGAGTCTAATTCCACCCATGTTGCAAAATAACAGTTTCCACTGGATAAGGTGAGAGCTCCCTTTGGTACTTATACGGGCGTAGTTAACACAGAAATCTTACAACCAGATCTAGTACTGTAACTTTGTCCTTAAGAGTTTTGTTAATCAGTAATGCTCAGTGATGAAAGGGTGAGAAAGAGAACCAAAGGGTGAAGGGTGGGGAAGAGAACCAAACAAAAAACAATGAAAAAAATGGCATGGGAAGTTACAGAATTACTGAAATTAGAAAGGGATGAGGGGTGGGATTTGGCGGATTAAGTTGATATACTCTTGAACTTTAAGGTTCCCAATGTTTTTTCCATACAGAAGACAGGTATTTTGCAAGGGAATTCTCAGTCTGTGGTGCATCAAAATATATGTTGTTCAGGACTGAGATGTTGTACAGTGCACACTGCTCACCTCTGCTGGCATGGACTGGGCTGGGCAGAGCTGGGAGAGAACCCTCCAGGGCACTGGCTGCACACTCAGCATGCAAGCAGAAAAGGTGACAGCAAGTGCTCCAGTGTCTTTAACTCCTGTACTCTTCTTATTTAACCCTTCCTTCAGTGCAGCAAGAATTTGTCCCAGGAGCTGGAGACTAGATATTGAAGTGGAAGAGCCGGGATATGGCCCACCACTGAGTCACCATCTGCACCTCTCCCCTCACTGCCGGGCTGCTGAGTGCCGGCACTGCTGAGAGCTAAGGAGCAGGTCATGAGAACAGATGCTTTGAGCCCCACAAGTGGGTAGTCAATTCTTCCCAGTGCCCTCTCACAGTTAATGTTGGCTTGTAAAGTCTTAAGTCAACTTCTGTTCCTAGAGAATCCCACATTAAGTATGTATATATTTCAGCATTCCAATTTAGGCACAGCAGAATGTACACAGTGACACATTTCCTCATCTGAAAGAGTGTGAATTAAAATCAAGAACTCTCAAGTTATTTCAGGGTTTAAAATTATTTAATTGAAAGGTTTTGCCCCTCTCAGATCAATTACTTAGCCAGAGAATTGAAAAATAAAATCTTTGTACAATAAAGAATTTTACCAGAGTTAGAAATGAAATGTTTCTTTTGAGAGTTGCAAGAATGTGAGGGGCTTCTTGATGGAAAGAGGATTATGTTGATAAAAGATCCCAAACCCTGCTCTTGAATTTTCGCTGCAATTCACTTACTTAATAAGATTATGGGAACAGATACCATGTTGTTGTTTTTGTTGTTTTAAATTTGTTTAATTTAGTCATGATGCTAAATCATTTCCAGACTTCTTCATGCAGTAAAGTAATTTGAGATTTGCAGAGAATATTCATTGAGGCCTTTTCTAAATACCAAATTTCCCTACTTTTAGAGCAGGAATCATGATGCCAAATCTATCTTTTGGAGAAAGTCTAAAGTTTGAGAAATTCTAAAGAAAAGTTATGTATTAAAGATACACATTCATAATATTTGTATTACTATGCAGTTCCAAATAATTTATTTATCTATCAAACATACATTATATAATTTAAAACTTTCTGATAATATTTCTAATTATATTTATTAAATATATTATTAATATACATTTTAATATTAACACAAAAATCCTGATTTAAAATGCCCAAAAGATTTCTAATTAATGTTATTCACTTATTGTCAGTTTCTAACACGACTGACAGCAATTTCATAGAGATGTTAATGAATTTTACATGATATTCATGAGAATGAATGTCTTTCTCATCAAATAAGATGTACGACGTTCTGGCCAGAAAAGTGTAACTGAGTTTGCAAAAATGTTAAGATGTAGCATATTTCTGAGAGAACAGTTTGCAGTGTGCACGGAAGAAAGCTGATAGCACTTGATTATATTGTAAATTACATAATTCGTCTCCATATACTATACTTCTACTGAAAGAGGAGAGGGAGTTTGCCTTGGTATAATGCCTTTTTCAGGGGTACTGAACACAGATGGATACATTTGTATCAGTCTAAACTTTTGTGTCAAGGAAGACAGAAGTCACTATAAATAAAATTCCAAGGTATTTTAGTCTTCAGTCTCACTAAACACTGGATTAAAAAAGTAATAAACAACTAAATAAAACCTATTTTTATTTAATTTTGCTTTGGTAGAAACAATCACAGAAAATATTGCTGATTTCCTATTTTTGGCCAAAAAAAGAATTTACTTCTTAATTATTATTAAGACTTTTATTCAATTTTCTACTTGATTTTCTGTAATCTGTTGCCTTTAAATACAGCCTATCTTTATAGCCTCAAAAACAAATACAGCCTGATTCAGATGACATATCACTGAAGTCAACAGAGTTGCCTCTGTATTTCATGGATTTTTCTTCCCATCTTTGCGTGTGTCATATATTGTCATGTCAGTGTGATTCAAGACAAATGAGCTCTCCACACAGGCCAGATCCTGCCAGGTACTGAGTGCCTGAAACTCAATCCAGCTTCAAAGGAAGCACTCATTACCTCCCAGCATATCTGGCTCAAAATACAGTATTTCCTTGTATTTCTCCATAATTACCCTAGGAAATACTTTGAATAGTACAAATATTGAGTTTAGCCAACTGCCAGAGCCAGCCTTAGTGGTCTTGGATAGATCTGTGACAAGTTGCATATGGTTCATCTTTTGGTTTTTTGACACCTTTTTCTCTCCTCTCCCTTCTCCACCATGCACATGTAACAACGATTTCTCATGCAATTTTGCCCTGTAAACCCAAAATGAGTTTTAGAAGTCTTTTGGAGGGTAAGATGTAGACTTACGTTGCACACAAAGTCTGAGACCACATATGTGCCTCTGTCTCTCGGGGATTTTTGGGGCAGGTGATATCTACAGTCCCCAGAATGCCTTCTTTTTGCAAAAGTGGAACCTGGCTGCCTCTAACTGTCATCAGCTTGCAGAAGTCTCTGTCATCATAAAGGAAAATGCCAGCAATAAACTTATGTCACCTGCTCCAGGAATTGAAATGTTCCTGTCCTTTCCCAGACATCCCACACCGTCAATGGCTGCAATTCCGCCGAGATCAAGTTTTTAAAACTTGCTCGGTACATCCAGAGGAACTTTACAAATTGCTCTTCTTCCTGCACAGTAAGTTTTGGAGTTAAGCCCACTAAAGCAGCAAAGACCTGCTTTCAGCTATAGATAAGGGAGAGAAGTAGAGCTGAGTTATTTCAACCTGAGCCAGGACTGGCAGAGAAGAGAGCTCTGCTTTGCAGTTCTGTGGCTGAAACAGCACCTACACATGGCACAAGTGAACCTGCCCTCAGCTTCTCTCAGCTGCTTAGTGCTGTCACAAACTACAGCACCCCTGACAATCTGACCCAAAATAATCCAAATTATATTTGCTGTGATAAATATTTTTAAGGGTTCGGGATGTGAGCAAATGGACATAATCCTCCTCCCCTCTTCCCAGTTTTTTTTTGCAAAGAGATTATTTGTCTGCATAAATCAGATCTTCTGAATAAAGTGCTGGTATTGTAATAAAACCATGAATATTAATAACAGGACAAAGCATACAACAAGGTGTCATGAGAGAGTGACACAGCAAGGAAAAGGTGGATAAGCTTTACACTCTTCATAGAGTAATTTCTTTGCATTACCTAACCCAGTGGAAAAGGCTAAAGTGATTGCTTAAATTCAATCTTCAATATTGCTTCTCTGCAAAAATAAATGTGATGAATTAAAAAGTAAGACTTGCATGAAGAATAGGTTTGCCTGAATTCCTGAGCAAACAGAAAACTAGTCCAGAAAGATTTCTTTAAAGACTGATCAACTAATTTGTTTGACCTTATTAACTCTTCCTTAGCAATTTTGTTGATTTTTGCCCATCAGCCCTCTGCTTCAAATCAGCTTTGACACATATAAGGAATACAGTTTGGTAGTATGCAAATCACTTTTAATGAAAAGAACTTCCTAAAGGCAGCCACAGAACTGAAAATTTTAATTCATCCAGGTGCTGCCCAAACTGTTTTCATTCACTTCTGAAAGGGAGGAGTTGGGTTGCTAAAACAAGTAGTGAGAGGAGTAGTAGTAATAAAAATACTTCAGGAAACAAGAGTCCTCGGTTTAAAAAAAAAAAAAAAAAAGGTTGCTAGATTTTCTGTTCAAATATCCTGGGATGAGATTCTCAAAACAATGTCAGCATAGACATCAAACTGTCACTAACTGTAATGGCAAATGGGTATCAACATCTATTAACTGCTTGTTAAAAGGATCCCAAAATAAATGTGTTCATCTTTGACACTGCAAACACAGCACTCCTGATACTCATTTGGAATAAAAGACCACAGATCCATTTAATTAATCCATCCATCTTCTCTGGAAACTTGCTGTGGCTTCTTCACAGGTGAAAGCTCAGTTCAAAGGTAAAATGGAAGGTTGGAGGCCCAGCCTGCCCTAGTTGTTCTGGATTGCTCTTTGAAGGAATGGTTCTTTCTCCTTTTTGAGTAGACAGATAGTTAGAAAGATGAGGCTCCTAACTCTGTATTTAAATTAAATTTTTAATGTCAGGTTTTATTAATACACTACAGGATTAGATAAAAATTAAAATTCTTAGTCTTTCAAAACATATTTTTATTTACATCTTTGGCCTTAGCCCCATTAAATAAATGTTAGGATCACAGAATGATAGAATGCTTTAGGTTGGAAGGGACCTTAAAAGTCATCTAGTTTCAACCCCCTGCCATGAACAGGAACACCTTCCATTAGAACAGATTGCTCAAAGCTCCATCCAGCCTGGCCCTGAACACTTCCAGGGATGGGGCATCCACAGCTTCTCTGGACAGCTTCTCCCAGGAGCCTTCCCTTCCCCAGGCTGAAGAGCTCCAACTCTCTCTGTCTGCATTAGAGAGCTACTCCAGCCCCTGATCACCTCTGTGGCTTCCTCTGAACTCATTCTAACAAGACCATGTCCTTAAGCAGGGAACCTCAGAGCTGTTTAATTTTAATGCCTGTGGAGCTGCTGTTTAATGATTAATTTTATGTACTGTGTATAGTTACACTGACATTACCAGAACCAGGAAACTCAACAATAGCCCTAAACCTTTCAGGAATCAAGATATGAAATGGGAACATTCTCAGTCGAGTGTTATTTAATAGACTTGATCATCATACTGTTCCTGGAATTAAATAGCAAATCTCAAAGTGGTGCTTGAAAAATGAACATTTCATATCCTAAAACACTACATTGGTAATTGGGGAGAAAAGAGGAGATTGCTGTATGTTATTGGTACAAATACTGTTGTGTTCACTTGACTAATATTCTGTTCTACACAGACCAAAACTAACAGACTCTGTTGAAGGGGGATGAAACAGGAAAAGAAACAACATGAACTAATGCCAGGAGAATACCAAAAGTCTCCAAGTGAGTCAGTCACTGAAAACATCTATCTGTAATGTTAACAGATCTACTTTTTCAATTGCAAAGACAAAGGTGAGAATGTGGTGAAGTCGTTAGGCTGTCCTGAGCTGCAGAAAAGGCCCTGAGATGCCTGGAGGAGGGGACTTGGTGCTCCAGGGAGATGATTTGGGATGCAGAACTTGGAGCAGGGTAGGGAGCTGAAAGGGCTGTGAGGGAAACGTGCAGGAAGCCCTGCTGCAGATGAGGAGGCAAAGACTCAAGAAGGTTGATTTAGATTTCACTGCCACTGAAAAATCGTGAGGGAATTATCAGATACCCAGCTCGCTCCTTGGACTATTCCAGCAACTACAGGCAACACCATTAATATATGTATGGGGAGAAGAGACATTGGATCTTTTATAATGACAATAGACTCACTCTTTTGTCTTGTTTGATGTTTTGACATTGTATTCATAAGAAACAAGTGGAAAAGGCCTCAAGTAACTCTGAAAACAAAGCTCCACTTAGACAAAAACTCACTGATCCCTTTCTTTCACACACTTTAGCAGATGTGATTTGTTGCAGTTGGTCGTTCCAAAAAGAGATGTGACAGAGCTGTATCAAATGTTAGGCTGTGATATCAATCAATGCAATCAGTTGTGATGACTACAGTATTACAGAACTCATTGTGAATTCTGATAAAAAATCCAGAATACTAGTAGATAACACTTCTGAAACAGAGGGCTTCTGAAATTTTTGCTCATGTTTGTAAAACAGAATCCCACATAAATCAAATCAAATGTCTTGGATTTTTTATTCATCATACTGTTTCTTATTTTTCTCTCTTGCTAAATTCTTTTTCTTTCTAAACACATACAAGTTTTCACTTGTATATCTAAAAAAGAAAAACTTCAGGCAGTTTTGAAATTTAAGATAATAGCTGTTGCAAGGACTAGCTGGTCCTTTGATGTGGATAATAAAGACAGAACAGATTTATGAAAAGAAAATAAAAATCTAAAAAAAATTTTGTTTTAAACAATTAAAAATTATGTACATTTAGTTTCCATAGATTTTTGTAATATTGGTTTTCCTTTTGCTTTTAAAAATACTGGAAAGTGGATAAGAATATAATTACAAGTAGAATAAACTTTCCCATATTGCCTTTTTTGCTTCTGCAATTATGATGTTTATGGGTGGATTTGTTGCATACTCTTATTTGGAAGTCTGTGGTATTATATCTTATTCTGTCACCTGATATTTATAGTGGTTTTTCTTCCCTATGTGATGTTCCTCAGAGTCCTTTCCAATACTCAGAGCCTCACAAGATATAAAACTGTTTCTCAGGGTCAGTTAGCATAATTATGCATAACATGGTGTCTGTGTGAAAGCATTCTATCTCTAATATGGAGGTATCCTGTGTTATTTTTAGTTCTTCTTTCTTATCTTTTCTTGCTTCCTCTAGTCCATACCTCATTTTCAACCATTTCTTAGTTTTACTAGACTTTATTTAAAAAGCTGTTGCTTCTATTATTCCTGTTTAACAAATGAAATTTAATGAATCTCCTGTTTGGCAATTTCTTGTCTTAGTCTGGTTAAGAAATGTGTTTTGTTTCCTTCTGAGCAGGGCAACAGACTGGCACCAAGAAATGTGTTGAGGCCATTTATATGCAGATGATCTGCTGTCCTGCTTCTTTCACTAGGTGCCATAAATTAACATTCAAATTTTGCTACAATTTTGTCAGGTTTTTTTATTCATTTCATATGTATTTAATCCCACATCAGCCTCAGTTCTTCTGAAATATGTGCCATATTGCAGCAGCTTTTTGGCTGCCACTGATGATTTTCACATTCCTTTAGTGTGAGGTTTTAATTCTGCTAACACTTTTGTTAATGAAATACATTTCACTTAATGGAATTAAGTGCATAGTCTGTCTATTGCTCATTACACTATCCAGTCTTACAGTCTGGATTTAAATTTCACCCTTCTTCCATAAAGATTATCCACCACATTTTGGCCTAACAGGCATTCTGTTCTTTGTATAAAGTGTGGGAAAGCTGTCATTACAAGTAAAACACAAGTAATTGTTTTAATGTTCTCTGAAATGTTTTATTTTATTCTTTTTTCTTCTGTTACTAAATATGTTTTAAATGCATTTTCCACCATTTCATTATGTAGGGTTTGGAAGGCTGAACAAGCAATTTGATCACCTACAGACATCACAGATAAACCTCAAACTATCCAGAACATCCATTTTTCCATTAAAAAAAATATAGTATAAAAGTACTTCAGAGTAAGTACTTTTTCTTTAAAGTAAGAAAAAACATACATGTCTGTAAGCATACAGGACAATTAAAGTCACAGGAATTCACCAGTGGAATAGTTTCTCACTAGGCACCAACTTGCTTTTTTCATAGATTACACACTTTGTGGAAAAATCCATGGAATCCATTTTTTCGATTCAATTTTTGTTGGGATGTGGATTCTCAGTTTCTGAGTAATTATTCTGGTGATGAATTCTACACGAATAACTTAAGCTAAAATCTGAAGATTGGCTGCTGTTCAGACAGGTTGTTTCTGAGGTGATTCATTGTCTTTTATGAAAACTGGTAGAAGGTGGGGTAAAAAAAAGAAAAGCTTTTGGAAATTTCAGGTTTGTTCAGGGAGAATTCATTTCTAATTTAATTATTTTCTCTGTCAGACCTATAGAATTTGAGATTCTCTACAGAATAGACCCTTTGGACTTACAACAGGTAGTTGGAAAGCTTAATATCTGCCTCACAGGATTAAGAGAGCTTTGTTTCTTTATTTGTTTAATATATTGTATTAAAATTAAATTATTGTTTCTAGACTCTACAACTTCTGAATGAAAATTACATTCCTGTCCCCACCTTTGCTATAATCAGTGAGTTTATCTAAGCAGAACAGTGAATATATTACCCATAGTTACACACCTGAGACAGGGAAAACAGGGTCCAGCCAGCTGCACCACTGCTGCACCACATTTCTTCACCTCTACAAAGAGACCTGCAAGGGATCAAAGGTTTCCTTAGAGTCTTCCTTGGCATCTACAACACTTTATCAAAAGTTCTTCAGTTTAATAAAGCAGCTTTTCTCAATGAAATTTCTTCAGCCAGAAAATCTCTGACTGGCTTGGCCTCCTTCAAAGACTTCATTTAGAGGGTCACCAAGGATCTGATTTCCTCTACTTTTCTCCTTAGGAAACCAGATCATAGGCTCTTCTTTCTGGAATTAATCACCTCTGCTGGAAGTACTTCAGGTAGAACCTTTTGATATTGATTATTTTGAATATTTGGGATTTAGTTACAGCTTGCATATGCATTTATAATAAGTTATGAGAAATACAGGATCTCCTATTTTATCCGAATGTATTTGCTTGCTGCTGATGTTCACATCTGCCTACATCAGGAAGAGGAATAAACAAAAATAGCACCAACACCAATCACACTGGTGTTTTTGCATATTAATCTGACTTTTTAGGTACTGAGTTATATCTGCTGGACTTTCCTTTCTGGGATGCAGCAGATAATGTGATAGCCAGTTGTTCGAATGTATTTGGCTTTTCTGCTGTAATAACCATGATTGGTTCTTTTCTGCTTTTCCATTGTCTAATCAACAGAGAATTGTTAACAGGGTGTACAACTGCAGAGCAAAGACGTTCAGGGGGGATTTAAATAAATCAAAGGGACCTCTTTTATAAGTGAATCAAAATCAAGCCTCTTGTAAAGTGAAAAAAAGTTTTCTTGAATTTCTTTGTCCATTTTCTCTAATCTTTTCTACATCCTTCACTCTCTCTGCCTGACTTGCTCTGTGATTTCAGTCATGGCTAAAAGTTAATATGCTTTTCTCCTTTATTTTACTCCAGCAATATTTTCCTGGTAAACTGCACTCTTGTCTTTTCCTGCTACATTATCTTGTTCCTTTCTATGTTTCTTTTCTTTTTCTTAGTTATCTTGGATGGAGTACCTAACAGATTCTGTACTGGATGCTAAAATAATTGTTATATCTATGACATAATCTTTCCTTATCAGACAGGTTTCAAAATGAAGGGTAGAAGAGGGAAGAATGCACAGTGCATCTACAGACAGCATATTCTGAAGCATGACAGATACACCATTGAGTCAGCTCGAGTCTTCAGCAACACCAGAGACACTGATTGGCACTAAAAAGGGGGAGGGAGAAGACACATGACAGGTCACTGAGTTCAGTGGAATATATTACAGAAATCGGGAACAAAAGATGAGGAATATCTCAAGCCTAGTCTTCTAATTGCATAGGCAAGCAGGTGAAAGGACATCTTTAACCAAATAATCATTCTCCATTAAAACACATTTAATTTATTTTTTTACCCCTACTACAGCTATTGGGAGTCTGGAAAATTCACTTTTCTTATGGTTGAAATCCCCCCTGCATTTCTTATCTAAGCATGAGCTGCTTTTCCATTTGTCAGCCTTGTTCTATAGCTTTATTCAACTGTTTTCCAGTCTGCTGTGCAAGAAATACATTTACAGACACCAGTCATATCCTCTTTCAGTTTTTCGCTTAGTCAGACAAAAGCAGCTAAGTATTTTACTCTCCTCCATGAATGGTGGCTCTCCAATCTGCCAGCCATTGCAGCTGCACCTTCTTCCAATTATCCCAGTTTTTGCATGTTTTCTTGATTCCAAGTGACAAAGACCACATACAGAATTTCAGATAAGGCCATACTCTTTAGATGGCATAAATATTCTTTTTTTTTATTACAGAAAAATATAGTACCATATTTCATGTGTGAGTGTATAAAATATTCAGGTACTTGTATTTTATGTAATTAAAAAACACCATTCATCCTCTTCTGTAAGGACTTTGTTTCCTACCTCAATGGAAACTATAGATTTCATAACTCTTCATTCCTGAATGTTAAAAAATGATTGATTGAAAGACTGATTTTTGAGAATTCCTGCTAGTAAATTTCCAGCAGTTTGATGTTGCTTCTTTCAATGCCACCTGTTGCCATCTATCCATTAGACAATCTCTTATCCACTTTACAACTCCTCTCCTAATCCCCTGTTTCCTATGTAATGCTGTATCATAAGCAGCACAGATATAGATAAGATGTATCACAAATCTTTTGTTTAGAAAATCAGTTATCTTATTAAAGAGCGATAGCAAATTCACTCTGTACATTCTATTTTTAGTAAATCCTTTTTGTATGTTATCCCATTTTCCATTTGCCTCCCTGTCTTCAATTATTTTTTCCTTCAAAATTTCTTCTAAAGCAACTGAGGTCAAACTAATGGGTTTGTAGCTGCATAGGTCTCCCTTTTATAAATGGATAATACATTTGCTCTTCTCCAGTCAGCCAGTATCATGTCTGAGCTGCTTCCTACCAGCTTTGGGATTTCATGTTCCCTTTCTTGTCAGATTGTTGAATGGACTTTATTTGATACCTCTCCCTGTCCTGAGTACACTGTGCTTTTAGTTTTGCTTCCAGTTTGGTAATTTTCTGTCATCACAGCTTCTTTCCCACTATTTATTCTGTTTCCTCTGAAAACATACGTGAAGAAATATTTAATTGTTGATCTATTTTATTTATTTCTATTAGCTTGTATTGAAGCCCCATGGGTTTTTTTTTTTCTTTTTTAGTCTCATCTGCATGAAGATTGTTTTCCTCTTTGTTTAAATAGCCCTTCCAAATTGTAAATCAGTTTGGCTGTTGACAATTTTCACTTTACTTTTTATTTTGACCTCTAATACACATCTGTTTGTTGATCCATCTTTTTTCTTTCATCCTGTGATTGCATGTCTCTTATAAAAGGAAGGAGTTCTTCCATTTCATGGAATAGCTTGGCCACTTTTTCATGCATTGTCTCATCTCCATCTGTTACACATTCCACATATCTTTAGATTCTTTAATCTAAAGGAATTACAAGGGTCTTCCATATTCAAGGTCTTGAACAATCTGGTCTAATTTTACAAACAAAGTCTTTTAGGCTAACAAAATTTGCCCTTTCAGTCATAAAGACTTATTTTTATTGATTGTGTTCTTGTCTGATGCATGCCATACTTTCTTTTGCCTTCCTCATCTATAGATTATTGGAAGGCAGTTACACAAATTTACTTATCTTTCTTCGAGTCTTTCCTGAGCAGCTTGAACACTTCTGTACCTTGGTCCCACTATGTAAATTTACCTTCTCTTACCTGATCATCCAATATTTCCTCAACCAGAGCTCAATTTTCACTGAGCAGATTTGCTTCTTGTTGTGTACAGCAATAAGATATGAAGCTCTAACAAGGTTTTCACGTATTTCTAAAGGTTCTTTTTTTCCTTAAATAATGTGGATCTCAGTTCCAATTTTTTCCATGGATAGTCAGCCAGCTACTATTCCCATGAGTCCACCCTTTTTAGGCACTTTTCCCCTACCTAAAATGAAATCATTTAATCTAATCATCTTTGATTTATTCCAGTGGGAATTTCTTAGCATCATTTCCCATTGAAGAAAATTAAATTAAAAAAAAAGGATCCTTCCCTATTCCCAGCAGAATGCATTTTTCCTTTTCCACCCACATCTTCCGTATTGAGAAATTACCTCACATCCTGCTCTGTGGAATTGATTTAGTGACAGTTTATTTCTTTCTGATTAACACAGACTCCCTGTTCAAGCAGCCACTATTTTTTCTTAGTCCATTTTGCCTTCTATTAACAGATGATCCTTACTTTCATTCTTCCTTTCTCACTAACTTGTCTACCATTATCAATCCTTTTTGGATTCTAGTTTTTTTCTGGAGTTAATTTTTCCACCTCCTTTCTACCTTCTGTTTTGGTGTTTTCTGTTGTAGTTTTTGAGTCTCCCAGATGACAAGTATATTATTTTGCTTTCCTCTGTTTCCCAGATTGCTTCACTTGTTATATTTTTACAGACTTCCCTGACTCACCAGTCTCCCGTGAGGTATCTCTTATATGACCTCTTGCTTAAAAAGTGCCCATAATTCTCCAGTTGCCCATTCATTTTGCTCTTTCTTACACCATTTCCTCAAATCCACATCTTCATTCAACATTACCTCCAGGCACATCTCTAGTAAGGTCTTCTCTTGATGAACTTTAGCAGATGACATTGCAGGCATATATATCTTTCCAGAGAATAAGTGAGACCCTAGAGTTTCTGAATCCAGTGAACATTGTCCCTGGATTTTTTTTTTTCTTGTACCTTCCGTGGCTGTCTCCACTCCTTACAAAGGTATTTCCTCTTACATGTACCCTTAAGGCAAAAATCCTTCTCACTACTGGATTATTTCTTTCTTTTTTTAGGATTCCCTGTTGCTGGTGACATAGAGGTTGGTGGGACTGAATAGCTATGCCATTATCAGCTTGGATACTGTAGCACTGAGAAGTGTATTGCAGGGTACAGAGTAATAAGAGCAAATTTGGTTCACAGTCCATCTTTTTCAAAGCGATCTATCAACCAGGAGGCCGCTTTACACAGCTATCATATACAGGTTTGATATTGAGACTAGAGTTCTGAGTGCCCTGCTGGAGTCAAATTTGTCTGTTATTACCTGGTGAGTGGTCACTGGAAGTGGAGTGGTCACAATTGGGAAAATAAGAAATAAAATCTGAGGTCCAGCTTGCAAGTAAATATTTCCAGAGAACACAGTTGAGAAGTTCTGGACTGTGCACAGGGAAGGATGATATTTCAGTCAAGTTAAATATTATCTGGGTAAGTATCCAAAGAGACAGAGTCTAGTTGAAGGATCCTTCTCCTCTCAAAATAATCAAACTCCCAGACCTCCAGTGAAACAAGAGCATTTCTCAGAGGAAGCACTTTAAATGGTACACCAATAACTGTGCCATATAGTACATCTTAGGAAACCCAAATATATCCTCCATTACTTTTTCCAATGTCTATGGGATTGTTTATCTGTAGTAAATTTTACTTTAAAATAAGCAGTTTCTCATTCAATTCAGTATAGTATTTATCTTATATTCTGTTCAGATAAAGGCACCATTCTGCATTCTGTGTTACAAATAGATGTTGGCATCCCCAGAAATGTGAAACCCAACAGACTCATGTTGGACTCAGCTTGATTTGCAAATGAGTTAGAAATGGACTTCAGCCGTGGTTGTCCTTGTACACAGTTTCATTTTATTTATCTCTGAACGAGAACTATTTTACAGTAAGACTTACAAGGCAACATTTGAGTCTTTTGAGTGCTAATACTGGCCATTTTGTCCCACCAAATCTCACAAATGAATAACTTTCAAAGAATGCAATTGCATCAATTCCTGTTTTAGGATGTTCATGAAAGAACACATGACCAGTTATTCTACTACTTTTCATGACTTTTGGTCTAATTTCTGAGCAGAATGAATCCATGCATAGGTTCACAAAATTCTACACTATTGTGTACAAAGAACTTATTTTAAATATTCTGAACAAAAGAAACAAAGTTTATTTCAGGATCCTCTTGGATTGGATGCAGGTTCAAGAGGGTTGAACATACTCATATTTCTCTAATCAGCTTAAGTACTGCATTTAAATCAAATCAGGAGTGTGCAACAGGTAATGTTTGTGGTATTTATGGTAATAAGGGAAAAATTCTGAAGTGGTTGAATGCAAATTTTTTGTCTCTCTTTTGTCTTGATAGATTTTTAGATAACATTGAAACCACAGCTGGAACACACACCACCATCCTGTTAGGGATCTTCCCGCACAGCATGCTCTGAATGCTGCCATCCCTTAACTATTTTAAAGGCACCTGTACACTCACAAATAATAAATCTGCCATGGCACACTTGGAAATAACCCATCTCCACTTGTACAAGTTACTATGTTCAAAATACTTCTGTGTTTAAAGTCGTTTAGCAGGGTTTACCAGATTTATAATCATTTAGGCTTGCAGCCCAAAACCCTGGGTGCACGTCAGGCTGAGTTATTAAGTGTTTATAGAAATCTGATCAAATGGACCATCATAAGCTGGGGGGAGCAGGGGCGGGGGTGGGGGACTCTGTGTTAAACTCGACAGTAAAGACAGCTTTCCTCGTCTTACGGCTGCGACATGAAGAGGGAGCTGTAGCTCTTCCGAGCCGCAGCGCTGCCGAGTCAGCGCGCCCAGCCGAGCGCCCCGCTCTGCTCGCCGCTCGCCCTCCGCGCTCTGCTCCGCTCCCCGCGCTCCTCCACTCACCCACTTTCTCCTTCCTTTTTTTATTCTCTCCTTTTTTTTTCCTTTTTTTTTTGTTTTCTATCCCTGTGCCCCTGTGCCAGTTAATTTAAATGTATCTGTTGAAGTGGAGATAATCCATGCAAATCAGAGGCACTGGCTCCCAGTGCTCGATTCACAAAGAGAACTCAGCTTCAGGAGGTCACTCGTTCACAGCTGCTCCTCCCATTATATTTTTCCCTTATTGCAGAACTACTGCATGTATACAGTGACTGAAAGGACTCAATTCACTGCAACTGCTGCCTGGCTTTACTTACAACTTTCTTTAAAGGGGGACTTACCTTCTATCACTCTTGCTAAGGTAGGAAGTCTGATTCTTCTAAAGATGTGTAATGCCTCCAGTGTTTGCTCTTTATCAGATCCCACTATAATGATGTATATTGTTGTCAGAATTAGGTCCTAATAGATTTGCACCAGGTGCCTGATGCTTTTATTACTTGTGTGTATAGATACAACTGTTTAAACAGCTCATTTACTGTTTATTTAGCCAGCTATGTATCCTCTACCCCCTGGTTCTCTTTTCCTTTACATAATGGCAGGTAGGATCTGAGTGCAGAAGCTTTCTAATCTACAAATGTAATCTGCAGCCAAGTTTGTATTCTGTTTTAAAAATGTTTTCTAATGTCTGTGTAAGTAAATGAAGAGAACTGTACCCCCACAAAAGAAAACAAGAGAGCTTTCTGGCCTGAAACCTTATTAAGGTGCTATCTCTGGAGCAGAACAAACTGTTGAAAGGTTTGAAACAAAAATAAAAGGGTCACCTTTTACTTTGTAGTGTTGTAAACAAGGAAGCTCCAGGCCTCACTGCAAATGGGCCTGTCATAAATTTAGACCACAAGATAAACATAGTTAGTAGAATTACCAGCAGAAGTGATGAAATGGAACCCTCACTATTCTGTGTTAATATTTGTTGTTTAGAAAGGTTGGATAGGCAGTGCTTGCTCTGCAAACAAAGTGCAACTCTGAAACAACTATTTGAATGAGATTCCTAAAAAACTTCTTAAGAAAAGGAAAGTCAGCCACTACGTCATTAGTTACATTCTAATTTTAAGCATACATCACTTGAAATATTGAACTAATACATCTGACAGCACACACTGGTTTTATGAAAGCAGACAGAAAATCTTGCATTTATTAATGTATATTTCTTTGAATACATTGTCAGAATTTAGGGCTGAAAATAGTTATATAAATAACTATATAAACAGCTTTAGATATGTTAAATCACAAGTAATGGATTTGAAGACTAATATATTACAAAAATTAGAATTTTTCTGACTTGTACTTGTCCCAGAGTAAAGTTCTTGTTTGTTGTTTTGCACAGCTGGATTTAAAAAATGACAGCAATTAGATTTGGAGCCACCCTGCTTTTGGATATACTTGCTATCTAACATAGTCAAGTTAATCATATAACAGTTCTGTGAGGCTTCAAACAGAGTTCAAAATGAAAATTCAGTTAACCAGCTAGGACAGAGAGATATTCCCAAACACATCCTGTCTAATTTCTTCAAGAACACTTGAGTAATACGTTTTCATTTTATGTTTCTGGATTAGATATTTTTACTAAAAATGCTTCAGGAGAGTATTTGCTCACTATATTAAGTATTTCAGTGCCTAAAATGTGCATCTTTTCTCTTTGATATACAGTCTGCTTTTTGAAGAAAAAAATGTATTCTGATTTTGGAGTACAGTGCAAAACTACAGAGCCTTGTCATTGTTAGCATAAAGAAGACATCTACACAAGTATTACTGTGCAGAGGGCAATCTTTCTTTCTCTGGCATTTGTAAGGTTACTGTACATAGAATTTAGCAGATAAATATCTTTTGCTTCATGGCATTTTGGATATCCTATTGGTATGCAGGTTACCCTGTGAGGATGGCAACTGAAAAAAAGAAATATGTTTTATAGCAGTGTGTAATAAAAGCCCTTCACAATGATGTAAGTGGAGTCTGACCTTTCTTTCTTATCCTGTAATTAGAATTTTTTAACTCTTTCAAGCACAGAGTTTTTTTTAATAAATTAATGTTAGAGAGAACAAGCATATATATAATGTGGAGGAATAAACATATATTTGTGATACATGAGTTTTAAAAGTAAAATTTAACAAGCCTTTCTAGACAGGAAAAAAAAATATATATTCTACCCAAAAACTCAACTTGCTCGACACAAATAAATTTTGGTTTTCAGAAAAGAGGCATTTGATACTGGCATCCTGCCTCCCCAGAAGAAAAAAAAAATAGAAAACAACAAAAAAAGAAGGGGATAAAAGAAAGCATTTCTAAAAACCTGTTTCTTTCATATTGTGAAAGAGAGGGGAAATGCATTTTAGAGAAGTGAGCTGAACTTCAGGAAAGACATTAAGGATCTTTTGTCTGACTGAATCTCTGGCCAGGGTAAAGTTGGAAAGTAAAGGTGATCCCTGTGGAGTTTAGCAATATACAGAGATGAGATTAGATGAGTCACCACTGGAGATATGAAAAAGGCCTTTCCAAGGAAGATTTTTTGTAAGTGGATTAAAATACTGTTGGAGCAGACAGCTATTTCCTGATTCTTTTCCATCTTTTACCCAATGCCCACTGTCTCACAGGGACAAAAGTGGTCCTTAGTGAGTCATCAGCAGCATTTCATACAGTTACTTCTAAATTATGTACTCAAGTTTCCTTTAAGTTCACCAGGCTTACTCAGTTTAATTCTTTGATACACTGAAATAAATGAGATGAAACCAGGTTGAGATGAAATATTATTGAGGCCTCTGAATGTATTTTCAGCAAACTCTCAAAGGAGCGAGACCCTGTGTTTCATTTCAGGCTAGTTAATGCCATGGAGTTTTCTAGAGAAGATTCAGAGACCTTCTGCAGCCAGTTTCTTTTTCCCATTGGTTTGTTTTTTTCCTCTGCAAACCTGTCATTGCTACAGTAACTCATTCAAACCTCTCTTCTAGAAAGGTTTCCAGATACTCTGCTGTAGTGTGCCTTGCAGCAGGTCCATGGGACGCAGCAAACCTCTTAGCTGTATATAATGCAGGGCTCTTACTCCTATCAGGCTATTTTCTCCTGGTTCTACCATCTTAAAAGAATGCTGTAAGATTGTTATTAGATTCCATCCAACTTCTTGAAAGCCTTGTTTACAATTCTAAGCTAAACAACACTTTAAAAAGAATTCTAGAGAGGGGCAAAAATGCAAATCCTAAAAAGTAAGTTGTAGAGCTTTTGAGAAAACACACGGCTAAAAATAGGAAACTTAATTGTCAACAAAGTCTTTGAGGATTTGTTATGAGTATTTTCTATAATTGTGTAGAAAGACTATGTTCCCCACAGCTTCTCATCAAATTACGTACACAATTATATGATATTCTCCTTTTTTATTATTGCCTTATGCTGCAGATTATTAAAATGTAATATTGCAGAGTATAGACATTGCATATCTTTTGCAGATAAAGTGTGCTTATACCTCTGGGGGTTAAAAGATGAATCAGATCTATAACTTGCCTACTGACAGCCTTTGAAGTTGCTCCTTATTTAGTAATTTATTTATTTGTTTATTTGGTTGGTTGGTTTTTGTTTATTTATTTTAGTCTAATGATTAGGATTGACAAGCTTTAATATATTTGGAATTCTTCAGCAGATGTAAAATGCTTGGTAATGACTGAAGTTAACCTGAGGCTTTATATACCCATCTTCCCCAGGAACTGCACTGAAGCTTTAGTAAGAGTTGAGAATTTTATGCAAACAACTATTCTCATGAGAACTTCTCATTTTTCTGTCCTATCTTACTCTCTTTATAATTTCTAGAGGTGTTTTAAGTCAAGTTGAACCCTTTTGCTTCCCTCTCTCCCAAATACCTGTCCTCAGAGTCTACATGAAAATTTTCACAGATGAAATGCACCAAAAGAGAAGCTGATAAAAAGAAAATAAGTGGAGTGGAAATGAATCTTTAAATGGCAAGTCTGTGAAACACTGAACATGGTTATCTGACATTATGTCAGTGAGTGTTATCTCTTGAGGAGAAATGAGCAAGAGCAGTCCACATAGGAAAAGTAATTGTTGCTTTACTTCTGTCTGTTTATTTGGGATAGCTTGAACTGCCTCCCACTTTTTTTATTTTTCTCAGTGTGAAAAGATTAAGTATTAGAAATGCAGCCAGTAGGCACATGACTCAAAAGCAATACTCATTTGACCTTTGGACACAAAATATCTAATGCAAGTGAAAATCTAAGCAACCTCAAAAATCACTAAATACAAGAAATATACAGAATGTGGGTCAGTAGAAATTCAACACTTTTAAAAATGATAACAAAATAAACCACTGAAATCACTTGGTTAGGTTAATATTTATTTCTCCATTCCACATCAGGATATCAGATGTTGCAGTTTTGTCCAGCTTACCTGGGGCAAAAGACCTGTGGCAAAATTCTGCATTAGTTTTAACAACTGAAGCTGAATGGTTTTGGAGAAGAATACAGGGAAAATGGAGGGTAAAAGGTCTTTAATCAATACATACATATTTGTCAAAAGCTAGGTTTTATGGGACACAAAGAGTACAAAGGAATTAAGATGCATTTAAAGTGTGTGATGCTACAACCTCTTTGTTTAAAGGTTACACTCATCACATAAGGAACTTCATCCTTCCCACTGTTTTAGTTCTGCTCTTTTAGTTGGGGGGCGGGTTGGCTTTTTATCATTAGGGGGAATAGCATGTAAAAATGCACGAGTGTGAATGGATAAAAATCTTTCACTCACTACACACTATTTCTTACTTCTCTTCCTGCCAAGTTATGAAGGAAGAAAGCAGAAAAGACAAAATTTATTCATTGTGAGACAAAGGACTGAGAGAGGGATACGGGTTCTGTCTCTGGAGAAATAAGGCTAGTCACAATAAGCCTCTGGAGCCAGGACTTTGATATCTGGCTTGCTCCTGCAGAAAAGTCTATGACTTAGAAATTGTGCTCTAAGGAAGAAGATGAAATACTTGTTAAAGTCAAGTAACAGTCCCCATGCAATTTTTGCTCCTCATGTTTGTCATGGCTATGTTACCTGAGTTCACAGAACGATAATAGTATAATGTCAGTTGGCAACCTAAAATTTCAAAAAGGAAAGAAGTTTCTGTACTTTCTCCAGTGAACCTGAGAGTATATAATTCCCACTACCCTAAGAGCTGAGGCAAGAATTGTTTACCTGGAGAAGGGTGCATATATTACATATTCGTACATATACACAGACATATATACACACACACATAGGGGATGTATATTTAGTTTTTCTTATGAAAATTTCATTGCCCATGTTTAGTACAAACTCGATCACTGCAGAAACAGCTAGGTGAGTGAACAGGCAGGTTGGAAGGGAGGATCCACAGGCATCTCATGTTCAAGTGACTTTGTTCCATATTTCCTCCATAGATTCAAAAGTTTCTGTTTCACCTGTCCAGTGAGAAATGTCTAACCTGGTGCCTCCTTTCTGAAGGGAGTAAGAGATGGTCAACAAAGAGATGTCCAAAAGATGATAAGTGTTCAGCCTGCCAGAAAACTGCAGGCATTGCTCAATGGTTTCCCAAAGTCCAACCACCAGCCCCAAAAATATGTCTGTAAGTGGAAAGATCAAAAATGTTTCACAAGTTCATGCTATATGGCAGGATTTTACATAAACCTAGCAGGATGGACAGAGAGAGGGATGCTGGAGAGTATTGAGGTAACATGGGGGACAGCCAAGGACGTTATAGAAGACTGCTTAAAAGTCCAAAACGTGGTTTACAGTCAGAATTTTTGGGTTTAATTTATTTAGAAATTACATTAATAGATTGTGAAAAAACAAATACAGCATGCCATTTCTGGGGATTTCTCTGTGTTGTTTGCTATGGATGTTTTCTCTAACCTTGCAGTCTCTTCACCAGGCTTCCTTCTATCCACCACAAAAAAACACCAAAAATGTTATCATAAAACCTGTTTAATTTCATACGAAAGATTATACTAAGTGTGCTTTTAATGTAATGATGTCAGCGGTGGATGATAACATGTATTAGGTAGCGCAAACTGCTGATTATCTGTCAGGGTAAATCTGTTTATTTCAGAAATAGCAGTCTGACAACCCCCTGTTGTTAATCATGAAAGTACATGCTAATGCCAGGTACTGTTTGGTTGGAGCGTCTCAGAGGAATGTGTTTGTTAGATTTGTGCTTTGACAGTCTTTATACTGAGTTTTGCAAATTTTCTGTATACATTTTTTTCACATATTTTTTTAATACAGAGGCTAGAACAAAGCTGATGATCTATAACTTAGGTTCACAGCAGTTCAGAGGACAGAATGACTTGTGAAAAGAGAGAATAGATTATAGGATTATACAGTGGTTCAGACCATGCCCATTGTGCATTCATCTTCAGACCTATTAGTGATGAGCAGAAAAAAAGCAAAATGAAAGTTAGGGAGTTCTTTTTTCCCCAAGACTCACTCCTCTTAAATTTGTTTATTTATTTTTCAGCATTTACAGCAATTCCTAATTATATCCTGAACTAAAAAGATCTTCTCCATATGATGCTCATACCATTCCTTCCTAATGAGGTAAATGGCACAGTGAACCAGACAGCTTTTATAATATTGTGAATTTGACCCAGATTTTGTGTTGTAGAAAATTACTACTATGTATTTTGAGTGAAATATAAATGGAACACTGAGGTACAGTTTGACAAACCTTAGGTGAAAAGGTGTATTATCTGACATTATTCCATTTTGATCATTTCATGAATGCTATAAAAAGCTGAATAGCATAATAAAAATTGATATTTATATTGACATTTCAGGATTCTAAATAGAAGCAGAGAAAATCTAAACAGTCCTCAGTATCTTTGCAGCTGTTCCTCCAAAACCATCTGAGTTCTGACTAATTCACTTTTTCTCCCCATATACCCTCAATTGGCGCTAATATAAACATCTCTCTCTAAAGCAATTTCTCTCTGGAAGATTATGCACATCTTCATCTTAATTCAGAATTTACATGTGTACTTTGCATATTTTTGCATCAGTATGTGTGTTTTAAATTAGATAAAGGTCACTGTCATTCATAATCAAGAAGAAGGTGCACAAAAGGTCAGGATTCAATAAAAAAACTGATTAGATGTAGAGGTTTGTTCATATGATTCAGTATATCATTGGATAAGTGGAAATCATGAGTCAACAAATTAACCTTGGTATAATGGGTTACTTGCTTCATTAGGATCAGAAATTAGATTCACAGGTTTTTTCCAATATACTCCTTGTTTGTCTCCGTAATAAGAAGAAATTCTATGGTGTTAGTAGTTACATAACCGAGTATTTTTGTAATTTAATTTGGCTTAAAATGTGACACAAATGACAATTCTAATGTGAAAAAAAGAACTGAGGCACCAAATACATTTGCTATGCATATAAATATCAATGGAATAAAAGTTATCCACTGTAAAAATAGAGATGTTAATTTGAATTAATGGTTTGTTTCATATAGGTTTTAGCTTGAGCACATAGAAGAATCTATGATTGAGCCTGATGAGTCAGGCTTTCAAAATCTAGTATGAGGAAGAGGCCCAGGTGCAAGTGAGCCTGAACTGAGGGCAAGGATAAGCTTGTGCTCCACATGTTGATTCTGCCACAAAGTTTCCATATGTTCTTGGGTAAATCACCAGCATTGACTGTATGGCCACTCACATCTGCAAAAAATGAAAAATAGTAACAGGGCTTATATTCTTGTGTCTGCAGACATGGGATGGCCAGGAGGGCTAAGATTTTATGATTTCCACCACTGCTCTATTTGTTACACCATATTTCTGGTCATATTCTGCGTCAAACTGGCAGAGCTGGGAATCCGCACTAGAAACCATCTGAGGATTCTACACAAATATTCTCCAGCATAGACAAGAAATATCGGAAGTACAAGACTCTACTTACAAAAAAATCTGGCCTAGGAAAGACAGTAACAATTATACAAAATGATAATGCTATATTCTCAACTTTGGACTGTATAAACTTGGTGCAATTTTTATGACTCCACCATAAGCTTTTCCCAGCAGTTGTTGGGTTTTTTTAATTTATTTGTTTTGGGTTTCTTTTTGCCATTGGGGTTGGTTTTGGAGTGTTTTTTTTTCTTTTTGTCTGGAAATTATTGCAACTATTTCAAGCTCTACCATAGCAGAATGGTCTATTAGAAAATCAACATTACAATTAAAATAGTTATACATGTCAATGTTTCAGACATTGTGTATTTCTGTGAGCTTTCTTCACGTCTGTGTAGAATAAATATCAAGTTACTACTTGTTCAATTTTTTCCCTTGGGCAGCATTCTGTACCTATTAAATCCTAAGTATGAAAGAAAATTAGACTTGCCTGTTACCACTATAAACTTACACCCAGTGGTTTTTAAATAACATGTAGGTGATCTCCCTTCTGTAAACATAGAGAATTGGAGTTGCTCATAATTAAAGCTGCAAGCACCACACTACAAGCTGACACTTTTCTGACATTCATATGCCTCATTCTCTCTCAAAATGCAATGAAAATACACTGAACCATAGAGAACTTTCTTTATTTACAATATTGTTTACATTTTATGCAAGTTTAGTACAGCCATAGCTTTATTCTGTTATTCCATCCTTTGAAAGTCAGCTGTGTATGAGTAGGACTTTAAGCTGGGGCTTAGTACGTGAGATTGTAGGATCTGCTCCTGATCATTAAAAGGATGAAACAATTCTTTGTAATAACCTGGCTTAGCTTACTGTAACTCCCAACTTCCATTACTTCTCCTTCATAGGTTTCTAAGCCAGATGTATTTGACTACTTCTTACCTTAGAGAGTTCTACTATGGGCAAACTCCTGATGTATGCTGGCCTTGGAGGTGCCAAGGCACAGAACCAGCATGAAGGCTGTACCCACATGAGGGGGTACATAAATTACAAATGCATTCTTGAAGGAAATCCCCACAACCTCCCAAAACAGAGCTGCAGCCCAGAGACAAAATAGCCTTGTTCCTTCTGGACATCCCTGAGCTAGAAGAATTGTTTCAGGAATGCCTCTGGTGGGACCTGAGCAGTCATGGACATTCAAACCACAGGAACAAGCCACAACTAGCCCATATTCAAACACATGACATGTATGTTGGGTTCTCAGTGTTTGGTGATTTACATTACAAACTGTCTTCTGTTGAATGGCAGTGCTTGCTAAAGTAGACATATCCTGAGAAATATTACATAGAGAGCTGGCACTAGACAGAATTCACCAGCTCCACCCCTTATTTCAATATTAGGAGCTCACTATGTGCTCAAGTCGTTAGCTCTTGAATCTTGCTACAGACCTAACACAGAAGAGAACTTTGGCTGCCTTATCAAGCCTAAGAAATCATACAGATGAAGGAACACTCATTCTGTAATGTGACCATGTCCTGTGGCTGTCATGATGAGGAAGATGCTCCTCATAGTGTCCCTTCTCAGTAATATCTGCACAGTAATAACTAGAATTGAGATGAATTCCTCATGCTCACCTGAAGCTGAGGAAGTGACCTTGGGACAGTGGACAGGATGATTGGTTGCACAACTACTAAAAAGTAAAAACAAAGCTAATCCCCAGGAGTTTTGTGCCACAGCTATTTCAGCCAGTTTTGTGCAACATGGTAGGAGGTAACATAGAAGCAGGTGAGAGGAGGAGTTTATATGAAATTACCCGACTTCTTCAGTGTCCTCTCCATAAGGCAGTGTGGCCTCAGCTATTTTTGTCATTAGGATGCTCTGGGAAGAAGGGAAGGTTCTCTTGTCCTTGCAATATCTGGACTATGATGCAGTATTCCCTGCCCACTCCAACTACCCTTAGCTGCACAGATCTACCATATTGTGATTTTCTTAGTCCATTGTTTCTGTGCAGGAATCTCTGTGAAAACAAGGTATTGAAAATCAAGAATATCCTAGGTCTAACACTGGTACCTTTGGAAAAGTCACCTAGGTGAATTTTTCCAAACTTAAAGTTGCGAATTTAAATTTCATGTTTAAGCATCCAAATTAGTGGTCTGATTTTAATGTGTGCTGACACTCACATTTTCAATTGACTTCAAAGGGAGTTGTGAGTTCTCAGAAGTCTAAACCTATGAAAATCAAGCCAGTTAGAGACTCAAACTTGAAAGGTTTCTCCCATACCATTATTGTTATTTGCATTACTTTAGTAGCTTGACACCCCAGTTATACAACTAAAGCAATAGGCACTACATATTTTTTTTATTTTGCTATATGTAAAACATGACACACAAGGATATTGTGATGATTGTTTTGTTAATATTTGTATACAGATTTGAAAAATAAATACTCTGTAAACACAGATTATAATTACTCATGATAAAAACCACAGATTATAATTATTCATTCCTTTTTGAACAAGTTCTATGGATCTTGAACCTGTCCTTAAGAAACAGACCTGATACTGCATGCAGAATACGTGAAAAAAAATTGAGGGGCCAAATTCATCATTTGCTGTTAAAATATATGCTATAGCTGTAGTAGTTTGAACAGTAAACAGAAATTAAATAGTCTCATACTGTGTTCAATTTGAACAGAAATCCACACCATTTAACAACTCCTACATAATCCTCAAAGAAATTAAGTAGGATGATGAACCACAAAGCTTTCCTTAGAAACTTTTGTCTTATCCATACCTCTTTATTTTAGTTAAGCTGATCCTTACTAGAAAATAGTAGGCTCTTTGTAAATGGGACCTATGCAAAGCTTTCTTCTTTTCCCCTGTGGATTCAATAACTAAGCTGCTTGGAACACCTTTGATTTTGAAAAAATGTTTTGCTTAAAATAAAGTTTTTGCTCACAAATAATTAAGAAATTTTCCAAAGCCTGTTTTTAGTTTAGAACTTTAAAATATGAGGTGTTCTTTGAATCAGTTTCCATCCTCTGAAAAGCTAATGACTTCAGTAGCAGCGTCCCCGCTGACTTCAGTGACACAGCACAGCCACCGTGTGTGAGCAAATACAGCCACGATCTGAGGTTTTATAAGGCTAAATGCAGCATATATAATCCACCAGATCCCTAGTTTTAGATCAAAACAGAGTGCAAGCATTTCTCAAAAAGAGGGAAACAGGATTTCTATAACAGAGCTTTTACTGTTGGTACTTTGGCCCATGGCTGTGACATCTCAACTCAGGCACATTCCAGTGCCATCAGATCAGGAGTGCAGTATTAATATATGCAAAAGTGCACATTGGTAGTTTCTATTTAAATAAGACAGGTGGTTTAAAACAGACCATAACTGATGAATAAGTTTGTTCATGCAGACTTTCATTCAGGCATCAGGAATAAGTGCCCTGTCTGCTTGATAAATATCCAGGCTAAACACAAATGTTGTTATTTGTCAAATAGTAACTGTTTTAATGGGCAATTCTTCATGATCTTTAACAGATATAAATTGATCTCCAGAACTCAGATGTCACAGAATAGTCCCTGTATTTCTCAAAGAATCCCCTCAAAGAATCCAACTTAAGGGAAAGCATAGTACTGAAGAAGGAAATGCTTTAATTTACTCCAGGGACAGAGTGCATTAGGCATAGCAATGGGATTTTACAAACAAGCAGCAAAGATATTATTTTTCTACAAAGCAGATAATATAGTAATGAATCTAGACAGTCATTGTATATCTTCCAATACTTAGGATTTTAATAGAAGTAATCATCAGGAATTCTATTTAGACTTTCAGACCTTTACATCTTGAACCATTTAGAATATTGATACATGATTTTAATCTGTATGGTGTAAACTTATTGATTTTTTGCTTGTAAACTGCACACTCTTCAGATAGATCAATTTTCACATTTACCATACCTAATTATTTTCTGTTTCCTTCTGACTTTAAAAGGCATAGATTACTGGGGGCCCCCATTCTTTAACTGACAGTTTCATGACAGCTAACACAATTAATAAAATAAAGCCTGAAGAAGAAATAAGTTGTATTTAATAAAAGGTTTAGCACAAGTGTTTATATCCTGTGAGTACAAAGAGCTGTGCATGTTTCCTTTATCTTGTAGTATCAGGTAGCAGCATTAACAATGTTTTCTATATTTCATATATAAAGTTCCACGTGATTACAAACCTGAGCCTGGGTAGTGGAAAGAACTTTGCCCAAAAATGAAAAGAAAGACATATGGTCCTGAAAAAGGACCCAGACCCATATCTTCTGGGAGATCTGGGAAAGTAACTCTTTTGGAAACTGCATAAAGAAATAAATGTGATAACAAAGGCTCACAATTCTAGCAGGTTCCCCTGGAATCGTACTTCAGAAATGTGAGGTGTGAAAGAAAGGCAATCTGTGCCAGATACTGATTAAATTTCAGTCATCTATCCAAGGCAGTCCCTAGTTGCTTGTAAAATGCTCCATGTAATTACAGCAACTACAGTTTTGAAAGCAATTTACACATTAAACTTGGGTTTCTTTTTGTGGGTGCATTTCTTCTTTGGAATCAATATCCTTAAAATATATGTAAATAAGTTATATGACTTTGCAGCCATATAGACTTTAAAAATTCCATCTCTAGTATTTTCTTCACAGATTCCTCTTGGCTTTTGAAAAAGCTTAACTGTAATAAAATATCACACTCTGGATGTTTAGCTAACGTTGTTCAGTGACCCCAGCTGTAAGTCACAACCATATTTAAAACTGTTAAGGAGCTAGAAATTGATGCAAAATCAAACCAGGATATATTAAAATGCTGCCAGGATAAAATAATATTAAGGGCTAAACTTTGTCCTTTGCTAGTTACACAGCTGCAAATATCAAATTTGGAAAATCCTTTCAAAACTTTGTGCATCCTAATCTTCCAAATCTTCTCCTAGTCTTTGGGCATGGAAGACTTTGCTAATGCAAGAGCCACTTACATGGTTAGAGGATGAACACTGGCCAAGTAAAAGAGGTCTGGCTCATAGCTGTGGTATTCCAATTTTAAATTAATGTGTGAATTTTGGAAGGAAAATAAACTGTCTATTTCATTAAAATTCTACTGGCTAAAAGAAGAAATGCAAGGAGTGAATTAAAGCCCTCACAGTCAGTAAAACTACTCCCACCAGAGCTGCACAGTGCAGCTGCAGGTAGCTTTACACTTTTGTTGTTGTTGTTGATTTACTCTGTTTGTTCAAGGTGTCTTTTGTATCTGCCAAGGGCAGAAAAGCTTCCCAGTTCTTCCGCACCTTTTTGTTACCAAGGCTATTATCCTAACTGGGGCTAATAATATGAAGCACATTTATGTTTGTGTAGGAAAACTAGGGTCACTAGAGATAATCCAGAAAGCTGTTCCACAAGGGATTATCTAGGATGCTGTTTTCCAAAACTGTCACATATCAGAAAAAGGGCAAAGCACTTGTAACTCTTGTGATTGATCCTCTGTCAAGTCATGATTGCTGTCACCAGCAGGTTACATTCCTTCAGCAAAGCAGTAGACACTGCTGAATTTTAAGCTAAACCGGTTAGGCTTCCAGTGTCATATTCCTTTCCTTATCTCTTTCCATACTTCATTCTCTCACATCAGAAGAGATAAATTTGTAACAGAAAAGAGAAGATGACATGGTGTATGTTACAATATCTCAAAATTAGTGCCCCCCTCCCAAAAATATATTTGGGCCTGAGGAGTCTACATAATTTGACTTATAGGCCCTGAAATGCCACAATTGAAGCATTTCATTTGCTCTAAGGTGAGAGGGTATGGAATGATTCATCTGATAAAAGTTAAATGCAGGCCTTAGTGTTCTATTAGACAAAACCATAGGTTTACAATTCTTGTGAAATAACATATGTTTTTCAACCTGATTTTGAGATTAAATGCTTATATATGGCTCTGTCCAAAGATTCTGAAGCCACTCTTGTACCATCAAACATCATTGGTTTGTAAGGTTGTGGTCAAGGATGTAAAGTGCTCTCTGTCTTTATCTATCCCCAGAACTTTCTGTGGTTTTATTCCCTGTTTACTTTCAGTCATTGAAAGTGTGCAGGGAATACATCCATTGTTCTCAGATATTCCATGAATTTTTTTTAAGAATGTCAGAGATTTTATTGATTTCTCCAGTGAATCTTGACATTTGTAATTTATTTGCATTAATTTACTGTAATTAAATATCTAGTTTTTTTCAAGGGCATTTACTTTCAAATATATCTTTTAGTTAATCACATCGAGATCCACCTGCTTTCCTATACACATATTAAGATGCAAGTAAGATTTTAAATTAAGCATTCACTTTCTGTTTTTTTTAAAGTTTTCACTATCAAATATTGTTTAAAATGGTTGTGGGTTAACTACAGACTTTTCTAAAAGTTTCTCCACCAAGTGCTAGTCTTTACAAAACAATCTCAGGGAGCCTCATTGGGCCTGACTTTAACTTGCCTTGCATAAAAGGTGGCGGTCTGCCTGCTTTGACTTAGACTTCATGGGAAAGCATTCCTGAGCAAGCAATGGAAAATGGCTTTTTCCCCAGTGGTCTGTCACCTTACTCCACCAGAAGCTGCCATCCTCCAAGCTCTGTTTGTGAAGGAGTTTGTGTACACATTCCTTTGCATTACAGACAAAAATGAACTGGGAAAGCTTAATGGACTGTTGAAGGTGAGTATGAGCTAACCCAGCTCATTTTGTCTGAAATGGATTGAGAAGCACTCACATGACCTCCTTCCTCTCTCAGAGCCTCGGGGTAGTTGCTTCCCATGATGGAAAAGAGCCCCAACCAATTCAGTGAGGTCTTGAAGAGGACTTTTTTCTGTGTCCTGAAAAGCAGGTTCATAACTCACATTACCTTTTCTCCAGCCTTTAGAGAAAGTCTTATATCAACTGTAAATGAGGAGTTGACTTTTAGGGGAAGCTAAGCAACCAGCAATGAATTACAAGTAGGCAACACAGGTTTTTTCAAAGCTATGGCCATAGCCTCTATTGGTCATTTCAATTACTGAATGTCTAGGGGCAAAATGTCCAGGCCAAATTTAGCAAAGTCTGTAACAGCAGTAGTAAAATGCTGTCTCTGGAAAATTCTCTCTTCTCCAGATGGTGGTTAATTTTTAAAAATTACTGTCTAGGTGGCAGAGTCTTCTATTATCTTTAGCAAAGATACTTCTGGAGGTGAAAGGCTTTTTCAAATGGCCCTATTCTGACCCCCAGTTTTTAACCCATCTTCCTCCTTTTTCATAACCTGAAGAAAGCTTAATAACCTAAAATGTCCACACAAATATTCCAAAATATTCTCATGTTCTCCATACACATGAATGTAGCTTCTCTCTCCATTATTTCATACATTAGTAAGGCAACTGATTCATCTCTGCCACTCTTTTGCCCTCTAATACAATGTTTGAATAAGGAATCGTTAAAGTTCTCATTAGGTTTGTTGCGGGGTTTCATAATGAATTCCTTTTCATAAGCTGGAGAGTCTTTTGATTTTTGCTTGCATATTCATAGAAGAACTATGTCATAAACAAAGTCTAAATCTGGCACCACTCTCTTGCTACGCCATGCTAAGACTGTGTTGTATCTTTCTACACTTTACCTCATAAAGAAAACAATGTCAATGCCAAGCATGGAAGGTGAAGAAGATTGCTATTTAAAGGATATTCTTCCGGTACGTGAAGTACCATTGGAGGCACATTATAAGCAAAAAGAAAGTGTATTGCTTTTCTTCTACAGGCCAAAATTCTGCCTTGGTCTATCCCAACAGAAAGAACAGTACAGTTCTGTGCAAGATTGTCCAGTAAAGTCCAGCTGCTCAGGTAAAATGAATCTCTTGCCATATTTACATATGTAGAGATATGTAAAAAAATACACATATTTGAGTTCGTTTTTAACCTACACTCTCCCTCTAACAAAAGTTAGACATGAATCAATGAGATTTATCCTGTCAATATGAAAAGAGAAGCATATATTGATAGATAATCTACATGAATGCTCTGGTCAAGCAGTGGACTCAAGCTTAACTGATATGTTTCATTCAAGGGCAAGTATATTTGCTTAGGGCAGCAAAAAAATTCTCTATCTCCTAATGGTGTGGAACTGAATTCTTTATCTCCCTTACTGCTAGCTTGCTTTTAAGGCAGAACTGGACATATCTATGACAACTAAATAGGTATTTCGTAAATTGTACTTAGCTACCTTTATGGAGAGGTCCAAACCACATATTGTATAAGCATAGCCAGAAATTTTATCGAGCTTGGCTGGAAAAACAACCTAATGCTACATTCTTCTTGCCAATCAGCACAACGGAATTTTTGGCTTTTTCTCTACCCTCAGCTAATAGGACAGTATTGCAGGCAGAATTTTGACTCAGAGATGCTGTTATTTTAGGGCCTTTTTAAGATACTTACAGAAATGTCAACAATAATACATAAAATCACTGTCATGTGAAATAATTGATAAGCTGATCAGTTCCCTATTTTATTTCTTTAATACATTTTCCCTAAGAATAATGACTATATTTATAGAAATATAATAATTTTCCATGCTAAAGCAAAATGGTATTTGACATTAACAAAAGGTCAGGTGTCATACTGTAAACCACAATGAGTATTGCTTTTAAAGATTATTGAATTAAGAGGTACATGTATTTGACAAAATATAGAATTCCAATCACTGCCATAGTAGCAGTGCCCTTTTACATGCCATGGATTTATTGACATTTCCTAACTGTAAAAATGCAAAGTAGATTGCATGTAATAGGCACTATAAATTTAAAAAATAAAAATGTCTCATTCAGGAACATGTATGTTTTCCTTCTGATTTTGCATGCACACATTTGAACAGTCAAATATCTGTGTATCCCATTGTGATGGTGGTTCATAGGGAGAAATATATGTTCACTTTTTGAAGGCACTTTTGCATTGTGCATCCTCATGCAATAATAAACCATACCTTTGCCTTTTCTTGAAACAGTGGTGTCACTGCTCTGTAAACGTGACCCAAGACTTTTCAGGGGAGTTAGTTAAAATGAGTGTGAGGACAGCATCAGAGCCTCTCCGTGGTATTTGCCCACACCACAGATCTGTCACAGTTTGGTGTGACTGACGGGCTCTAACTGAAGTCCCAGGTCTTTTAAGGGTCAGATTCACTGTTGGAATTATGCCAGTGGCTGTCTAGAGAAAACACCAGAGCTTCAATAACTGCCAGGGTGTTTCAAGCTGTGAGGGCAAATTAACTAAAAAGGATTTTTAACATTGATAGGTTTGAATAATAATACTTTATAAATGTAGCACCTTTTATGTGTTCCTGCAGTTAATAATAATAATAGAAAAGCCATAGAGAATGAGCCTTCTATTCCACAAAGCCGTGCCATGTTACTATAACACTCTAACAAGAATAAACTGTTTATTAACGAAATGAGCTCAGTTTCACTTTAAAAGGATATTATACATTTCAATTCATCTGTATTTTCAAACAACTTTTCTGGTAGTATCAAGTGAGTTTCTTATAACAGGAGGTCTTGAGGTTTTTATTGTTTGTTGTTGCTGTGATGTTTCTTTTAAATTTACAATAGATTTTTTTATATTTAGCAACAGAGCCCAAATTCCCAGATTGGCCAGTTCCATGTTCAATTATTAAGAGAGAGATTTTAACCTAAAGATATACCTTTTCAATAGTTTCCTGTATGTAGAATGAGGATTCAGTGGAAGGTGGTTATCTAACAGCTTTTCATTAGTCATCATCCACTTGTCATCAGCAAATGTGTTGTTCAAGGCACCCTTAACTCTTCCTTTGTTCATCCTTTCTGGACCCTTTAAGCTTCTATAATCTCTCACTTCTTCTGCTACCTACAAGGCTGTTCTCTGGTCTTTTTCCTTTAAACTCACATCAGCTGTTCTACCCAGGAAATGAAGTTTTTATTATAAAGGAGCAGTTAAAACTGAAAAAAAAAAAACCTAAACTGTAGTGCTTTTCTGTCAATAAGTTGAAAAAAATCTGAAAACAATCAAATAAAACCAAACAAAACCCAAAGACAAAATCTGGATGCATTGTAGGATCTAATAGTTTGTGTACAGTAGCTCAGGTTTTGGTGTAAGAATTGCCATGGTGGATAGATTGAAGGCTTGCAATGCCAGCAGCACAAAGGTTGTCACATATAATTCAAAGTTAGAACTCACTTTTCAAATACGGATGCCTTAGCAATACTGCCAAATCTTGGATTTGGTCTATTAAATCAGCACTTAGGCAAATAAAACAGTCATTTGAGTGATAATTTCAAGATACTAATGAGATATTCAGATGTCAGTGACTGAAAAATACACATTGGCCTTTTGAATTTAAGCCAAGACAGACTTTGAGACTAAGACTTTATAGAAGGATCAAAATAATTTCTGAATTTATCTTAATCCTTCTGGGAGAGAGGCAGATGGGATTAAAGTTCTTTATAAAGTCTTCACTAGTTTTGGATATAAAACTTTTCTTTATCATCTCATTATTAATTAGTTGTGTTTTGGTTCGTATACAGGTCAAAAGGCGTTCTTATTCAGACATCCTCACTTTCACTCTCATTCTATACAGTTCTCACCATGACACTGTTCCTGTAGAAGTGCCTACATCACTTCTGCAGAAACAAAACTGTATCACTTTTCTTGCCCTATTTCTCTCTCTCCATCATCAAAACCGAGGTTAGCTGAGCCTAAAGAGATCTGTGTTAGATATAAGTTTTGGCAGACACCAAGACCAGCTTTTTTTCATCTAAATAGTTTTGTTCATATAGATATCAAGTATTTAATTTTTATTGTTGTTCTTTCTTTTTTTTACGTATTCCTCAGTTTCCTAAAAAATGTTAAGACAATTAAAATATTGCAGATAATATTTATCCTAGGGATGAAAAGTCTCTCTTATGCTTTACTTTTCTTAGAAAATTAACTCGAAAATGTATCTTTAATTATGACTGTGACTTTCAAGAACTAAACCAAAGTATGACTCAATGCTGTTATTTTTTATTAATTTTTTATTAGTATTAGTATGCTGTCTACAAGCATAATAATTGTTCCTACTTGAAGTCCACTCTGCTGAAATCCTTCTAAAGAGGCTGGAAAAATTCCTATGCTGTGTTTAAATGCAAGATAATACAAGTATTATAAACCAAAAGAAAATGAGACAAAATTTACCAATGCAATCAGTAGTATTCCTTGCAAGCCATAAGCCTTACCATTCACAGGTGCAACAGAGCAAAGAGGTTTTAAGGAGGAATTTGAAGTGGAACAATGATGTGCTATTTACAGACAAATTAGCTCAGATATTATTGGGCATGTTCTCTGCCTATTCTGATAATGTAATCTATTTTAGCTTATTTGCTAGCTCCTTGAAATTGCTAGGTATCCATTTACTGGATTAATTAATTAAACATATTTAAATTATGCATTAGTCATGGCTTTAGAAAGTTAGAGTAAATAACATAGGCTTTATTAATTTTTTCCTTCTCTTATAATTTTCCTATCCCCAGTCTCTAATTTTCATCAATTTCACTTTCTCTTTTTCTCCTATTCCTTTTAAGTTTTTGTTAATATTTTAATAGTGCTAGCTGTTTCACCACTGGCTGAGACAGGAGCAGGTGTCTTTTCTCCAAAGCGACACCAGAACTGATCTGTGAAACAACTGAGAACAGAGTTGTCTCTAGGGATGAAGCACACCCAGTTTTTCCCATGACAAGTTGTCAGGGCTGGAGGCTTAAAAAATTAAAGGGATTTTTTTTGTTGTTGTTTTAAGTAAAATATTTTCCACCACTTTTATATTTTCAGAACATTGTTCTGGCCTTGTACAGGAGACAGGGAAATGTAAATGTCAAACATTCTCTTCTGTTTAAATGGGCTTATTATACCTCAACGTGTTGAGATTTTGTTCCCTACCGGCCAGTTCTTTTCACTGTCGTACCCTGTAAGCACTTTCCTTGCACCTGCCTGAGGAGACTAATCCTCTATTAAAACATGTTCAAACTGAGTAAAGGCAGAAATAGCAGCCATTTCACTCAAACAAAATGAATCAAAACCTTGTAAAATATAAATTAATCAGGATAGCTTTGGAGAAGACATTTGGCTGTTTGGTCTGTAGCTGATGCCTTGTTACCTCACTATATTCCATCTGGAGAGCAGGCTTTGCCCTTAGGGCATGGAGCTGTTTTGAAAACAGTGCAAAGAAAACTCCCTCCCATGTAGGTTCTCGGCTGCTTATCAGTGCCACTCACTGTGTATCAGTGCCACACAGACCTCATCTTCTGGGGGTGCAATCTTCTTGCACTAGTGCACCAATGACTGGCCATGCTCTCAGTTTCTTCTCCAGGATCATGGCTATTTACTTAGATGGAACAGTAATAATATGGATAATGGATAATGTGCATTTCTCTCCCAGCCTTGGTGCAGAGTTGCACTCAACAGGGAGCTGTGGAAGCTTTGCAGAGAACAGTGATGACACTGGTTCACTGGGGAGAGAAACTGCCTCCACCAGACAACAAAGAACTGCAGTCTAACAGGGCAAGGGATGAGGGGAAATCTGTTCTGCCATGGTAAATCAGCAGGATAAATCTGTGGCCCAAACTGCACTATCCAAGAACAGAAGTCCTGCTGGACAGCCCTCATCAGTGCAAAATACAGGGCTGATCACATTGCAGTCCTCAAGAGATAACTATATTTTAAAAAACCCTAAGAACACAATAACAACAACAGATACCCCTCACCTCCAAAAAGATCATTGCAACTGCTGCACATATAGCCAGGTAGTTAATTTATGGTGTGAAGTCGCATTTTTCTACAGCCAAACCCATCTCTGCTGATAAAACTCATATAAAGGTCAAGGATAAACAGTTGAATTTGCAGGCAGACAAATTATACCAACAAATGTGTTCATGCTAGTTGCAATGAACTTTCAACTCCTTTCAAGTCCTAAGCATTTTGTATCTTTTTCAGTTGGGTCAATGAATGGATCAGATTGACATATGATGATAGTAAATGATTTATAACCAAAACAATCACTTGAAAATGCAGTACTCACCATGTTCCCTCTGTTTTGTGCAACTTTTGTTACAATTGGTTTCATAACATTACCTTTTGTAACATGAATTTTGCTGGGTGTTTCCCAAGAATTTCAAAATTGCTTTGTCTTATGAACTAAACCACTCACTAAAACTTTCCCTACAAGAAAGGGAGAAAAGGTCTGTGCCGTTGCTGAGAGACAGGCCATACAACTTTATATCTAGACAAAAGAGAGCTGGATTTATGCTGGTTATTTTTCTGGAGGCCCAGGTGTGTCTAGATACTTCTCAGAGAAGTTGCATGGAAGACTAATTTAGAGTAATACACAGCAAAAGCAGGCATAAATAAATCTGCAGACAACACCCCTTAGCTTTCAGAAGCTCAAAAAGTACATTATTTTATTTTAGTCCCAAGCATTTTGATATATATGATTTGGTATCTGCTGAAAAGATTTCTTTCCTAATGCCAGCAAAACACCATTAATGATACCATGTTTTCAAATTAAGATTACATGGAGCACATCAGCTACTGATTGTGATTTTGATTACAGATTCCCACAAATAATTAAAAATAGTAAGAACTCCTTTACAAGTGCTTCACAAGTTTAACATAGACAAAGAAATTGTACACCACTGATCATTCACAGCCTGCAGCAGAAGCCTCTTAGTAGTATGGCAGGATGTCAGGTTTCTGCCCTTCCTATTATCATGTGTTTGGGCAACTCAGCTAGCTTCTGATCAGCACAAAAATCACACTCTAGAAAAGGCAAAGACAAAAAAATAGAGAAGTTCAACAGACTGAAATCATAAGCTCTGCTGAGGTACAGCTTATGGACCAGTTTGTGTTAATAGCTGTTCTTCAAGACAAATTCTAGCCTCTAGAGACACCCTGAGATTTCCAGCCCATGCAATATTCTAATTCAATCGTTGAAACAACATGCTACCAGTAGGAGAAAACATTACATATGTGAAACAGTGGAAATTTATAAGACCCTGAGGGAAATGCATTACTAACACTTCTGAACTATTATTGGCAGGTTTAGGTTTGTCTGTGTTTATTTTAGGTTTTTTTTTTGCGGGGGGCAGGTTAGGGTGGGTGTAGACAAAATTAAAACTTATTTGAAATTTCACACAATACAAAATAAATGGAATCCCTAAATATTTCAATTTCCAGATTATACTAAGTATATCTGGGTACAGCAGTTGAAACAGCTTAATATTTACTTTTTCTTAAAATTTTGCTAATAAATTTCTGTGTCTCATTTCTAAATTATCAGCAATGATTTTTAAATATGACCCTTTAAATACTACACTATTATTCCTAAAGCTGCAAGATCCACATAATCTGAACACAGTAAGACATAACCATTGTAATTTGTGATGAAATTCCACTGATTTTGGTGGACCTAGCCATGATGTGGTTAAACATGACATTTTATTGTTCTAGTCATATTATGCAGCAGCTTTCTTTCACTTATAAAGCAATATGGTTTCATATATTCTTCTTGTCCTCACTACTGCTTTTGAATTACTTTAGTAACAGTTGTAAATAAGCGAAGTTCATATGATTGTCCTGTTATCTACCTATTAGCTTTAGATTCCAAGATGGATTGTACCACATATGAGGAGATACAGATTTCAGGGGACCTGTATCTGATATAAACATGCGGCTCATGTTAACATTAATGAGAAACTTAGATAGCAATTCTCATTTAAACATCTTATATGTAATAAAAATAAACTAAAGACATTTTTATTCTTTACTCAAAAAAAAAAAGACATGGGACAGAAATATGCATTCTCATGCCTGGTCATTGAAGGAATATGTAGGTTATGAGATACATGGTGAGAGAAGTCACAGATTCTTTTCAATCCATTCAATTTTAAAGGTCTGAAAATCAGAAATGTCCTACTGTAGCCAATTTAAGAGACTACAGGGATACAAAAGAATTGTGCTGATACTGTCTTCAGGGATAAATGCAAAGCTCATTCTCAGCCAGGTGATCTGTTCATCTAATACAGTCCTTTATTCTATACTGTAAATGTACAGCCTTTCTCAGCCTCCCTCCTCCAGCCCAGATTTCCCCTTTATGCTCCCCTGAAATCCTGGTCTTTGACTCAGATCTCTCAAAGTCTGTTTGGCTGAGGAATATCCTCACTTCCTGCTGTTCAATACCCTGAGCAGGGCCCTAATTTGCTGCCTGAGTTAACTTCATCCAAGCCATTGGGCGCTTGTAAATCCCATCACAGGGACTTCATGAAATTCTTAGTTCTATTTTATTCTGGAAACCCCACTGCCCAAGGTTATCATATTATAGGAGTTTCATTTCTCTGTGAAAAACACAAACCCCAAAGCTGAAAACACAAGAAATAAATAATAATCCAAATTATGGTTGTTGAAGGGGTTTTAATCTCTTTATTTCTGAGACAAGCTCTTGATTTTGCTAGAAGCATAAATCATGATTGTTAAACATTTAGCTATTCTGTACCACTCAGCTAGGAAAAATATTATTTCAAGAAAATGAATTTTATAGTATTTCATCTTAACCCATTATTCCTTGTATTTCAAAGAAAAATGTCAGTGCTCCTCATGCTATTAATGTCTACCATTTTCTGTTTGGTTGTGTCTAATACCCTAAGCATGGTACTGTTGAGGCCAACTCATAAATTGAAGCGCGACTCATAAACTCTGCCTGTCAAATGACAGGTAATGCTTTGTAGTGTCTAAAAACTGTTATGGAGATTTAACTAAATCTAAGGATAGAATTCATCTCTAAGAAAACACACAGAATGACAAAAATGTTTAAAATTATCTCATAACAAATGTCAAAAGAGGAGGGGAGGAGGGGTGTATTTTTCCTTTAACTGAATTTTCTTGGTCTACTCCATAGCCTAATGTTTGTTACTTTTATAAAAATGCTTAAGAAATTAGAATAGATTTTGAAATGAAGATCCAGCCAAGCTTCTCTGGAGTAATACTCAGACATAGTAAACAATTACATTACATAAACCAACCATCTGAGCAAAAATGGTAATTAAAGTAATGCATTGGTGTGCTTCATTGATTTATGAATTTGCTTAATGATTCCTGTTAGAGCAGAAGAAGCCATTATGCATTCAGTGATTTTAAGAGACAGTATATAGTTGTGTGACCTTTCACTAAACAAGAAAAGTAATATTACTGAGCAATTGAAAAAATTGTAAAAAGAAGTGTTGGTATGAAAAACTTTTTACAACAATTTGAAAATAACATCCCAAGCCCATTAATTTTGTTCATGAATAAAGCTGTTCCCATTTTCCACGTTAATATTCAGAAAAGAGTAGAGGAATTTGCCTAGTCCACGCTTGCATATTGGATCCTGTCTGAAAAAAATAAAATAAAAGAATCCAAGGCTAAATTTATCTGCCTTTGATTCAGAGTCAACCCAACCAAGTACCGCAGGTTCCTGGCTGAAAGATAGAGGCCCACACTCCCCACTCAATTACTGTTATTCATTGGTGCTTAGTGCGCTCAGCCAAAATCAGAGCTCCGCTGTGTGAATTGGGGTTAACACAGACACTGAAATACATACACTGAATATCTCTGACCCAAAGCACTTATGATCCAGACAGACAGTTGGGGAAAACCTGAGCATACAAATGAAAGCATACAAATAATATCCTCCTGCTGAAATCCAGGGAGATTTTACTCCCTGTTTCAAGCTAATTCTCAGTGATACTGAAAATCTCACCCACAAAGACCAAGCAAATGTATTATCTTGCTGTTATGGAGATAGGGAGCTAAAGCAGAAAAAGATGAAGTATTATCATCCAGGTCTGTGCAGGAATTTCGTGGCAAAATTGAGTCTTAAAAACAGGATCATAGATTTCTTCACCAGGTCAATTTCTGTCCTGTCCCCAGAAGTTTTGCGAAGAGGGTCTTCTCCCACCCCTAATGTGCATCCATTAGTGCTAGTGAAATCCACACCAGGTACTAAAAGTAAATAGTATTGAATGCCTTCAAACCTTGACACAGCAGGAGGCATCCTGAAAGTAAGGAAGGAGGAGTCTTTTAAATTAACTGTTGTAAAACAAATGGAAGGGTCCAGGGGGTGCATTTGACATTTATCTGTGTATTTCCTTGCTTTTGTTGTTTTCTGTCATTGTCCTATCATTCCATTCCCCTTGATTTTTGTGTAAACTTCCTTGTTTGTTTGCTTTTCTGATAACTTGTAGAGTAAATTTCTCCTTCACAAGAGAAAATGCAGCTGGGAGAATAAAGCAGGGGGAGGTTTTCTGGCTGAAATACTTTCAACATGGCATCAGCATAGTTGCTTGTGACTTTGAGCACTGTGAAACATTTGTTTGTCTTGCTTTCTTTCCCTGCTTTTCACAGCCCTTTTCAATCTCCCAAGCAGCTGATGGAGAGAGAATCCCCTACAACACTAAACACATTTTGTTATTTACTGTTAAATCTCTATTTTCACACACAGCAGAGATTGCACATGTCAATATATCTTTATAATTGTATGTGGAACTTGTCACATCAGGTTGTAAGACCCTTGAAGTCCCAGAGCCCATTTTGAACTGGGTTGACACTTCAAAGTAAAAAGGGAACAAGTATGGAAAGGTCTTTGAATCACAAAGAACCAAATGAAAACACTCCATCAGACTTCAATCCTCAATTATGCTTGTTCCCTGTGTATTTTGTCTGCCAAAATCCATAAATGACCTTCAGAATGGCAACGTGATGATCTAGAGACCAGCTCTTCGTCCCTTGTTATCATTTCAGCAGCTCAGCTAATTCAGGCAGTTTGACTTTCTTGTAGGAATACAGACGTGGACGTGAAACTCTGAATTTGCAGAGTGACAGACCCTCAGCCCTAAACTTGGATCTTGTCCTAGTGATACTTTTTTGTCATCTGCTGAGATGGCCACTCACATTCAGTAGGTGAGAAAGAGAAGGGTTTACAGATAAAAGCATGGGATTGTCCTACTATGATTGTTTGGAATCCTTTCATTTTGGGTTGTAATAAGTATTATTTTTAGTCTAACAGAGACCCATAGCTTCACAATTCTTGAAAGAAAATAAGAAGGTAAGAAAAGGGATATTTTGATTTACATTCTTTCAGGCCTGAATACACGATGACCATTTAAACTCTTTACAATACTACTAATAAAAAAGTCCTGTGATACCATAAACTGCTGAAGTATTTCAGAGATATATAATAGAGTAAGAAAAAAAGTACACCAATAAGAGGAGGAACTGTGAGAAGAAAAAAGTGAGAAGAGCTCCTTTTGCTCCATGAACATCCAGCCTTCTCTGCAGAACCACCGTGGCTGGGAACAGCCAGCACTCTCCCTCCTGCTCCATAAAATTACCTGCAGAGACAAGAGCTAGTGGCTTCCCAGCCCTTTGGCTACCATCTCTCAGTGTGAAAAACAAGAGTGAAAGCAACAGAAGAGTCTTTTTGTTCTTGCTTTAGAAACAGTGCAGGAGCTAAGGCCCAATGCACTCCTTAAAGGCTGCTTAAGTCCAGAAGTACTATGTTAAACTTGTCTCTCTTTCTACTACACATATTTAAAGCCAAGATGGATATTATTTCAGGATTCAAACTATTTAGATGTAAACACTTGCTGTAGCCCCTATGAGTTTTCACATAGCTCACTGTCTGCCTTTGGAATATACTAAGGTAATGTGGATTTTACCTGACTCCTACACATGCTTATCTTTATTCACTGTAGGGAGGCTCACTGATGTTAGGAGGGCTTTTTTACTATGGATTTACTGTGTATCAGATTAAGTACTTTTGTAATTTGTTGATGGATCACTGAGCAAGCAGCACCAGCTTTTAAATTAATCACCATTACTGGCAGTAACTGGCAAACCTTCAGCGGTGCTGGTAGGGACCACAGTCAGAGAGCCCGTCTCAAATCTGGCAGTGAAATATTTGATTGAGATTCCACTTTAAAGAGCAGTTTGCAAGCAGAATTTTGAGTGAAAGAAAAGTATCAGTGTGAGTCTGAAACTTATTCAAGCTGTCAATCTCGATGTCTTGTGTCTGTTAGCATGCCCAGCTTTGGTGTTATTGTTTGTTTGCATGTTAACCAAAATGTAGGTCTACATTTTTCCAGCACACACAGACTTCTGCTGACTGACTTCCATGGATCAGACGCAATCGAGTGATAAGTGGCAGTTAACTTCCATTTAGCAAAGCTGGAAGCACAGGCTGGTGGAGCTGGCTCTGCACATGCCTCCCCTCGCCTCTGCAGGTAGCAGATGTTTCTGTATCACCCAGTTACTAAAGCGCAGGTTATACTGTTGCCACATATGCCTCCCTTGAAGCTGCAATTTTACCCCAAAGTTCAGCATCTCAGGCTTATGCAGTCTCGTGTCTGTTTCAGGAGCCAGCCTGCCTGGGCTCTGCAGCAAACCTGCTGCCCAAAGCCAGCAGAGACATTCAGCCCCATTCCAAAGAGGTTATGCCATATTCACTCATCGAATTGTTTGTAAAGACATTAGCACACCTCTTCCCTATCAGTAAGCTACTTAAATGCAGAAAAATGCATTTAAAACCTAGATAGGTTGCAAAAGCAGTAAAAAGACTTAATTTTAATGTTTGACATTTTACTAGCCTGCAGTCTTACATAATGAGGAGCAACATAAGCTGCTTCAGAGATAGAGGCACCTTCTAAATGTCTGGGCCAGTAAATGAAAACAAAGTTTAGTGTACATGATGTAAAATATGAAGTCTAGAAGCAGTGAACCAAAACAGAAAAAAAAAAAAAAAAAAAAAAAAAAATCTAACCTATTAAATAACAAAAACGTGCAGCATACTGAAGAAGGAAAGAGATGAAGGGAAGAGATTTGGGAGATTACTGCAAGAGAAATGTTGATGTCTTTCTTTGTGTGGCTGCATTAGAAGAGGCAAATATGAAGGATAAACCAACCCTAGAGACAATAAAGCAAAACAACACCGAGAACCCGAGCTGTATTAACCACAATCCAGTTTAGTATAAATTTGTCAGGGAGAGCAAGAGGCTTTAAGGTAAGATTATGACTTTAGGGAAGCGGCATATTATAAACAGCATCTGCCAGAGGCAGCCACAGAAAGCATTGTCTGAGAGATTCCGCTGAAAAATGCCTCTTCCTTCCTGAGCCTCAGTGCCACAGGAGGAGTCGGGAGTGGGCAGCGATCAGGAGTGCCGAGGAGGAGCTGGGCTCCAGCTGCGTTGGGGCTGCAGGCTGTGTGCCACAGAGGCACGGCAAAAAGGAATGCTGTCCCCTGTGCTTGGGCCTGGTGCTTGGCTGTTTCCATGGCGATCAGCGAGTTTGTGCCGTGTTCTTTTCTCCCGTTACTTTGGGTGTAATGTCCGAGCCCCAGGCTGGGAAGGAGTTTGAAGGAGTGTGAGCTGAAGTGACTCGAGGCTGCAAAACGGCTGCGGTGCGCCCGGGGATGCGTGGTTTAACAACAAACCTGATGTTTTGTATGTGCAAAACCTCCCGAAAGGTATTGGGAGGAGCTACTGAAGGTGGCTCTGCAACAGGCTTTGTCTGCTTAATTCTTGTCCTGTGACAGAGCTAATTTGCGTAAAGGACAGCGCTTTTTTTCCCCTCCCAGATTTTTTTCCTGACTGAAAGTTAAATTTAGGGACTTGCTTTCACTAGATTTGGTTTTCCCTTCCTCTGTCATTCACTTCGCTAAAATGAGTTGTGATCCTCGCTTTCCTCATGTCTCAAGTTTTCCCTCTCTCTAGAGAGTCTGCCCGAGGCTGGCGTTCCCCCTGGCAGGCTGAGTCACAGCTGAAGGTGCTGTTTAGTGTTGGGGCTCACTCTTCCCTTGACAGGGAAAAAACCCAAAGAAAAAGACAATTTTTGGAAAGCTGAGAAGAAAAAAATAGCAGGCAGATAGGCATAAGAAGTATTTGTAAAGTTTGGCTCTCACGGTTTAAGATGAAAATGTAGTACTGGTAACTTTAAAAAGAGAAGATGGACAGATAATTAGCACACATCTTTCCTAGCAGTTCCAATTGCCCTTCGAGGCGCTCAAGACTTTTGTTATTACCGAAGGGAAGAGAGCCCAACAGCAGCATTTAGCACATTTCTGTTATGCTCTTTCTCTTTGTGTGGTACTGCAATATGTCATCTCATTGTGCAAACCTCCCAGGAATAAGTGCAATTCTTGCATCACTAATTTCACCTGAACACAGTATTCTCTTTATGGCATGTATTAACACTCTAAAGAAATAATGAGAGTAAAAATTTTTACCAGAGCATTTGTATGGTTGTGATGGATTTTGAGTAGTGTTGGAAATTTTGAAACCTTTTGGGGAATTAATTTTAATATTTAGTAGTGTGTTTAAAAAAGAAGCAGCAGAACATCCTCAGCTTCTTGAAGTTTACATGGAGAAGTTGCATATGAATGTAACCCATATGAAAAACAGTGGCAGAACTTTCAGGTTTTGAGATACATTGCACTATGTAGCCCTATAGTGGTGTAGATAACCCCCTAACTTAACTGGCTTTCCTTTACTCGTACATAGTCTGAAGATGAGTGACTGCAGCTTGTGTTTCTCGATAGAAACAAAATTAAGACAGAACAAATAACCCAGAGTGAACTTTGCACTGAAGAAAGAAAGGAGACTAAACTTTGCAGATGCAATCCAAATGTTCGGGGTGTGACATGGCCCAGTGCGTGACACAGTTGTCTGCTAGGTCTGTGTATTTAGCATCTCTGGCTGGTGGACTGTACTCTTTTCAGAGCTTCTAAACAGTTTCAAACACTAGGCACATAGAGAATTGAGGTCAGAGAATTGAAGTCTGAACTGTACCATGAAAAATTAAAAACAAACAAATAAAATTTAAAAAACAACCAAAAATAACTACAAAAAAAACCCAAACCAAAGCCTGAAAACAAGCAGTGTTCCCAGGGAAATAAGCGAAGATTAGATGATATTCTTGGGTAGACTGATAGTGACCATGAAATCTATTTCAACAATTTCTTGTTTGTTTCCTTTTTTGTTTGCTTATTTCCTTGTTCCTTCCTGTTTTGACCTAAAAGGGAGCTGTAGTTCTCTTTGTAACTCACATTTAGCTGTGATATGTGACTCTGGCAAGAATACTGAGCCAGAAGTTCACAGAGCACCTGGATTCTGCCTGGTTCGTGCTGTTTCAGGGCGATTAAAAATTATTTCAGGCAGTTTATATGGCTGAGTGAATTAATATTTATAGAGCCTGTAGGATAGCTTATGTTCAACACCTCTAGGGTATTTTTATTCAGGAAAGGCTTCAATTTTACAAAACGATGTACTTCAAGAGTGACTCAAGAAAGGGTGTTCAAATCCATATTGCCTTGGGACTGCTGAAAAAAAAAATGCTGGTTTTCTCTGGAGACACTGACAGCTGGAATCCCAAAGTAGTTAATTCCTCTGCTGAGGATGTGGAGTGTGTGAGCTGTGGGGGAGTAAAGGAGAGTGATGCCTTATATATAAGGACCAATGCTAAAATATTTTTGTAATGACTTTTGTTCTCTCTCCATCTCACTAGCTCCTGGCTTATCTGCAGGTGTGGTACATGGACAGAACATGATTTTTAAAAAAATTCCCCTTAGGAAAACTCAGTTGTAAAGCTCACAGTGAAATAGAAGGCCAGGCTATGTTTTCTGATTTCCCATAGTTTAACTCTTGTTAGATGAACATACATTTAAGGGCTGCAAAGAATCTGTGCTTGGGTGCAGTAAATGGTAATAAACATGCTCTGTTATTATGTAATATCACTGGATACCAATATAATTGTCTCTTCAGAAGTAATACTGCTTTTTATGTATATATGTATGTATATGTAGGTATGTACATATATATATATATACATATATATATACATTTGGTGGGATTAGGGGTGGATGGCTTGACCTACTGAAAGCTTTGTGTCTCTGCTCATACTAGAATGCTAAGGAATTGAGTAGTTGCAGTCCTGGGCTGTGATTAAAGACAGCTGCTTCTCCTCCCTGTCCCCACACTACAGGAAAATCCATTCCTGGAGATCTGGTCTGTGGTCTCTCCTTGTCTGTATAGCTGTGTTTATTCTTGTTTAGTGTAACAAAATGTTGCATTTTCTTTCCAAGTTTGTGGCAAAATATTTTGCTGTTGCTACAAACTGTATTTTTAATAGCTTTTTTTTTTTTAATTTTTAATTCTCTTCAGACATTGTAAAATCTGAATAGATGTAAGGGTACTCATAAATTTCCGGTTAACATTCAGTGATGCGTGAGCTGATGTGGTGTCATGGTTTTATTGTCAGCATCTTTGGCCTCAAAGCTGTCCTTTTTTGGTATTTAAGCTTGAAATGCAGTTGTTTTTCTGGGCTTTTTTTTTGTTTGGCAATGAGTCAAGGACTGTATAGTCAATAGTGTTTGGCACAGAGAATTTTCCTGCCACTAGCATTGTTGGGTTAATAGTTGTGTGTAAAGAAAAAATGCACTGCATATAACTTTCATATAATACCAAATGATAGAGCCATGCCTTGCATCATCAAGGAAAAATGATGATTAGTCATTTTCATTGACCAAAATGTAAATGAAAAGCCACTCAGTCTGTTAGCCCAGCAGCACCTCTTGTAAAAGCACACCGTGTATGTTTATAAATGTAGCCAGAAGTTCCCAATACATTGCAAGCATGATGATTACAGCAGAAGGTAGCAATGATCAACTAATAATTACCATGACAAATTTGGGCCCAGATTTGGCCCAGCCTGCAGAAGTACTGTAGTTAGTTTGGGATCAAACCATTTAAAAGCAGGTGTAGTCTGTGCTGTTATTTGCACCTACGCAAATACCCTTGTGTTGAAACTGGCTCAGCTACTCAATCTCACAGCTTCTTCAGTCAGCACTACTTAGTTTGGGATGTGATGAAGCACTTCAGTATTGGAGGAAACCTCTGAGAGAGTCTATAACAAGTCTCACTCTTGGTTTTCAGATGGCCGAGAGTAGAGTTGGTGGAACACAGGTTCCTCCTACCTGTCTTTGAGCTATCTTGCCAGCAATTTTCTGGGAGCCCCTGGTTGCCCAAAGTGTGTCTCACCTGTGAGTACTGATGAGAGGCTTGGCAATGCTGTGCAGCTGACTCCTTCTGCTCCAGGAACCAAATGCACAGGGACAGTGAAAACAAAACCTCTTCAAGAATTGTGTGAATGTACTTGGAGCGTTAAATGTGAATGCTGGAGCCCTGAAATTATGGAAACGTTATGTTCAAAAGTCTTGTGCAGTTCAGTGTTTGCAGCCATGTAGAAATCCTATACCTTAAGTATAGGATTCACAGTTTACATTTTTTTTTATTGCTCAAGATGTTTTTAGTTTCTGTTTGATGTGCTCCAAGATGACAGAGGTACAAGCTTTTTTATAAGACTTGCAATGTGATCCTCTCATAAGTGTCATAGTATTACTTGGAATTGGAATTAAAATGTAATAAGACCAGTGTTTAATTATATTTAATAATAAATTTTTCTTTAATTTTTAAAAAAACGTCTTTCACAACCAGTGGTCTGCTGGACTTGGACAGTGGACTGTAAACCTAGAGCTTTAAGGGAGTAATTTCAAAACCTTTGCCAGGCTGGATCTGTTTCACTGGAGGTTTTCTGTTGCTCGTACAAGAGAAAAGGATCATTCTGCAGTGTAAGCATCCTCCCTCTAATTTGAAGAAATGGCTTTATTGCAGCAGTAGTTATTGCAATAACAGCTGGTACTGTCAACACTACTGTGTGGAAGAGCTGTAGTGGCAGAGATTTGGTTCTCACCTACAATAGGAAGTAGCTTATGAGCCTCTCACATTTTTTTTCCTACCTCCAGGAGAATTAATACAGATTTGTTTTAAAAAATAAATATTGTTCATACAGAAGGATCAAGAGGAGAAACCAAGAGTAAATTTAATTTAGCTCTTTACCATAGCTGTGTATTTTGAGACCAAAAATAATTGCAAAAAATAATTGCACTACCTGCTTCTGGGAGTGTAAGAAGCCACAATGTGGAATAATTATTTAAAAGTTTGCAGCTAACATTCATTTTTTGCTGAATGAGATGCTGAACTGAGGATTTACAAAAGCAAAAGGCATCTCAGTTAAGATGCCAGGTGTTCCAAAGCAACCATAGTATTTATTTCACTATCTACTTTCAGGCAGTAATTTACTACCTGATAGATTGCTTTTCACAGGATTTTTTTTTTTTTTTATTTTAAAAAGTAAATAAAAGAGATTATGGCAATCTTCGAAAGAAGGCATTAAGGCATTCAACTAAATCTTTTTACAGTGCTTATACACCTTATATAAAGGTCACAGATGGTGGGAAAGCAAAATGTGCCACCTCCCGTGTCAAATGCTGCAGTTCTTGAGAGTAGCAAATTGTTCTGTTACTTGAATCTTGTAACCATTTGGGACTGAACAATTTTTTTTCTGTAAAGCATTCAGATGTGTCTTCTGTCTGGTAGAGTATATCCATCACGGTACTGAAACTATTGTTCTAACCCTGAAAGCAGTTTTCTGCCATGGAGGAGCATATACTAAACTCCCAGTTCATGTGAAAAGCCATGTGCCTGGGTTGTTTTTTGGTTTTTTTTTCTGTTTGGGTATGAAGTAGGGAAGAAGAAGGTCAGGAAAGAAGCAATGTGTGTGTGAATGATTTTTTTTCTCCAAGAGAAGGGCATAGGCAGGCTAAATTAATTTTTATTTCCAATAAAGGGTAGAAACTGGAGTGAGAAGGGAACTGTCAGAAAAGGTGCATGGAAAAAAAATACATTAAATAAAGCATCACTTAAATATGGATAATTCAAATGCAGAGGATATATCTTGCAGGAAGGATTGGACTAGGCTTCATACTGGAGTTATGTATTGTAAATTTTTCCAATCCCATTATTAGTGTGACCATTGCTGTTACAACACCGGTGACTAGAAGGTTGTTCAGACTTCCTGGATGGTTTCCTCAAAATGGGGGTGTCATTGGTTATGCAAAATCTTCTGCACACCAAATGTTACCAAGGAGTTATTCTCAATATTACCTGTACTTTGACCTGCTTAAGAAAGAAATGCCTAACTTCTTGTATTCTGAGTGAAATGAAGTGGTTCAGACACCACTTGTACAATTCCTGCCAGAAACAACAAAGACTGTAAGTTAGTAATATTTCCATATATTTATCTGGTCTCTACAATATATGACTTTAAGTGAAGTTTTGCGGGATTTTTTTGGGGGGAACTGGTGTGATAGAAATTGTTCTTTGGCACATTAGCAGAAGTTATGGGATAGGAGGAAGTGCTGTTTGTTAAAGCTGAAGTCATTAGATTAGTCTTTTCCATTGCCATGCTGTTTAAAAAAGAAAAAAATTCATCTTTAAGGAAAAATACCTCAATCTTGTCTTGAGTAGTATTTTTATCTGTGACACAGACCTTCATAGTATAACTGCTCATTAAAGTGCTGTTGCACACTAAGTAGACTGAAGTCACTGCTATCCGTTTCCTACAAAAAATTGAATGTTTCTGTAACTTTTGATAGTGACCTCTTTGTTCAAGTCTTGTTAGATAATGGAGAATTTTATTTTCCTTTAAAAAAGAAAAACACTTTCTTTGAGAAGGTTGATCTATACATGTAAATCTGTTTAAAACTGTTCGTTTCAGCAATGTTATGGCACAAGTCTTTCAAAACTCTTTTTTTAAATGAAACTAGCTATTTTACAGATGCCTTTGACAATATTAAAATCATATTGTGGTTTTATTAACTATGATTTTTCTTCCTTGGTCTATCTTAAAACTTTATTTTTATGTTTTTAAAAGTGAAGTCACTCCTTTAATATTAAATCAACAATTTCCAAGTTCTATTATTCATGATACAGAACTAATTCTGACTTCTAGGAGGTAAACAATAAAATAGAAATGCAAGGGTTGGGGGAAAACCCAAACACAACCCACACTTAAGGCTGAAATGGAGGTACTAAGAAGGACTGGAATTGGAAATTTTCATGCAATTTCTCATATGACTCCATCTACTAAAGACACTATTACATGAAAACATCTTCTACAGTTTATTTTATAAATAAAATGTTTATCTGGTACTGCCTATGACATTTACAGAATGAATCAGCAAGGCTTCTTATGGTTTGCAAAAGTTTTTCAGAGTCTAAATAGTCTTAAATTATTATAAATGAGATTAAGACCTTCAAAGACTGTTCCATTTAAATAGATAAAAACAGATCTTAACTAAACTAAAACAGAAATTTTCCTTAAAACCATTCTTTGGGGTGGAAACAATCCCGGATTTCAGTGAAGTGCTTCATGTATTTTAATTTTTTTTTTTCATCTTACATTCCAGTGACAGAAACTGTGTGCCAGTTCTCAGCTCTTCAGGCTTCCCACAGGTCTCCAAGCCACATCCCTGCACTTTGGCAGTGCCCTTGGAAGGAGCTCCCCAGTGCTGTCCCCCCGGCTCCTTCTGGGGGCAGCACCAGCCTGGGATGGGTATGAGGCATGGGGAGCATCACCTGCAGCCAGAGCTCTCTGCTGGTAACAAGGGTGGGCTTCTGCTTCCAGTACCTAAAGCTTTAGAAGAAATTTTGCTTATTTAGAACAGAACTTTGCTGCCTGTTTCATCAAGGATCAGAAATGGCAATGACAACATCAAAATATTAATGAGATTTTCTTGTCAGTTGTTGTATGATTATAGTAAAATGATGCTTCTTATCATGATTTATAGGTGCTTCAGTGTTTGCAGTAGAAGTGCAAGTGTCACCATTTATTGACTTCATAAAGAGAGACCATAAAAGATTAAGGTCAACTTTCTCAAAGGCTTTGCTGATTTTCAGTGAAGCAATAGATGGTACATGGTCTGAATTGTTTGGATTTTCATATGGGCAACCTATTCAAAAATCTGGGCTTAGAGAGACAGGGCTTTGGTTACCTCTTGATATTCTTGTAGAAGGTATTTAGATGTGCTCTGTCCTATAGACAAGGTGATGTCCTGTAGTTATTCTCTTGGTTGGTTCATATGCGTAAAAGCTGCAATCAGAGTAGTTAATATTTCTTTATATAAGAGCAGTTAAGGCAAGATTTCATTTCAGATGTGAACTAGAAACTTGGATCTGTGCATGTAATATAAGCAGCTACAACTTTTGGAAATAACTTTCCATAGTGCCTTTAATTATCAGAAAATATTATTTGTACAGTTGAACTGAAAGTACAAATCAAAAGATACTTTTTTTTTTTTAATTCAGTCGAGGATTGTTTTTCCAGGTTTTTTAAAAGCCATTCATGACACATAAGTATCAGAATATTTTACTTTCTTTCTAACTATCAGGTTTTTTTACAAATAAAATCACTTAATAGCCTCTTTCTAACTCTGGAGAAAGTATATTTCTATCAAATATTTCCTAATACAACATAATATTATATTTGGTGTAGTTATTAGTATGAAAATGGATAGCTTCCAGTAGTAATTAATATGATGTTCTTTTGCTCTTGTAAATAACTGCTGGCTCTAAGGATCTGTGCATGGATACTGGAAAAATCCATGCAATATTTTAATGGTGTTTCATTTCTAAACAGTTAGCATATGACTGTCAGGACAGCATTATGTAGTCAAATTATTATAACAAAATGATTTTGTTTTAATGGAAAAAAATCTCAGATCTTACCAGAAAGTCAACCCAAAGGTACACTAACACATTATGAATATTTCAACACCCAAATACAAGCAGTAACTCTCAATATCTGCATAAAGTAAACAGTCTTTTTTGGCAGACCTCAATATTATTGCTATTAGATTGTAGATCTTTATGTTTCTACTTAGTTGTTTGATTGATGATGATAAAATCTAAGCCATGTAGCTCTGATGAGTTTGTCAGCACATTATTTGCATGCTGACTTAAGTCATTATCTCAGGATTGGTACTGTCCGGTTTCTCTTAGGGTAGGGGAATTGAGGATTCATAGTATATGGAAGGCAGACATAGCTAACACAGAATTTTGATACTTCTAGAGAACTGGAGTTATGCATTTGGCTTCGAGTTTTCTTTTCATATATTGACAATGATTGGGCATAAATTTAATTGAGTTTTCACATGTCATTCAGTAATACTTTTTTTCCCCCGGGGTTCTTCTGCAACCCAGTCTCATCTATTTTCACCAACTTCTACTCACAAGTGCCAGAAGACCAGCTGAATGCTAACCAAGCATCTAGCCTGGCAGATAAACCCTCAAGGAGGCAAGAAAGAATTATCTGTATTAGAGTGGCATTTCAGAACTAATCCCACATTCCAAAAAGGGGCATATTTGGGTTTAGCAGTCTGCATTAAATAAGCAGGAGGTAAATTTGCAACAGAAGACTTATTCTGTCCTCCCTAGAGGAGTCTGTTATTTGAGATGCCTTGCCCAGTAATGTGATGTGGGTCTGTGGTTGAGTTGAAGTACTTCTAAGTCCAGTGGGAAACAGATAGCATCATCTTGTTTGATTTCTTTTTATTAGTTCTGCCTTTGAGTTTGTAATACAAAGAAGGATGAAACAAAGGTCTTCTAAAGCTGCAGGATTTGGGAATTTAGATACAGAGGAATATTTCTGTGTTGGCTTTTTTTTTTTTTTTCCTTTTTTAATTGAGGGGAGCAGGGAGGAGTTGACACAGAGAAAGGGGAGAGTTGCATACCTGGTGAAGAAGCTGATTTGACTGAGATTCAGTACCCTAATTATAGCTAGGAAGAATTACCTAATTTTATCTTTCAAACGTGGTTCTTTGAACTGTGACTCCTGTGCTTTCCATTAAATTGTATGAAGAGCTATCTCACCTCATGGTCAATATTACCTGAACTGTAACACTTCCAAGATTACACATTGCTCTCTGACATGCTTTCTGTCTTTGTGACAAGATCTCAGATGGGTACAAATTTAAATTTGTTTAAATTCAATCTGAGTTTCAAGTGGTATTTCCTTGGTAAAATAAACCTGCTATGCCATAGTGCAGCTAGTACTGGCTCAGTTTATTTCTGGATTGTACTCCAGCCAATAGCCTGGGAACCACAAACATTCAGCCTTACCATAATCCATTTTATATTTGAGATCCTGCTAGCTTCTAATACCCTATTCATCTGTGTTATTCCACAGTCCTTAGGTAACCTACCATAAAAAGCCTATTTTATTTATAATGGAACCATAGGATCAATCTTCAAACAGCAATCTATTTTCATCATAATACTTATAGTTTGTGTTAATATTATACTTTGCTGTGAAATTATTTTCCTCCCCACAAATTCATAGAATCAAGTTAATGAATTACTGATTTTTTTTTGTTTAGTTTGAGGAATCAGATATTTACCAGGCAAGGTGGTACATGTGAAAGGAAAATTTGGGGTGTTAATGCAGGGCAGAGAAGAATTAATCCAAGATGTAACCCAGTACTCACCTGTTAATTTCAGATATGTGGGAAGAATTTGGTTTCCTTTCCTTTTCCTTTCTTGTTTTCATACGCTCCTGCTACCTCCCACTGCAACAATTTACTGAAGAAAGAAATGCTGAAAGCATTGTCAAAAGGGCTACTCTTACATGTCTCTTGTCCCAGAGCGAGCTGGAGAGTCAGAGAATTATGTGGGAGTAAATTTAATCTCAGACATTTCCTGAGTAATTTTGCAGACATAAGAAGGGTGGCTGGTTCAGATTAAAGCCAGGATAAGAAGTTAAATTTAGGCTGCACTTTGATATGAAATCTTTGGAGTCAATAGCAGTGTAAACAGTTTTTAGCTATTCTTTGCTCTCTGTTTATGCCCTTGCAGGTTTTTTCTCAGCTGTACCAGTATCAGCATGAGAGAATTGAACCTGGGAACTGATCTAGATTTTCTGACTCAATATTTTTACAAGAAAGAGCTGGGAAAGGGAAAGATTACTGAAATGATGACAGAAAATTTAAACCATTTTTGCTGCTGAGCATTTCATATTGTGTAATCACGGACCTAGAAATAGCTTTGTTTGCCTGTAAACAGCCAATCACCTATGTTTTTCATAGTTCATGGAGTAAGTTTCCAAAGGACAGTAAGAAAAATATCTCTTCCTTTTAATAAATTCTGATTGTACAGAATGATAGTCTTCTCTTGCAAGAAAGTGAGATGTGGTCTTCCACTGGCTGGTGTAGGCTTGATCCCATAAATCATGTGGTCTGGGAAATAAATGAGTTGGACTCATGTGGTTGCAGAATGTGATAAATAAAAGGCCTATTCTGGGAGCTAAATCCAATTCTGGCTTCCCAGTCTAGGCAAATGTTAGTGAGATCCTTAGAAAATAGTCTGTAAGGAGAGAGTGTTGAATAGAAATAAACTAAATAAACCTTCCCGTATGGCTCATTGAGAACACCGGGATCTTCTGTCTGAATGTCTGAGTCTTCATCTGGTTTTGCTCAGTAGAATGTGGATTTATACAAGGTACTGCTTATTTCCGACCATTTTTTAGAAACTCTCATAGTGCAAGAAGTTCACAGGGAACAACAGTAATAGTTTTAAATGTGCCTGATTAATAGGGACCACCCTATGTCTTGTGTGTTTGACATTTGGAAATAACTGTTACTTAGTTCTGATGAGACAGAACTCAGCAAGAACCTACAACTGCTAATAGTTACTTCTAAAAACTTGTTTCTTAATATGTCCCAACTGAGAATCAAGGAAAGTTGGGCAGGTGCTATTTTAGTGCCTAGTAATATTTTAATCACTTGATAAAATGCAAAGTCAATATGACTGCTTTAGTGATATGATTCAAATACATGGAAACTCAGATTTCTGGAAAACTGTCCTGGAGGCTGCCTGCTGTGTCAGATGACTATCACTTCCCCTGTGAAAGGGCAGGGGGAAATGGTTCAAGCAGGTAACAGCTTCTTAATTTGCTTTCTTAGTCTCACATCACCCACATATGGAAGAAGAAAAATCAGGTTAACACCCAAATTTAAACATAGTAGACATGTATTCTCATGATGTCAGTAATAAAAGTATGTGTAAAGCAGCATGTATATTCTGGAAAGGAAGCTAACCGTTGAAGCCAAGAAACATAGTCTGGCACAAATCTTTTTACAAGTCCAGAAAGACTCGATGATCTACAGATAGGTGTAGCTTAACAGCAGGAAGAAAAAGGAAAAGGGGGTTGGGCAGCTGTCTGCTGTCTTAGCAGTACCAGACAGTGCCAGAGAGCTGGGAGTAGCTTAAATAGGTAGTAATGCAATTCCACAAAACTATTGCTTTGTTTCATTATGAATTTGGAATGAGCACAGTCCAACACTGAAAGGTTTCACTACACAGTGAGGATCTGGCACAAACTGTGAATACAAAAATAGAGAGAGATTCCTCAAATTATCAGGAGTTAAGATCATATTTGGACAAATGTTAGCCTGTTGTCTTAATTCCAATGGTTTTTATCTGAAGTATTAACTTCTCCTTATGGGGAAATATTCAAGACAGTTTATGGGAAGAATGCAGTTACAGTTTCTAAAAACCTGCTGGAGTAAGAGATAAGAATCAAATTTTTAGTCACTCAGGTAGTAAAATACACAAAATCAGTTTTAATAACTACATATTCAGATTAGACATGTTCTGCAGGTTGTTTTCTGTTTCTATACACACTGCACAGTGTATAAGCAATCAGGAAAATCTTTCTGGTTTAATTTAAAGGGCTCTAAATTTTACCTCTGGTTTATTTATTTGATGATATTTCATGTTACTGGCATAAAGACATCATACCATGGAGGAAAAAAGAAGCCTATTTGTTGGCAAATGAGCACAGAGCCCCCCTTCAACAAGATTTTTTACAGTAGGCCTTTGCAGTGCATTGGTTTTGGAGAGAGGGAGGAGTTGGGCTTCTTAAAAGAATGATTGGCTTGATATTTTCAATCTCACTGCTAAATAATATTTTTTGCCTAATGAGAGGGATGCAATTATTTACAGGGATGTGTGTGTTGCCAACAGTAAACAGAGCAAGGCTGGGGGAACAGATTCACACCATCAGCACAGGAGCTGCCTCAGTTCTGCAGAAAGAGACACCAAAAGATCTGTCTGGTTCAGTGCACTAGTTCTGGTAGTCCTGCACTTCTCCGAAGCCTTCCTGTCATGTATTTGGGCACCAGCTGTGAAAATCTTAACCAGCCATATTCTCAACCCTTCCCAGTGTAGTTGCTCCTAGGCCAGAGTCACATAAAGTCAAACTAGAGGGTTGCTTTAGGGCAGAAGGCTTCTTAGAGGAAGAAGAATTAGCCAAGGTCTTTCTTTTATTTGTCTGTCCCAGAGCCCTTGAAAACCAGACTTGTCACTGAAAAAAAAGTTGTCTAGGGGAGTGGGGTGGGAAAATTGCTACTTTGTCCATTACCCTTATCAGGTCTGGACTGGCTGGCACTGATTCTATCCCATCATCCTAGGAATTGAAATTGTTAGGTTTTTTCTTTTATTACTCCTTCCTCATACTGGGAAGTTTTGGGTTAGATTCTTGCATGCTCTTTAAAGCTATTAGGGGAATATTCTTTCTGTACACTTAGCTGCCAAGTAAAGCAGCAGTTTAATAATCCTGTTGTTACCTTTATGTTGCCAATCCACTGACATTTGTAACAATTAAGAAAGTTTCAAAATCTAAACAAAAATTAGAATAATAATGAGCAAAGAAATTACTCTCTAATCTAACCAAAGCCGTATTATAGCTGCTTAGTGTCTGAGCTCAGCAGTGGGGAAGGGGAAGCATGATAAATGACTGAGGAAGGACGTGCTTCAATAGAGCTCTGCTTTGGTCTTCAAATTAAGCCAAAATGAATTGGGCAGAAACATACTTTGAAACAACGTCCTCTTGCCCCCTCCTTTTCCCCTGAGTACATTAATGATTACAAGATGTGGGATATATATCTGAGCAGCAACAAGAGCCTGCTTCCCAAAGGGGAGAGGAATATGGGAACGCACCCAGAGGAAACATAAGTTAGCCACCAGGCTCTTAATGCTAAGAAGTACTATCAGCAACAAGGGATTGTAATGCCACACATGTATCAAAACCAGGCTTTGATTCTTTATTTTTATTGGGATGTTAAAGGTATAAAATGTCTACTTTCAAATAAACAGACAATTGTCTTTCTTTCTTTTTTCTGAAGACATGTATTTAAAGGTCAAAACTTTCTTCTAACATGAACATAATAGCACTTTACATTCCCTGGATATGAAATGGCTTTCTAAAACTTAATCCTATTTATAGCCAAGGAAACTGAGGCACAGAGAGGTGAAATAACTGACAAAAAAGGCCAGAGCAAAACTATGTTCCTTGAAATTCAGTCCTATGTCCTGTTCATTGATAAATTCTATGTATCTGGTGAGCAACCTTTTGTCAACTCTTCAGTGACTTTTTATTGTTCTTAGAAGCAAAGCAAATTTAAGAGAGACAGAAAGAGAATACTGTATCATCAAACAACATAAATCTGTCTTCCTGTGCCTCATTATTTTCTTATTTGAGAAATCTGGGAGAAAAAGGCCATGTATTTTCTATCCCTTGCACTGTTTGCTCTGAATGTATTTATTCTGGATGGATTGAGAGGGTATGTTCTCAACAACAGGCATTTTTCAGATTTATTGTTTTTCTCTGTAGATGAAAGAATTCACATTTTTGGAGATTTTTATTATGTTATTTGGCAAAATTTAATTTTTCATATTAATATTCTGATAGCTGAACTTAAACAGTTCAAATTGTACCTTATGTGTGGACTCTTCCTTACAAGAAGATAGTCTCTTACATGATCTGGCTATTTTATTTCTTCCTATTTTTATGAAAATTTTCTCTTGCTCACAAAGCTCTGAATGGTGTTCTCAGAGTAAAGGTTTGGAGTGGGACAAAAGATGCATTTTCCCTTTTCTCAGCCTAGGACTAATGGTATGATGGGTGTTTGCAATGGTATCTTGGGCCACAGAGGTGTGGTAAACTTCATTTCAAGTTCCTCAAGAGCTGCTGTAAATTTAATAGGGCTGCCTTAGTTCTGCACTAGGAAAATACAAACAGCTTGTTGTAAGATGTCTCAAATCTCCTTCCCTTCTTTCTCCCTAGGCTACCTCTCCTAAAAGGTGCAGCTCAAAGATTGCCCAAAGTCTTTTGCCTGTACTTAATAACAGTAAGGAATAACATAGTGGAATTTGTGTCTTTGGTTTCTGGTTGGACTAAATACTAAGCCATTTTACTAATAATTGTAATCTAATGCCTAAGTTATCATCAAGGTAATTTATTGAGATATTAATAATACTTACTGGAGTGTGTTTGGATTCAGTTTTTTTCTCTGTGGTCAGTAAATGTATACTGCTACATGTACAGCCAGACTTCATCTTTGTGTGATTTATTCCATGGCTATTTTAACAGAAAGAAAAAACTGGATACCAGTTTTCTTTAATTAAAAGAAAAAAAAAATCCAGAAAAAAAAAGAGTCCAGGATTAGGACAGAAGACACCTTTTGTCATCGCTGTCTTCAAAATGACTCTGGGCTGAATTCATCTACAATCTATCATATTATCCAAGGGCATTCTATGAATAACTTCAAGTCAGTACTAGCTTTGGTGAAGATATAAAGGCAGAATATCAACATCAGCATTAACTTTCAATAATTGGTCCAGGGTTAGCTAATTAAGGTCAAAGTATTCATCTGTGTGATATGTCAAGCCACAACAAACTGTATTATGGATGGTATATTTTCTTTAGCCAAAGTAGGATCCAAAAGTGAAATAAGCGTGGATATGTAAACAGAGAAATTCAGTTGGTGTCTAGGATAGAAGGAGTGTATCCTAACAAATAAGAATTTCTAATTATTTCATTTTCTCACCTCTGATTTTTTTTTCAGAAATACAGAATTAGAGTAAAAGTAGTAAAAAAAAAAACAGTAGTAAAGAAATGCCAATATGTTATTTACAGTCCAAATTAGATGTTCACTTTGCTCAGCAATAACAGATATTTTCATGGCTTAAGAGGCTTTTCTTTCCTTAAAAGAAACCTAAATGAACTTTCTCTAATAATTCTTCTTTTTAAAGAGCAGGGAAATGTAATCATTTCTTCTGGTCATACTTATTTGGTTGTTAGAGATCTGCTGTCAGTTTCTTTACCACATTTGGATAATAGAGATAAGAAAGCTGGGCTCCAAAGATTTCATGCCAATTAAATGTAAAAAACTCCGAAGTGTCAGCATAGATACAGATAATGTGCATTTACCTCAGAAATCTGGAGGAAGAAAACCCTCATCACTAGATTGGTGTGCTAATGCAGGACCTTATTGCACTGGGGTTTGTATGTGGGTACACGTGCAGGTCCTTACACACATTGGTGTGCAAATGCACACATATCCAGTGATTGGGGTTTGCCTTATCTCTCATCTTAGGCTCTTATCTCATTGTTAGTGGCTGTTCTTAGGAACTGACAGACCACTGATAAAAACACTTGGTGAAGTTGTCTCTTGATATTTAAGTAATTTTCTTCAATTATTTTGAATTATCAGCTTGTCTTTCCCATCAGAAATACTGCTCATTCATGCTAGCTTTGAACAGGAAACCTTGGATATATTTCATGGCTCTCATGGAAACATCTTCATTACCCCAGCCACGAGTCATCACTACCACAATCTTGTAGCTTTATTTGAATTACTGAAAGGGCTCTAACACTCATTTTCTAAGAATTGACACTGAACCATAGAAGTAGGGCAAAAGCATCCTCTGAGGACCTGGAACCTGTCAAGATGGGGGTACAGGAAGTTGCAAGGAACTCCATTAACTGTTGCCTCTCTCCCTCCATATCTTCTTTGTTTCCCACTCCCTTTCCTTTTTGAGTATTGTTGGCTTTGATTTGGCAGGGAGCAGGGTTGGAGTCTGTGATCCCAGGGATGGTCCCATATTTTGACCAATTGTGGAAGCAGCAGTGAGGGATGGGCTACCAACCAAAGAATGGGGTGGTTTAGGAGAAAACACAGTGGACTCACAGTCAGCCAAATGCTGTTTCCCACTTTGTTAGAATCCCTCTTTGCATGTGTGGAAATCTGTGCTGACTTTGAGAAAGTTTTGGTGTTTATGCAGATGCACAAAATCCTCAGGCAGTCTGTGTTTCCTGCTTCCAGGGAAGTTCAGGCTTTTCAGGACAGCTGAGGTGGGGTAACAAAAAAAGTGATACTTCTGCAGAGTATCTTTCCTCAGGAATTAGTAGTCAAGGGCAGTATGAAGTGCAGTAGGAGCATGGGAGCTTTCTGTGGATAATACTAACAGTCTAGGCAGCCAGCTAGGGAAGGCTGTTTAACTTGTGCTAAGAGCTTTAGGGGAGAGGAGGAGGGAGAAACATTCAGCTAAACAAATCCAGTTTGGTTCTGTGGAACTCACTGCACAAGGAGTGGGGACAGACAGCTCTTTGTGACAGCAGTTGAGCACTGGAGACTGGAGTGCAGGAGTTAGGGGAGGATATGTACAGGGAAAGGGCAGCATAAGCTACTATGGAGGAGGGTCAGCCAAACCTAAACATTTTGAATACAACTGACCTGATCCTAAATTTAAGCAGAATTGTTAAGAAAGCAGAAACCTGGAAGCAAAGCACCCTGTACAGACTGGGAGTAGAGTTCAATACTATTTTTAACTTTGTTTCAATATCTGGTCCTGCTGCAGGAGGCATGGAGAGGAGACAAGCTGTGACATCTCAGCCTTCAGAAAGCTAAGATCGGAGGATTAATACAACACGTTTCCTCTGGCTGAGGAAGAAACTCAACCTAACTCTTTTTCTCTCATAAAGGAGGTCTTGGAATTATGGATGAATGCAACATCCTCTCTAAAAGCAAATAAAAAAGTCCTTTATTTATTGTCCAGAAGAACTGAATTAATGAAGACTGCTATATTGTTGTGACCTTGCAAACTCTTCTACTGTAGTGTCCATGTTAGAAGCATCAGGAAATGTCCTATTCAAACTTATTTTGTGGTATTAGCAGGAATGTTTTCCAACTACCTTATAGGAAAGAAATCACCAATCCTCTAGTTTTCAGTAATACTCCATTAAACTGAGTTTCCTAAACAGCTTCAAGCAGCTTTAGAGGAGGAAGGCATCTTTAGCCATACAGTGCATGCATCTTCACACCCTGAAAAATGGTCATATTTCTGCTGAGCTTATTTGGGCCTACATGTAAACAGAGTTAAAATTCTGCCTTCAAATAAGCATCAGTCTAACCTCTGCATATACGACCTAGTAGCTTTGTAAGCAACCTGCAACACTCCTGTCTTGACAGCAAGAGTTTATTTGGATTGCAGTAATGCCACAATATTGACCTTGTTGGCATTGTTTTTATATTGTTAAAGGAACATCAATTTCTGTATTGGATCATGTGGAAATTATAATGTAAAACAAAAAACCAAAAAAACCCAAACCAAAGAAGCACAGCCCAAACCAGTTCATAGTCGAGGTAAAGTGATTAAATTCTCTCCAGCTTTGGTTTTGTTAGAACAGAGTTGGCAATTACTGCCCAAAAGTAGAGATGCTTTAGAAGCCACTGAATAGTATTAGATAATCTCAATAACCTCTCAGCTCAAGGTTAGTGGTTCACTGATTTTTGTCTAGCAAGAGACATGCATTTGTGCTTTATTACACCTTGGGATGCGTTCTTCCTTTAGCTGAGGTAATTTCCTAGATGAAGTGCTGACCGCGGCTGGGGCACTGCAGTTTGTCTCCTGTTCAGGTCTCTAATATGTGCTGTCTCCGTTGCCTGTTGTTATGGCCTTTAGTCTGCTTGTGCTCCTGTGAGTCTCCTGAGGAGCAGCTTCAAGAAAACCCTGCTGCCCCTTTGTGACCATGAGGGCTTTGCTGTCTCAATGGCAGGCTGCAAGGCTCTCTTATGCCCTGCGGAGTTCTGAAATTCCTGTTGGCAAAGGAGCGCTCCAGTCTGCATTATTCTGGCTGCTGCAGGAAATGAACGGTGGCTGGAGTCTTGCCACCCTTTTGGTTATGCAAATCGGGAATTATGCAGAAGAGCTATTTGAGTCTTGTTTTAGTTTTGCTTAATCAGTTGTCAACATGTTTATACAGTTCAGTCACTGTCACTTGCCATTGTTTTGCCCTGTTTCCATGTTTGCGGAGGAGTTCATCACAGGGAAGGGCAGGCAGAGAGGCTGCTCCTTTGAGAAGCAGCCGGGTGAGGCTTGCAGACATTTCCCAGAGGCACTGGGAAGCCACCATCCTACCCAGGCACTGCAGACCCCATGAGGCAGAGAAGAAAACAGAACTGGTGGATCTGCCTATTAAGCCCATGCCAAATCAGTCCCATTTCATGCTGGCTTGTCCTGAGAGGGTTCCTGCCTTAATGAAAGCTGTGCAGATCTAGAGTAACTTTATCATCTGTAATTGGGTAATCCTGGATTTGTTCCACCCTAAGGTTGGTATGTGGTGCAGATCCTCCCTCATGGTAGGAGGAGGGAAGGGTGAAGGCAGCAAGCTTTAATGTCTGCACTGCCACCTACTCAGATGCTGTAGCCAAGAAAGACTGCGACTGGTAGAAGTGAGAGTTACTCCCATTAGGCAGAAATGGGAGTACCCATCCTCATTGGGTAATGACTGAATAAAATGAGCAGCATTCACCCACTTGTTCTCATTAGGGTGGATTCCATTGGGACTCAGGGTTTCCCTCGGTATAGAAAGCTATATTTCATATTTCACAACACTAGCTCTTGTAAATATGTTGTAGAAATCAATAAGTTAGTTTTTAAATTCATGTTCCAGTTTTCAGGTTATTAAGAAGTTCCTCATAGCCTACTTTGTACAGGTCTTACTGCGCGTTCTGTCATATCCCCTCTGACTTTGTGTTGCCTCTTAAAAATACACACTCACTTCTTTTTTTGAATTACAGAAACCCTGAAAGAAATTATTTTTTCAGTTCTCAAACCACCAGTAATCATGACAGCTGTTGTAACTCATAGAGGCAAATTGTGAGCATGTTTTTCTAGGGCTTTGGGGTTTTGGTGGTGTTTGGTTTTTTTTGCTTCAGATAACCTTACCATAGTTTGCAGTTACTTTCAAGCAGTGTGTAAATGATACATCCAGTGTCTGCAAAACATTGATCCCCCACTAAAGAGTAACTATGAATTTATACCTACTAAAACTGGCATTTGCAGTGTATTTAGAGCAATATTCCCACCTCTCAGATAAAAAGCAAAGCTCATTTTCTTTTTTCTTTTTCTTTTTTTTTTTCTTGTCATAGTCATAGAATTGGTGGCAGGTAGAAACAGCAGCTTGTTCTCATAAATGAAAAGAGCTGTAAACATTGATTAATCTTCATGTAAATTCCTTTTGCCACAACCCTGCTGACAGATCATTATCCTCTCGAATGCCTGTCTCTTTAGCCATACTGCCTTGCGACTTTGTCATCCTCTATTAAGTAAACTGGGTTGTGCATGGCTTGGAAAGGAGAACAATAGAGACTTGGGTGTTGCAGTCGGGGCTGTTGGCAAATTAATAGATGACACCTCTTGCCACTTAGAGAAGCAAGAGGAGGACTAAATGAGTTCATCAGCGCCGGGCTTAGCAGTGGTGTTTTGGCTCAGTTTATTGTGGCTGATGAGACACAAAACTAAACTCTAACAGTTGCTCAGCTCCTTGCATGATTGTTAAGCCTGGTATCTTGGCCAGGTTCCATTTTGGGTCATTATGTTGTCCTTTCTGCTGTTCCCCTGTAGTTTTAGCTGGATTAGTTCTTTTTTACTTCCCCTTCTGGAACTAGTTATTTGGCACTGCTGGCACTGTTCGCTGGCATCCCAGAGGCTGACTGCATGTCAGTGGTAGGTGGATGTGAGGGAGTAATCTTCATCTAAAGCCTTTAAAGCACTTGATCTAAAAAGATGAAAGAACTCTAAATAAAGGAAGAGGTATCACTGTTATTCAGTCACAAATAGAAAGAATTTCCTATGCTCATCATATTGAGGTTGACACCTGGTACTCAAGGAGAGGAAAAAGTCTTTTGAGTTGGTTTTGGTTTCCCCATTCTCCCCTTCATACTTCATCTAAAAACCTGCCTGACCATATTGCTTTTATCCAGTCACCAATAATGTGTTTATTACATTGCAGTATTTCCAAGGTAACACTTTGTCAGCTAGAGATGAAAATTGTTGCATTCAATTTCCTCTGCACAAATGACATTTTTTAGTCAAAATGCACATGATAAGCAAGTTATTGTCCATCCAGCACTGAGGAAGGACACCTCCTGAAGTATTAGTAATGTGAATTTGTACAAATGAAACAAACCAAACCAAGTCAAACTTTCCCCACAGCACTGTGCTCTTAAATATAATGAAACAATACTAGTTATTATCTACTGTCGGTAGCATATGAGAAATGCCAGATTAAGTGTAGATTATTACAAATACAGCTATGCTAAGTAATTTGCATATACTTACAGAATATTTCTTGTGTATAATCAAATACTTACCATTACCTATAAATCTTTCAGTTTTCAATGTTGTCAAATGCCTTTGTCCATCATATTATGGTCTTAAGCAACTTCTGTATTTTCGTAATCTTCTTGCTAATACTGTGGAATAATAGTCTTTGGCCTTTAGTTGAAGGTGTGAGACTAACTATTGCAATGAGAAAAACAAATATAGTGAACATGCTGACCTCATTACAAAATAAGTGGTTGCCAAACAAATATTGCTAGCTTCTTCCTTAGAAACAATCTGATATGAAGCAGACAAGTATGTCTTCTGTTCAGCCTGTAAATACTTTGCATAAGTGTAATTAAGGACACACATTTTTTTCCCACAGTCGATTTTAATTATGATCCTCTTCCAATGTCCGTATTTTTCTTACCGAGGTCATGGGTTGATTTTAATATTTGGAGGAGATAATAACAGAACTGATCTTTTCTATGGAAACTGAGATGTCAGATTATTTTTATCAGAAGCCACATTTTGGTTTATACAGAAGATACATGTAGTCACTCTTAAGAAATGGCATTGCCAAAATAATTTAATAACCCTACTTCCCCTTTTGCTTCCAAGAAATCTTTCTATAGAGCAATTTTTTTCCCTTGAGAAGTACCAGAAACTTACAGTAGTTAATATTTGGGAAAGTCAATGTAGTGGAAGGAAGGAGGGTATATCTAAATGTTAGGATGTTAAACACCATTTTATCTGTCTTTAAATTTTTAAGTACAATATAGAAAAAAAGATATTTTTATTAGAATCTTTGTATAAAATTAGCACATAGGATAATTACTTTGGGTGAAACATTAGCACATATAAATTTTAAGAAACAATGTTCTTTAGGCAGGGCTTGTATGAAGACTTTGAGCTTATTTTAGGACACATTTTTTTCTCCTAGTAAATGAAAAACCATGTTACTTTCTTTTAATTCTATTATTTCTAGTTCTAGTGTTTAATATCTAATTGTAGAAAAATAAAGGAACAAGTAGTGAAGCAGCGGGCAAAATCTTGATTGTAATGTGATTAGAAATTTGAGAAAAGAATGCTAACAAGATGTATTTCTTTATAAAACTGTGCTATATATTTTTATTACTGTGATTGCTTTAGTGTGTTGGTCATTTTTCAGAGGTGGTATTTTACAGAAATCAAAAGTATATCAATAGCCTTATTAAATCACATATGCATTAATGAAAAATATTTTTAATGAAATCTGGGTGAAAAATTGAATTTGTCCTGACAAAGTCTCTAGAAAGGCTTTACATGATGTATGGTGGGCTAGTAATTTTATTTTGTTTTCATGAGGAAAGAATAGTAGCTTAGTGTGTGAGTTTGGTGGGTAAATGTCACAAATGTTGCTAAGAACAGGTGAATAGTTCTTAGGAATAGGATCTAAGAACTTCACATAGAGGCATAAAAATCAGACTTGGGAAATTTAGAGCTGAAGCATCTGGCAAAAATAAAACACAGCACAAGAGTACTAAAAAGTTCAAGAAATGCTTGGACATTAGTGAAAAGTGAGCTAGACTTGAGTATGCAGGAAGGAATGTTACATTTGCCTGCTCACACATTGGTGCCAATGTAGCAGGCTTGTGAAGTGTGACAGTGTCTCTGTTACAACTACAGAACTATTTAATGAACACAACAAATGCATTAGCAAATGAAAAGGTGTCTGAAGAAGAATTTGAGTATGCTATGAGATAAATTGCTCTGTTATAGATAGGTCAGGCCTATGCACATAGACTGCCTGGCCTGCCAGATTCTCCTGGCCTGCTTCTTTGAACGGTCACAGAATTTAAAAGGGGAAAACTGAGGGCTGGATTGGTTATTCTGCCAGGCTCATGGCCTATGTGCCTGTGGAATATTCTCTCTCCTTTCCTCCACCTTCTGTAGCATCTACCACTGTAACAAAAAGAAACCCATACTTATGCCACTGAAATGTACATAGGAGGAGATCCTGATAAATGGCATATGTAATCCTGGTCACAGGGTGGCCACTGGTATGTGTGTCAAAGCAGGTGACTTAATGCTGAGATGCTCTCTCCCAGCTCACACCTACTCATTGTATCATAGGGATGTATTTATGTCTCAGTTTGCAACAGGTAATCTGAGTCCTGGGTACTATTTACCAGATGGCATTTGCAGCCTTGATTCTTCTTCTGGAATTAAATGTCTAGGCCCTTAAAAGCAAAATTATTTTTATCCCTGTGGCACTTTTTCCACTGCACTTATCCAATAGTTCTAGCCCTTTTACTCCCTATGTATGAGACATTAAGCTCTCTTCTTTTAAGCTGCTGCAGGGGTAAAAGCTTGTCTCTCTGTGCTGAGCACAGCATAAGTAGACTTGGTTTTGATGACTGTTATAATTAGGAGATGACTTGTTATTCCCCTTTAAAGTAACTTCTTATAAACAAATCTACTAGGCTCGTCTAGATAGGAAGCTGGGAAGAACCTACTTCAGAAATCCAACTTTAGCTGGATGGCAGGTGAAATCTGGAAAATACCCACATTTCCATAAACTAAGCAGTTTTGAAAGCAACCAGGGCTCTGTGAAGCCTGGACAAAGGTGTGTGTACTGAGAAGGTATTTTGCTGAATCAGAAGGATTTGTGGATTCAGAACCTGGAATACTTCTCCATAAGGAAAAATTAGAAATCTTTAGGGTATCAGGGTACTTCAGTTCCTTTGTAAGAAACTTCATGAATTGCCTTGACTAGAAATCTGACAGATCAGAATTCCCTGTGTGGACTCCCAGCACTGTCTGACCTGTGTAAGAGAAAAAATCCACAACCCTTCTGGCATCTGTGGACTTCTGCTGCCGAACTTGGAAATGCCTCCAGACTTGAGGTGCTCCCAGGGCTAGGGATCACCTGAGCAGGTTTTGAAGTTTTGGACAAGGCTATCTATAAAACAGAAATTAAGCTGTTCGTTCGTCTATCTTGCATGGAAGAATTGGCTGTGTAAGACCCTTGGGATGCCAAGAAACAGCAGGGAGTAGGAGAGACTCTGCTTTCTTCTGCCACCCTTGTTTACAAACACTGGCAAATGTAAGTATTTCTTTTACCACAGCTATCCAGTGGAAACTGCTATTCAAACAAAGAAAAAGTATTTAAAGAAGCACCTGAGTTTTGGAAGCTGCCAGAGGAAAAACCGAGGAGGATGGTGAATGAAGCTTCATAAACTTGTGTGGCAATAAGTTTAATATTTATTGAAGAAAAAACATCCCAGTGGTTCCCTAGTAGTTCATTTGTACTTGTGTCTGAAGGGTGAAGTCCAAGGGAAAAAGACAGGACAGGGAGATGCTTACAAAATACAAGGAAAAAGGCCAAGTTTAGCATAACCCGATTTTAGAAATATAAAATTGATAAAGCTTGGCAAGGAGTTGTATATGGTTATCCAGTTTAAATTTTAAGGGAAATCAACACTTGGAAGTAAAGTTGTGTCTTTGAGAATCAACCTAGACTACAAAAAAATATTCTAATAGTTGAGAATAAACTATAGATATAGCAAAACAATTTTCAAGTTTCTTATAAATTTTTATATATGAGTGACATTATGCAATTTGGAGTTAGTATTCTTGTGGATAATGGAAGGCTTTTCCATAAACTGGGACTTTATGCAAAAGGGAGAAGGATTGACTCTGCTTTTCCCAATGTTCTTGAACAATAATAATATTGGTTATTACAAGCAATGGAGAACCCATCCAGAACTGATTTTGGTATGTGTACATAAATTCTACCAATGCTTGCTGCCATATCGTCTTAAGAGATTTCAAAAGTAAAAATGGTAGCACCAAAATTACAGTCAATATTGAGAATTAATTCTATAATAATTGTCAAGTGATTTTGTGTTCTTAGGTGTGGAGGGAACCCAAAAAGATATGAAGTTGCTTGTAAGTCCTGACATAGATTCCTGTAATTTAAAATTGTATTGTGCTTGGATACTTCTGCCTTAAAAGCTGCTGATAACAAAAGGCAGCTCATTTTAAGTTATGAAATTTTTTTGGGCCTATTGTGGGCAATGAAAGAATGAGCTATAATCATAACTAGGCAACAGTTGTTTTTTCTGTAGTCCTGTAAATTGTAATGAAAGATGCTGGTAGAAACTGATGTAAATGTAGTTCTGTCATAATCTACTTTCTGTCAGATCTCCACAACAGAAATGAAAATAGAAAATTATTTCACAGGGAAAGGATTTTTTTATTTAAAAGATCTTTTCTTAAAGGTAAGCAGTTTGATAACATTTCTAGCACTTGAAAGCTGTCTCCTTCGAAGTGATGGAAACAAAAATGTAAAGCAAGTCTAGAGACTTCCATTTCATTAGAGTTTGCTGGAGAAGGGGGATACTACTTTACTTAAAGCCTCATAGATGGGGTGTTGGGTAACTGCAAGTTTCATGCCTCAAAATTGAAAGTTTCCTACCAGAAAGAGGATGTATATGAGCTTCTGCTGTGTCCTACAAGCCTAGAAACTCTTTTTTTTCTCTCTCTCCCTCTTCTTGTTTCAAAGTGGAGGTAAATCAAAAATTAATCTTTCATTTCCAGAAGAAAATTGTTTAGAAACACTAACCCAGTTTCCTCATGATGAGACTTGGGGGATGTTGGGGGATGTTGGTATTAAAAATTATTCTGGCAAGGTAAGTATGAGTTAAATTTTTTACATACTTCTAATTTCTTCAGAGTTCATTAGGAAATAAAGTGGATTAAATTGTTTTTATCCTCCAAAGTTGAGGAGTGTGTTGTTAATGCAGCTAGTTTTTACTGGAAAGCCTTTATTCTGAATAATTGTGTATTCTGTTCAGGACCTTGCTGATGGGAAGCAAAGTGTTTCTCTCCTTCATTTGCAGTACTTAAGTGAAGAGCCAGATGGGTCCAGTAGCTAGAGTTATAAAAGAAGCTCTCCTATGCCTTTGGTCTGAAGTTCAATATCGTTATATCCCTAATAGCAGCTGCTTCTGTTTGAACCCTGGGTTATGAAAAATGAACTGCATTAAAGGGGAAATCATTAACTATCAGCTGAGTAATAGTACTGTACTTTGTTGGCCTGCCTAAATCACCAGTGTCTACTTCCTCACATACAAGGAGTTGCTCTTCAGAAAACCACAGTGAAACACTGACAGAAGGGCGACTACTTAAGCCTCAAGCCACACAAAAAATCCTCTCAAACAACATTTTCTTTTTTTTTCTTTTTTTTTTTTTTTTTTGTAGTTTCGGTGTTCTTTTTTGTTTTTATGGTTTTCAGCCAGTTACTGATGATCAGCATACAGGCAGCTGAGGAAGTGATAAAGCAGTTTTATGCTGAAATTCCCCATGTGTGCATATGTATGAATAGACATACATATACCAAATATATAGACGTTGGTAACTCTGTTCTTGTTCAAAATTCTCCCTGTTATGTGCTTGTCCTGCTTTAAAATCTGTTAAATTGTACCTGCCTGCTATCTTGGCTTTTTTGTGAAGGCTGAATTTGCTAGTTTTATCTTGCTTTTATGCAGGATGTGAAGACCACAGACAGGAAAAACGTATGCTATTTGAAAATCACATCAAATCAGGAATGATGTTGATGGCCTGAATAAAATTGTTCCAAACTAGACCTTTATTTGTCTGAAAGAATTAGTTTCTATAAAATGTCACAACAGATTAGTACTGGAAAGCTCCCTATTGTGTGTAGTCTCAGAGTGCTCAAACAGATCAGCTGTGGCTTCTGAATTTTTGCAGCAAGATTTTTTTTTTTGCTCAGCTTTGCTTTTTTATGTGTTTGCAGGATGTTTATTACTGCTTTTTCCAGTGTTTCTGCTCTCAGTCCTTTATCATTTTATATTGTTATATAGTCAAGAATAATACAACAAGAGAAGTAACCATTACCATACAGCTGTAAGCTCAAACTTCTATAACCTTGTCTGTTCCAAGAGCCAAACAAGACATAAAATGCCCACTCCCCAAGTTAATGATGCTGAAATAAGGCAAAGTCATGCACATATGAAAGAAAGGGATTGCTCTTACCCTTTTTAACAAAGAAAATCAATGTCTTATGAGGTGACTTATAGCTAGAATTTATATGAAAACTATCAGTGTTACGCTGTTACTTGTATGAATTGTGCAACAGGTGGTTCTTGAGGTTTTAACTTGGAATGAAACTTTAACTGCTAGTAATGTTCCACTCATTAATACAGCTCCATGAAACTGTGTGAGATAAACATATGGGATGGGAAATGCTTCAGAAAATACTTACGCAGATGCACTGCAGACTTCTCCATAGCTTAAGTTTAGAAGATACAAGAGTTCCAAATCCTGCTCTAGTTACTTCTCTCTCCTTATCCTTTTTCTTTTTCTTGGTGTAAGATAAAGAGTCTGAAACTGGTACAAAAGAGCCTCTAAATGCAATAGTCAGTGCTGCAAAGAACCACACTTTCTTACTTTACTCTCTTCATATATTAGATAATGAATGCAATGGTACAATTCAGCAAAATAGCAAATGATGTGACTACAGCTAGAGAACATACTTTTCTGCAACATGAGATAAATAATATTTAAATAAGAGAGTGTTTAATGGGATGTGAAACTGTGATAATATATTACATATTCTTTGATACTTGCTGAGGCATCAGAGAACTGTGCTGTCTTAAAGGCAGAAATTCATGAAAATTGCTGTCTGCACTCTTGGTGTGGGTACATGGTGAAAATAGGATCCAGAGGACTTCTAAGTACTGAGAGAGAAGATTAACCCTCTGATTTACAGCATTAGCATCTCTTTCATTTCTAATGCTCAGACATACAGTTATATATGTGATGGTGCCAAGCTTGAACCCTGTATATTCCTGTTGCTCTCTGAGGTCTAATAGTACAGATTAGTTGGCCATATCTGACTGTTCTGATCTAGCAAGGGTGTTGTCTGTGAAGCCCAAGAATGATGAAACAATAGACACTGCTAAGTTAAGATGTCAGCTTTATATCCTTTTGGTAGTTTGTTGTCTCTAGAGGTGAAATTTGGGGATCAGATATTCAATAAATGAAACTTTTGTAGGGGCTGACCATGTAGTTCATGATGAAAATAAGTGGCTGTGATCCTATTGATCAATGACAGGCTCAGGTGTAGACTGAGAGTCCCTTTCTCTTACCATCCTAAGAGTTGAAGTGTAACAGAAATACAGGATACAAAAAGTGATTGAAATTGCCCTATCTCCAGTCATTGCCCTTAAATCTGACAGAAAAGACAGTAGTCTGAAGGTCCTTTGACTAATTTGAAAACTGTAAGCAGTTACATCAGTCAGCTGTGTTGTGTGGTAGCCAAACATGGCTAGTGTTAACAAATAATGAGTTGTGTTTGTTGTGGAGTTAGTTTCTATGAGATCTCAATCACTTCACACAGGACACAATCTATTGCTGAGCTGTAAAAAGTGAGTCCTGCCTCACTGCACCCTCACACTGTCATGGCATCATTCTGCTGATACTTCCAGTGCTAAATGTAAGTTCAGGCTTGAAGAATTAGATCATACTCCCTAACTTTAGTTTCCTTTTCATCACACTAGAAGGTGTGTCTTGCTTAAATACCTGGTTAAATATCTCCTGGCAGTTCAGCAAGGACTGTTGGCAAAGCAACGTAGCCCATACATTTTCTTTCATCACTGTTAGGGTATAAATTAACCTGTAAAGCACATCATTCTTAAAATGAAAAAATAGGCCTCATGGTGATGGGCATCATCAAATGTTTGCAATTAAAGACATCATCTGCATTTGCAGTGATAGTCTCTGAACATCCTGCATTTAGAATGAGTTGCACTGAAAACAGCATGAGAAAAATGTAGCCACCAATCCTAGGTCAGGACAAAATACCAGTACTCACCATTCCCAAGATGTCTTTCTTAATCCCTATGATTAAGCACATGAATTTATCCACCTCTTCTCCCTCCCTCTTTTATCTCTTGTTTGTTTTTGTATCAGGAGCCACAGTGACTGGGATTGAACCTTGGTAAGCATGGAAGGTAGTGCCCTATGTGGGACACATACAGGGATTGTCACAGTCTCTTCATACCAAATAATCATATTAGGTGGCACTATTATAAAGCTGTTTTAAAACAAACAACCCCCCGAGAAAACCATAAAGACGGTGTGGTATATTTCAGTACTCAAACTGATGCATCTTCCAGTTTGACTCTGTATAATAATGCACTAGAAATAAGCTTTTAACACTTAATATGCAATTAAAGGCTAAGCACCCTTTACTACGGGAAAAGCTTAGAAATACTCTGTATCTTTTAGATGTTTCTTTTTAAAGAAGTTGTGCTAGTCAATTTCTTTTCAAAGCACTTGAGTTCCTAGCAGTTTCCTAAAAATGGAGAGAAATTTCTGTTCTTTGTAAGCTAAATCAATCTCTGAAGAGCCTTATAAAAATAAAATAGCTTAAGGATGATACAGCAGTAAGAAAGGAGATCCATCTACCAATTTATCAGTCTATCTATTTTCTAGCCATATCTATCTATAATGGTTAAAAGTTTTAAAGGACACTAAATTTAAGTATTTTATATTGCTTTTTATAAGGGCATTTCAATTTATCTCTATTCCTTTGGAAAGATGAATATTGTCACTGCACATTGTAGGCTTGTGTTGGCTAAAAAGAGTCAGGGGCATGACAGCATTTATGGAAGGCATGAGCTCAAATGTCAGTAGAGCATCCAAAAATGGATGAAGCATCACCCAGTCACTGCCATCTGTTGAGTGTTTCATGACAGCTGTATCTCCTGACCAGAGCTGGTGCAGATAATCATGAAAGGCATAGAGGAAGCATACAACAGTTATACAGAGAAAAGGGGTGGGGGGAATTCCACTTTAAACATTGTTTTTAATTGTACCATAATGATTTTTTACAGACACCATGGTATGTAGCTTAGGCTCTGGCCTGAGTTAAAGCAAACAATAAACCACAGTGCAGCTGAAAAGCAATTGAAATTCCCTCTGCAAGAAGCTTTTGTCCAGGCTAAGTATTTAATAGTGTTTCTCCCAGAGACTTTTGCCCTAAAGATACTCCTGCTACAATAAAAGAAGAAAAAAACCTCAAACAAACAACAAAACAAACAACAAAAAAAAACCCATGCCTCAACTATTGCATCAACAGGTCTATCAACCCAAATATTCTTGTTATTGACTTACTAAGGGGAATTTAGGGTTTTTAAACATTTTTCCTCTTAGAGAGGAGGGAACTTTTGGCCATGAAATTTCAGGTCCTAACACTATGAGGTGCACTTAAACTAAATGCTAGCTGAAAGAATAAATGACTGTGGAATAGAGTAAAATCATTCCAGTTTTTCTATCATTTTCCCCAGCGTATGGATCTACTTTGTCCCCCAAGGCATGCAAAACTGCCATCTGACTTTATTATTTCTGATGCAAACTCTCATAAGCTGGGGAAATTTCTAGATGAACTGGCAACCCAGACATGAAATCAATGGCACAGGCAGTAGCAAAGGGTAGGTGTCATTGCGAGGCAAAGTCTTTGATGTGAAAGCCTTCTCTTATCCTCTTATCTAACCCTTGCCTTCCCATGGCTGTGTCTCATATTGTTCTGTCACTTCAGTATGTCAGGGTTGCTGTTATTACAGCTCTGGGTTACCCAGCAGATGTTGCTGTGAAGTGGTACAGCACGAACAATGAGAGTTTAGTTCATCCCTTTGGTAATGCTAATAAAGCATACTGCTTGGGAAATTGAATTGCTTAAAGATATGTTACTTGTGAACATTTCCAAAATTTGGAGCTGAGACGTTTGTACAATTTCAGATAACTTCACATGTCTACAACTTTATGGGCAAATTCAGATAGTCTTAGATGGACTTCAGTGCCTAACTTACCTGATATGATGCTAATAAGACCATTATACGTAGAGGGGGATTAGATCCTTATGATTTAGAAGTGAATTGTAAAATGAAAATCATAGCATAATGAATGCTAACAGCTGTGCTGGAGTCTGCAGCACAGAGATTATTCAGTAACTCAATGGGTTGCTGATATGGTCAAGTCTCAAAAGATTATTTTTTTCTTTTGTAAGAACAAGGGGGGTTATGATTGCTGCCATGTAGCTCAACAGGATCCTCAATATCTCTAAAGAAATGATCCCTCCCAGATCCAGATAACAGTTGACCATGTAATCTATCCAAAAACAAAATTGCCTTGAGGACATACAAGCCAAAGTTCACTTGTAGTACTGGTTCTTCTTTTATTAATCCCAGAAAGATGTCAGGCTGTAGTATGTCTGCAATATACTTTAGAGCAGCTTTGTTTATTTCTTACATCCATTCAAACACTGATAAGATGAGGAAATACGTAATTAATAATAATATGAGTAGGGGTGCCAAAGGCCATTACTTGCCTTCACGATGCATTGCTGCATATCTGAACTCCTCTGCTAGTTTAAATACCTTACAAAATGTTAACCTTATCTGCCAGCTAGCCTCTGTTACTATTTGAAGTAGGAGTGGGTAGGAGTTATTTCTGAGATGTGTGTGATTCCATAGTGTTGGGTTACACTTGAGAGAAAATGGCATTTCAAATACATATTATGTATAAAATGTACATTAAAGCAGTGCACCTTTGAAATACCAGTTCTGCTTCTAGGTCAGTGGGAGGCTCTGGCTTACTGCTACATTAGTGTTTACAAAATTCTTTGGCATTTATATATTTTTATTTTACAAGTTTACTCTGAAAGAAGGTAGTAAAACAAAGCATAGGTCTACCCTCCCCCTGAAAGTCACTTTTATGTTTCGTTCTTTTTTAACATGGCAAAGTGGTTGTAAAATGTACTCTTGATTCTTAAATAAAACAGCATGTAAGTAGGATGGGTATGGGAAGTGGGCCCCTTTCTTGAGATTTTATAGACCGCACAGGACCTCAAACAGGAACAATGATGCTAAATGTAGATTTATTTTTTAAGGGTTTGCACAGAGTGCTTCGTATTACTAAGACAGCAGATACTCCTAAAAATTTCTAAGAAACTGTTTAGTCAAGGAGAACTATTTTTTAATGATCAAACTTATGTTCAGTTGTAATACAATTAAGGAAGAAATGGGTGATTGCAGAATAGCTATTCAGACTCCTGTGAAACTTAACAGGGAATGGGATTGCCCCTCTAAGAAGAATAGGACAGACCATATAATTCGACATCTGGGATCTAGGAAGACCCCCAGTTGAGGGTACTATTGAAATTCAAAACCAAGAAAGTGTGTGAGGGGGAACCCTGCAATAGCTACAATTGTGATGCCTGCCTTGTTTATGATTAAAGCTGATTAAAAATGCAAAAAGTACATTTCATTGTAAAAAACAGTGAACTGGAAGAGAGGAAAGAAAAGGATTTAGGATTCAATTTTGCAATTTTTAAATCCAAGGATTAAACGTGGAAAGGAATAGATCTGCAGCATTTTGAGAATTGGGGTTTTTGTTTAAGGCTGCAATTGTGTGCTCTTTTTTCCAAGGTAAGTGAATGTTAAGTACACTGAGATGCTATTGCTCCATACTTCCATGCTAATAAGGCGTGCTTCCCACAGTGTGTGACAGAAAGGATGAATACCATGCAGTGCTAATGGTTAATTTGTAGTGGCATGTGTGTTCCTTGAATGTTTGTGAAGTTTCATGATTCACCATCACACAATTGAATCGCTCCTTTTTTTTAAAGATATAGCGATATGTAATGAGATGAAGCAATGCTGACAGGGTTTTTGAAAGATACATTGTCCTCCACAGCCTATTCACTTCGTAATAATACCCCTAAATTTGTTAATTTCTCACGATTTGGGAGCTAGAGTGAGTCCTCGTCAAATAATTTCAGTATTGACCATGGTTTAAAATGTTAATTACTGTGGAATTTGTCACAGATAGTATCAAACCACAGTGATACTAATCTATGTCATGGATTTGAAACTCCTTTGGGAAGCTCATATTTAGACTAACTGCTGAGTGAACATGACTGGTAAGATTACAGAGACCGTGGACAGTGAGGAAAAGCAGTAATGCTCCTTCTGAGTAGAAAGTAAACAATAGGGTGATTGTCTGCTTACACATTGGAGCTAAACAGCCCAACTGCTGAGAAACTCTAGGTAAAAAACCTCCTATCAGCAAGGAGTCTTGATGTTTTCTTCATGGAGCTAGATGTTGTCAAGGATTCAGCTGAGCCACCCTAGTGAGTGTACAGGAAGCAAAACAGGATATTCTTGTATAGGCCCTGTTTTATGTAATTATGCAACACTTGAACTCTTGTGTATATTCCAGAATGGGTAACACACCTCTAAAAGGATCAGCAGCAACTAGTGACTGAAATATTCTTATGAAAAGTGCTCTTGATTGAAATCAGTGTATTTACATTTTCAGTTATCTTTGGGAAGGATTGTTCCACCTCAATGCACCCTCAAAATTAAGAAATTATTTTCACCCGGTTTCATTTCCTGTGTTTGTTTCTTTTAACAAGCAATCTAAATAATTTCCGCTGTCTCTTAAAAAGGAACAATAAGGGAAATGATCAGGAAAATATCAGTACATCAAATATCCTCAGATATGTCTCAGGGATATGCTGTATTTGATGAAACACAGACAAATTCCCTGAGAGGCAGCTGAGCAGAGGTTCATGCCCAGTGACTCCCAGATCTGTACTGGGGGGCCTGGATACCCAGAAAATCCTGGAATGTGCAGCGAGAGTCCTGGGCCCACTAGGTCCCTGTGTGTACTGCAGAAGCCAGAAAACACTGGAAGCTCTGGCTGGGTGTGCATGTGCGTGCACGTGTGTATCTACATAAGTACACTATCTGCATAAGCAGAGTGCTGAGCTTATTTAAATGATCTGTTTCAATTAGAGTCTCTTTTGTTCTGTTTCTGTAAATAAAAACCACATGTTAACTTTTGAATAATCTCTGGTTTTAATAGCCTGAATGCTGCCATGTCCTGTTTGTACCACAGATAGTAATGAAACTGCTTTTATGAGTAAGAATCATAAAATGATTCGGAATGTTAGAAACTAAGCTTTGTTTTCAGCAATAAGTTTGTGTTTCATTTTTGTGTTTGGGGTTTTCAGGTTTTTTTAATGTGTCTGGCAATAATGTTGCCCAAAGAAAAATTTTTTGCTAATGCAAAGTAATGGACATCCTTCTGTGGTCTGTGCACAAGCACAGATTTTTCCATCCTGTTATAAGACCACTCAAAAAGAAATCTGTTCTCCCAAAACAGAAGAGAAAAAAACCCTCCAGATCCCTTATTTAAATGATAGCAGTAATCCCATGTTAGACTTTCCTTGTTACCTTGTTTTCTAATCTATATACACAAACCCAAATTCTGCTGCTGAAACAGTGATTGTCAACCAGGTTGTAAGAGTGCAAATGATGGCAGAATATGGCAACTGATTTGTAATTTTTTCCTGTTCTCAGTCCTCAGTGTAGCTGATGCCAGATAGGCTGCCTTGATCTGTGCTCATACAGTGTCACTTCATAGTGTGGAAGTCAGAGGGAAACTCCCTTTAGTTCTCATATCCCACTTTTGTTACAGTTGCACAGGGGCTATAACCTGAGCCTTTGCTACATTTTTTTTTATTATTATTATTTATGAGGGAAATGGAACTGCATTTAATATTTTTGTTCCGAGAAATGAAGCAGGAATATTAGAACGAACGGAACGGGCACAAAACACAAATGCCTGTCATCTCCATAGCTCCAGGAATATTTTAATAGTGAAGATTTCCTGGAATTATTAAGCAGTTTCACGGATCTCTCCTCAATGTTTCTTAAAAACAAACAAAAATATCCACATAAGAAAAAGATTTGTTTTTAAGTAAGAGAGTGGAGTATTTTTTACTGGGGTGTCAGCAAGTGCTGATTTCAGTGCAAGGGAAGGAGTAAGACCACATGGCTGGGAACAAAGCAGGGGGGTGATGCAGCTTCCCCAGTCAACAGCGGCAAGCTGTCAAACTGGCTCAATTGTCATGTGAAATCTCAGCCATAGCAAGGATCTAGGCAAGAAATCTATTTTTTTTTTTTTACTATGCTTTTAGCTTAAAAGAGTAACAGTTCTGTTAAACTGAGAAAATGACAATATAAAAAGTGTTCTGCAGAACCCCCAGTAAAGGTATGCATAAGCAGTCTTATTGTGGCAATGTGAGGCTGGGGTGTTTTCTTACATGTATTATTGAATTTGGGCTTTTTTTCATCCTTTTAATATAGTTTTTGTGCAATCTTTTCTTTTTCATATTTGTCCTTTCTGTACTTTTCTTTCAGATTTTTTTTGTTTTGCCTTCTTTGTTGCTATTCATGATTAAGATTTAGACAGCTTCTTCATATTTGCTTATTCCTAGTGCTTTTGTTTTAACTGTCACCTTTCAATATATTAGTGCAAACTTTGTTATATTTCAAAATCTTGTACCTCTTGTTGTTCTTACTCTAGTCTCCTATTATTTCATTACCGTTTCCCAGAGTCTTGACTTCTTATTTATTTGATATATTCTAAAGAAAACTAAGCTTCAAAATGCTTAGCAGGTATGACAAAAACAACAACAAAATAAATCAAAAATTAAAAGAAATATAGATGCAAAAATACTTTTTTTTGCCAGAGCTTTACAGTCCCCAGATTCTTTGGAACTTGTCACACACATCATTTTGAGTGCATAAGATGCCATCATCTGTGTTTCAGCAGTACATTACTTTCAAGAATTTTGGGCTTGAAACGTGGGTGAGAATAGCTGGGGGAGGGTGTCACGATCTCTGCCAAATTTAATTCTGGGGCATAATAAAAAGCTTTCTGAACAAAATTTAAATTTTTTCTCAATCAAGCACAGCAGCCTGAGATATAGTGTAAATTATGGTGAAGTCTGTACTCTTAATTACTTTTAGAAAGATTTAAAAACTTACCCTTCCTACCCTGTTTTTCTCAAATGTCTCTATCCTAGTTTATATCCAACTCTTAAAGTAATTGTCACTTCTTGGGGTGCCTTTTCAGTACCCCCAGTGTCAGTCCGATGTCAGCAACTTCCCCCGAGCATTATCACTGTAGGTTCCCACCGGTAGGTGTGGTGGACAAAGTGCTCTGAAAAGGTTAATCAGCAGCATTTGTTAATAACTAGGTAACAGTATCCAGCCTGCGGGCTACTGGTTGTTGGCAAATAGCTCGCATGGTGCAAAGCTTGTCGTTTTTGTTCAACTGGTTGAGTGCCTTGTTGCCAAGCTTCCTGCTGGAGGAGGAGTTTGGCTGGACCACTGGGGTGTGTTGAGCAATGGCATTCATTGAACAGCGCTGCTGGCACCTCCGGGACTTCCCAAGGCTTCACATCTCCACGCTGAGCTCACTAGCTGGAATTCAGTATTTTAAGCAAGAATAGAATAGCCTTCCTAATGATCCTGATTAGCTTTTGGAGTGCTTCCACTGGTGCTGGTGTCCAGCCTTGCTAGGTTGAAACTCAGGAAAATTTGCTTGATTGTCAGTAGTCTTTTGACACTCTCCAACCGCTCCCTTTCATGTGATTAGAAACATGGATAAACTCTCCAAGGGCTTACTGAGAAAGACACAGAGACGAGATCAATTTACAAAGGTAGGAAAAATCTCTACAGTGCACACTTCTGCAGCAGCACAGCAAGTGTCCTTCCCAGCAGTGTCACTGTCACGTACACACGGGTGAGCAAAGCAACATGACGACGCAGTAAATAAGTAAGGCCTTTGAGTCAGGCTAATCACTGGGTAGGCTCAGCCTGGGTTAATGGCTGAGATCGTGTCCTATTACATTGTTGACTAATGTACTTTTCAGACAGAAGTTTGTACTGTAGATTTGGCCTCAGGTGTTCCTGGTTTAATATCTCTGTCAAAAAGGTGCATGTTCTTCATAAATCTTTGTATATTCATTGCATTTTCTAGGTTAGACAAAATATAATTTTTCTAGCTGGATTCGATATTAAGATGAAAAACAAAACAAACAAAAAAGAAAATTAAAAACTTTCTTATTTTTGTTTGGAAGATAACACACCACAGTAACAAAAACAAAGAACAGAATAATTTTTGAGGCCAAGTAATTACAAAAATAATATTTGAATTGGCTTTTAGGATTTTTAGCCTTAGTGTATCAGACTGATATTTGTCAAACAGGCTTATGGCTTACTCCAAATGATTTTAGCAGCTCCAGTGGGGCTAGCTCTGGTGTGAATTATTACTCAGCGTGAGTAAAGAGATCAGAACTAAGCCTAGATATGGTCAGAAGGAAAGAGGGTTTTCTGTGATTTGTCTATGATAGATTTGCCCTGCTGCTAACACCCTGGTCTTTCATTTAGTTGCTTTTTAGAGACTTTTGTTAAGACTTACAAGGAGTCCTGAGAGGACAATTGAGCTTTCATGAGTTTTTTTGCAGAAGCAGGAAGAAAGAATCAAATTGCTGGATTTCTGTTATTGTTGATTTATTTTCTGCTTATCCTGCAAATATTTATTTTTAAAATTTATTTTTAAAAAACCCAAAACCAACAAAACAAAAACCACAGTCAACCAGGTAATGTAAATTGGGCTTTGAGGAAGTAGGATGGTGAGCTTCAAGGTTGATCTGCAGATAAGGATTTCCCAAGTATACAGCAACATTATGATCAGCTCTTGCAGCAAGGAGGATTTAAGCTTTTGTTTTCTAGGAGAACTTATTTCCATGTGAGCTTGTCTCAGTTCAGAAAGGTTTAATAACTAGAGAAATCGGATTTTTTTCACAAGATGCTATAAAAATGAAACAAACTAGTACAGACTGTTAAAGTTAGTGGGCCACTTGCTGGGCTCAGTGCCACAAAATGGACCTGAAGGCTTCCCTCAGACTGCCTCAGGATCCAGCTTCCCCTTTGCACACGGAAAACTCCTGACCAAACTCCAGCTGTGATGATCCCCTGGGACCAGCTCACGGCAGGCTGGGCTTCTAACTCACCCTGCTCTGGGAGAAAGCTCCAGTTCTGGCAATGGAAACAGCTTCTTTTTGCCAGAAACTGTCTCCTATTCTCTTGTCCTTTCTGGTGCTTGTATTAAATAGTTACAGCAAACCGGAGAATCTGTGCTGCAAGATGGTCAAAAGAATTTATGGCCTTTGGAGCCGATGGGACTAAGTTTGCTCAGGATCATGCCCTTAGTTAGCGTCCTGCAGCAAAAAGGCCTAGAGTTTAGGAAGGAAACTCTCTTGGGGATTTATAGTATTGATGACTGTAACCAGGCCTGGCAGCCCTTGGATCTTACAGCTCTCTCTGGGCCTAATCAAAGGCCATTGACGTAAACTAAAACATTTGACTTCAGAGAGTTGTGGATCAAACTCTGCATCTACACTGACTGGGTTTGCCTTCCCCTCAGACACAACCTCACTTTAAATTCTTTTCTTCTGACAGGCCTGTAGCCTCATTCCACCCTCTTAAGCTGGGAGGGCATTTCACAGCTCTCTAAAATGCCCAGAAGTGAGTTTTCCCTTCTCACGGTGCAGTTTCACATTATACCTAATTCAGAGTAACTGCTGGCTGATCCCAAAAGTCCCATCCCTGTTTTACTGATATCAAGTTTAAAGATCATATAATCCTGGCAAGATGACTTGACACAAAATTAACCCAGCCCAACACACATCCCTTCTGTGCTGTTTGTATCCCTCCATTACCACAAAAAAAAAAAAAAACCCTAGAATTATCCAAAAACCAAACCATCAAACCCAAAATGCCACTGTCCTTTCAGCAGTTTTCCACTTTTGCCATGGATTAGTGTAATGTGACTCTGTGCCATGAGTCTCAAAAACTCTGCCAGGGGTATTACATAAAAGCAAAGTTAATTTGCATTAAGGCAGAGAACCCAGACAAAGAAAACATTAAGAAGAATTAAAATGAAAATTATACTAAAGGTATTATTACCAGCATACAAAGCCTAGTCCAGAAGTATTAATTAGATACTGATCCGAAGATAGTGGTTAAAATGGATATTACAAGTGTGAAAACTACCCTTAATTTATGTTATTATACTTAATATGATTCTCCTGTTGTTTTTTGCTCAACCCAGTCAGCTGTCAGTCAACATTTAGCATTTTACTGGAAAGAGCTAGTTCTTCATTTTCAACCAAGTGTTCCTGGGCCACTGCAGATCTAATGTCACAGTAAACAGGGAATGTTTCTCTATTCTTTCCTCTTTCTCCTACAGACCTTGGAGTTTCCTTTCAAGTCCATAGTAATTGTTAACAAGCTAGTTTTTACTGCATTCTTTTGTCCAGACATTGATGCAGAAATAACTTCAGTTTTACATTATTACCCTAATTTTTTTCTTCACTTTAGATATAAACTCATTTTAATTCCTTTTTTTTTTAATTTAGATGGTGTAAATGTAATCTACTTCCATATTATTCCCATTTCAAAGCATACACTTGAACCTCACTTAGTCTTGAACTCTTTTGCTTTGGGTATGCATATTTTGAAAATAAAAACTCATAAAAGGACTACAATAACTATTATTAACCTCTAAATTTCAATATTTCTTTGTACCCCTATTGGGAATCTAAGCAAGTGTTCTCAGTTTCCCTTGACACAGTAATGAGGAATTCTCCCTATGTGTTCTCTCTTCTCCGTGGCTTGAAAATTAAAGCTGTGTCTTCAGCTATAAGATGTGCAGCGTATCTTTCTGAAAGATAAAGTTTGTATCAGATTCAAGCTACCCAGCTGTTTCAGAGCTCTCCTTTTATATCAAGTTTTTGGATTTTTTGAGTGGAAGCTGACTTGCATATTAAAATTCATATTAATTGTAACTTTTTGTGATACTTAATAGCAGAGGTATTATTCTTTATCTTAAAGTCTGATTTACTATTCCAATTTTTAAAATTTGAGAATGTGTTCAAATTCCTATGGCAAAAATCACTCAGAAAGTAAGAAGCTACTTAAAATGAATGAAAGAAGAGTTCATGTTGAAAGCTGGATGTGAAACAGTTACCCCCATAAAGCTCCTGAGCATCCTGACTGCTTCCTTGCAATGACATGTCTTACATTTGCCAGTAGTTTTCTAGCAGTGGCTTGTTCTTCTCTGATGTAAATTAAATGTGTGATGTTAAAAGCTAAGTCACTTAGGTATTGTCACTCCGAGCAAAGGAGCTGCTAGAGCCTTTTTGAAGAGATTCACAGGTGATGAGTGAGATCTGCAGTTTCCAAACTCACCAAGAAAGAAGCAGGTTTTTTACTTAGCATATATTTTTCACTTTGTACCTTCTGTGTCAACGGTTACCAGCACAAGTCCTCCCAGTTTCATCAGGAAAGCTAGAGGTTTGGTTTTTATGCTGTGTAACATAGCTTCTTCTTCAGGTAAATGGAAAAATATATTGGAATGTCTTCTGATTAATTGGTTGGAAGAAGCTGAGGTCCTTGCCATTTGAAAATCCTTTTTGAAATGCTTTTGATCCTTTTGAAAATCTCAGCTGTGTGGTATTTGTGCACTCATGTCTCTGAACTGTAACATCAGTGAGAAAAGGCACCAACTCTCAAGAAAACGTGACTTACTTACCATCACCTTCCTTGAGAATTAGTTATTCCTTTGTCTTACTTCATGAAGTAAATTAATACAAATGAGGATTTTCTAGCAATGCACTGTTTAAAAAAATATGGGTAGACTTAGAAGTCAATCAGAGAATCTCTAGCTGGAGTATAAATGTGTGGGAAATGTAAAGATTTTTCCTTAATTTTCTTTATATTTCAGCTCTGGAAATATCTGTGTAAATACAGCAATCCCATTGTTTACTCATACATCTGGGATCTCCATAGAGAAGAAAGGCCCAGGAAACACCAAGGCTGGTGGGACCAGGATGAGAAACACATGCTTTGCAGACGGTCTTTCATATCTTCTTTTGCTTCCATTGTCAAGCTCAGTGACTCTGTGCTTGCAGGAAGAACAAGGATGTCTTTATACAGATGTGGAAGCTCCCCACAGACTGAATTTTGTCTGTACCATCAGAGAGGAAAATTGTGCAGTGCTGGCTTCAGATGTGTAGTGGGTTGATATTGGTTAGATGCCCAGTGAGCCACTCTATCACTCCTCCTACTTAAGTGGACTGGGGAGAGAAAATAAGATAGAAAAGAGCTCATAGGTTGAGATAAGGCAGTTTACTAAAGCAAAAGCATGCACGAGCAATGAAAAAACCCAAAGATTTTATTCCTTACTTCACACCAGCAAGTGATGTCCAGACATTCTCAGAAAGCAGACCTTCAGTACAGGCAGTGGTTGCTCTGGAAGGCAAATGGAAATAACAAATGACCCTCCTTCCTCCTCCTTTTCTTAGCTTTTATATCTGATCATATATGTGTTACCAATGTCATATGGTATTGATTATACCTTTGGTCAGTTTAGGCCAGTTGTCCTAGCTGTGTCCCCTCCCAAGATTCTGCCTAGCCTGCTGATGAGGTGGGAAAGTTGGAGAGACAACTCTGATGCTGTACAACTCTGAGCTGTACTGCTCAGTAGTGGCCAGAGCACTGGTGTGTTATCAACAATTTTCTGGCTACCAGTGCAAAGCACAGCACTGTGAGGGCTGCGCTATCCATCTCAGCCAGACCTAACACAAGATGTGACCTCTATAGGCTCAGCAGCACTTCCACATTTAGCTCCAGATATTAGGACATTCAACTCTGTCGACCTTGTCACAATCTCCCTGTCAAGTTCCCAGCTTTTCTGTATCCTCTCTTTCCCACTAATATTTTTTCTCAGAATTTGGGGAGATGTAAATAAGAGAATAGATACTGTTGCAGAGGAGAAGCAAGAAGATAGTTCCCAAAGCCCCTTGCATTTCCATAGGACACCTTTAAGCACTTTGGCCAACTCACACCATTTGCACAGAGATCTTTTCAAGGTCACAGCACCTCCAAAATACCAGCACTCCTGCCATGCCAATACCAACCACTTGAATTCTTTGATACATCACTGAGGAAAAGCTTGAACTAATAAGTTCTCTGTCACATGCAATATAGGCCAAACATGCCTTCATAAAATCCAAAACATTGTCATCAAACTCTAGAGACTGTTATGTTCTGTGGGCTTTGGCTCTGGCTTGGGAAATTTATCAACTAGACTCAGCTTTATGTTCTGCCAAATTCAGTGAGAAAACTCCTCAGAATAGAGCGTACCCAGCAGGCTACAGTGAGTATCAAAACAACTGCTTTAATACTATTTTGTTTCTGCAGATCTTTGAAAGGCTTTTTATGTGCTCAAAGCAGGGTAACAAGTTTTAAAACCTGAAAAAAATTATGTTCTATCTTTCCATCAGTTCTAATTATGTGACCTTTCTCAAAACAGGTTCTTTCCTTCTCAGAAGCCATGGTAGTGGCTAAAGACATGGAAACTAATTTTCCCACATAGCTAATTCTATTGCTGAAAGACTCAGATTTACTTTCAGTAATTTCCACTTGATTCTACATATTCCCTGCTGAATAAATAAGCAAAGGAGGTATCTTCCATGCTAAAAGCTTTTCTAGATTTCCTTATTTACAGGGATATGGAATTAGTGTAACATTTGCCTTTCTCAGAAATAAAAACCTGAGCCAGAAGATTTGCAAGTTGCCTTGTTTTTACTCATTTCTTATAGGAAAAAAATTCTTAAAACTCATTCTGTGAGTGTAAATTTCACTGCTAAGTGCAGATGAGAGCACATTATGAGGTTTCCCAGTGTATTTTGCTCTCCTTACCTGATTCCCCTGAGTCTTTTGAATCCATGTATTGCATTCATAACTTCTAAAAATCCTTCCTTTGAAAGTTTGCTTAGGGTTTCCTTTTTCTTTTAATATGCTAAAGTTGTTTAGTTTGGGGTTTTTTTAATTACCTTTATGCCAATGTGTACTATCAGTGTACAAAAAGCTCTATCAACTTCTTTCTGTTTGCAATTTTATTCTGAGATAGTTGTTCCCAAAGCTATCTTGAAATTTCTCCCTCAAGACAAAACAAAATTTTCTCGTTAGATATAAAAAAGTACTTTTTCTTATCCCAAATTAAATATTCCCAGGAGAAATACTGTCTCGCATTCAGAATACTGCATTTTATCATCTTAAGAGAAAGGCTTCCAGTCTCTCTTCTAGCTCATACTGTAGAAAGATAAACTGTAGGACTTAGTCATGGTGATGCCTTGAGAGGCTACCTAGAGCAGAGGCTAGACAGTGTTAAAGGAATAAAGTAGGTATTTATTAAAAGGCCTTCAAAGGATGCAGTACTTGGGCAGTACAGCCTGGCCGAGGCTACACCCAAGATGGATGATGGGTCACAGGTTTTCACACTTTTATAAGTTCTGGTCCATTTACATATTGGGGTGAATCGTCCAATTACAGCTTCAGGTTATGAAGTCCCATCGTCCCAGATTTCTCTCCTCAATTTCCTGTTGTTTATACTTTTTGGGTCTTAAGCTGCAGCAGTGTCCTTGGTTCTCGGGCTGGAAAAGGATTGTTTTGTCCAATCAAACTGTGAGGAGAACTTGCTAACTCTCTATATGAAGTTCAGTGTTATGTACTGATGCAGTACAGAATCTGGAAAATATGAAATCTGAAACTTAAGGCATCAATGCAGCTGGGTTGCATAGAATCATAGAATACCACATTGAAGGGGACCTGCATGTTGCCTGTAACCCTTTATTCTATTCCATGCTTCCTCAAACATTTCCTCAAGCACTGAATTTTAGGTGGGAGGAGGTAGAAAAATAAAACTGAGCCTTGCACTCAAAAGGACATCAGGTCTAACGTTCCTTTGCTGAGGATCAACCTGCCAGGCAAGAGACCAACAGCAAGACAGGCTGGCTCTGGGCCTCTTGTGGGGTGAACACACATAGTATGGCAGTGGAGCAGTATCTTACATCTACCTTCTGTAATAGAAATTGTTTCCCACTTTGATAAGTGAGGGATATTTCCCCTTATTTCCAACTAACTAAAATTGTAGGGTAGTGGAAGGGAATGTGTAACTTTTAAAGGGAAAAATTGTTCCCATTTTCTAGAAGGAGCACAATAAATGTAATAGTCTTCTATTTCTTAAACATCTGTTCACACATCATTTTTAAAAAAGCAGTGGTGTATCTACAACAGAAAAATGCAAGCATAATCTTTAGCAAGTTCTAAAGCTGTTATGGTTAAGCCGCAGACATACACATCTCAATCACACTATCTTTTAGTGAAATGGGTTAAGCTTTCCTTCACTGTATGAACAGATAAAGAGTACTATGCTTTTCCTTTGTTATAAATCTTGCCTAAAACTTTAAAATAACACATTGAAATAAGTTATATCTATTCTTGAATTATTAAAAAAATCTGTATGAAAGAAACTGTCCTCCATGGGCCTGTAAGTTTAGTGCTGACATGACTCTTTTATATGGCCCATTCAAGATTGATGGTAAAAGAAAGTAGCTCTTTTTCTGTGTTGGAGATACTTGAAAAACATAATTTTAAAATAACTACAAGCTTTAACCCTTTAGGAAATTTCTTTCTAACATTGTATTTTTTCAACCATGTAGCCTTTTAATACAACTATTGCAGACCAAAATATTAAGGAAAGCTGTTGAACCTCAATCTCTCTTTTCTCCTCCACACTTTGAAGACAGAACACTTCTAAATGAGTGACCATTGCCAGCCTGAGCCAGAGGGCAGCATTCACCACCTTATGGCATACTGCAACTTCTGATGAATCTCAGCTACTTTTTAACTCCTCTTTCTTTGTACAGTACCAGTCAATGGATTTTAAAATGGCTTGCCTCATATGGCCTATTACAAAATTGTTAAATGAATAAATGACATTGCCATTAGTGTTCAGTTATAAATATATTTGAATTTTAAACAGAACATATGCTACTTCTTTGCTTGAAACTACCATTTTTTTTCTTGTAAAAACTGTGCCACAGACCCAGGCATGCCATAGTAATAAAATTTAGGATTGAGGATATCAAAGCTCTTTAAAGACAGCATCAATATCTGAATTTGATTCATTAGATACTAAAGAAGTTTCTTATTTGAGGCTGCACAGTGATCAAAACTGATATAAGAATAGAGCTTCTCTGTCTTAGCTGTGATCTTGATTTAGTTCCTCCTTTACTACTCTGGGTATCAATTTCAAAATAAGCTTTTATTTTTGTGTTTGGTGTTTTGTTGTGAAGCTGTTGTTAATTTTGTTTCCTTTGATAATATTAAATGTCTTCTATGTCAGCTTAAAACCAAATTTCTACAGCCAATTCAGGCTAGAGAATTCCTTGAGTACTCAGTTATTTTAACTCTCTCCTCCCCCATAACCATTACATAATCATTTCTCCCAATAAAATATTTTTGGTCAGATCAGAAATGTACGAAAGACTAGAATATATTTCTTGGCTTCAAGACACATGCAAATCACTTATTTCAGAGAGAGCAAGTGATAAGGTAAACAAGTTAAAAAAAGAAAAAAGTAATGAAACACTTGTCTGCTTAATTTGGCAAAGAGTAAGTCTGGAGCTTTTATTGAATATCAGGAGTGAGCAGAGGAGAAAGTAAGAGAGGGAGGTGGATGCAAAGATTCTGTTGGGATGGGGACACTTTGCTCTCAGTTCAGTTTATGGAAATATATGCTTAGCCATAATGTCAAATCCTGAAGCAACTTTGATAAATCTGGTGGGAACTTGGTTGCATTACCTGAAGTCTAACATTCTCTGTGTTGATTTCCAAAGAATGTCTCCAGATTTGAATGAGGATAGCTGAATGTAAAGCTTGACCAGAATTTCCCAGATGATGATGACAGGATTTTAACTGTGTTTTGTTTCACAGCAAGTGATGAGGGAGTTTTAATCTGCAGTGGCTAAGATCAGTTTGAAACCATTTGCAGCTGAGTACTGGCCATCACTTTGAAATTTAAGAGAAACCAAACATATTTCAGGAGATTTATTTCAATCACAGATAGAAAACAATGGGCTCCCATGGCAAGCTGGGAGTCTGCTCCTTTTAAAGGAGCACATGCCACTTCAAGGAAAAAAAAGCATGAAAGGAAGCAGTGGTGTGCAAATCAAAATAACCCCTTTGTCTTTCTCTCTGGAACCATGCTTGGGGAAGAATAGAGTGTAGGGGAAGAATTCAGACCTGTCTTTGTTCAGTCTCCAAAGGCAACTACTTTCTCTCTGGATGAAAAAGAAATTTAGTTTTAATGGTGGTGGAAGCCTTCCTTTATTTTAATAATCAATACAGGCAGTTAGCAAAAATGCTGTCTTCAAATTATTGAAGATTAGAAATTAATTTATTTGGGTTTAGTGTTTTGGTTGGGATTTTTTGTATGTTTTTTTTTTGTTACTGCCCTTCCACTGCTACATAAGATTAATCAGTTTTTCACCTGCTGTCAGCCACCAAACTGAGCTTCTGGATTCATTCTGTCCTTTGCTTTTTTGCTAGATAAATATGGATTCATTTCTGGTGAGGGGTGTGATTAAATGTATCATGTTTTACTTTTTTAATGCTTGTAATATTTGTATCTTAAATCCACAAATATTTTGTGCTTTTTTTGCAGGTGACAGTACCCCAGTGACACCACCTTACCTGAAGCTGGGCAGAATGAAACCTAATCTTGGGTAAGAGATTATAAATGATTGAGATGCTACTGTGACAAACATAATTTGATGGCTTCGTCCTTGCTGTTTCCTTTCATCCTTTCCTTAAAGCATTGCTGATGAAGTTGAGTTGAAGGTAGGCCTCTCTAAATTTTTCATGTTCATTTATCCCCTGAATTAATGTTATCTTTGGCAATTTTCACCAGTTATTCAATGCAGTGCTGCCTGTCTGCCCTCTGAGCTTTCAGGGTAGCTCAGGACCCCAGCTCAGATCACAAAATTGCAGCATGACATGCTGCCACTTAAGCACTTAATTATACCTAAGGAAACAAGGATCCACATTGTACCCTTTACAATAGAGCCACAAGAAAAAACAAAGTCCCAGTGCCTTGCTAGCCAAAGGGATCTTTGCCAGCCCCAGGTGGTGGGAAGCATGAGGAAGTGAGTGGGGTGAGTCCTGGCACTGCCTGTGCAGTCAGGATGACAAGTTTTTTAAAAATGCTGCTTTTGAGAGAGAGGCCGGTAGCGTTTGGTGTCAAGGGGCTGAAAAGGGTGCCATATGGGGCTGAAAAGCCTCCTAGTCATTCCTGATGAACCATTTTCAGTGCTCCCCCTCCTACTTGGATGATTGTACATACCTGGCTATTGTGCTCTTGCATCCAGGTTTTGCCAAGTGGTTATCTTCCTGCTTGCACCTGTTTATTCTGTATCTGCCTCTCTGGAAGGCAAAGTCTGGAAGGGTGCAACCATTTATCAATGATTCTATTGGGATTTTTCTGTCTGGTTGATCTAATTTGTCCTGGAGTTCTACCAGTTGTCTAATTTAATTACCTTGTTTCAAATCCAGTTTTAGTGGGAAATGCAAAGGACTACAACACCGAGAAATTAATCTATTTGAATAAACATGTACTGTGTTTGTTTTACATTATCTGTGATATCTGTACCCAGCTTCACTTTTCTAGTAATGATGGACAGTCTCTAAGTCATTGGGCAGGGGCAACTAGTTTAATGGCAAATGTAGGTCTTGAATTTCTGAGCTTTGTAGCTTCATATAAGTTACAATACCACTTGCTTTCCTTGGAATACAAACACCATCATGCTGTAGCTTCATCTTAAAGACTTTTTTGTTCTCTTACTAGAAGGAAGCCTTTGTATAAGGAAGGAAAACTTTGTATAAGATTATTTGGAGGATCCAAGTATGTTAGATAAATTAATTTTGTGCTAGATAGATGTAGCTGAAATGAATTGCTAGAATGTTTAGAGTGGATGAAAATCTATTTTCTGTATAGCCACAGACTGGTGTAGGACGTTGAGGCATTGTGGTTTACTGTCCTGTGTCTCTGGCTTGAATTTATAGGAGAATAATAGCACCACACTCGATGGCATACTGTAGTGGGACACTGAAGTCCCACTGCAAGGTGTTTAAGGCAGTAATAGAAAAATACCATTTTAAAATAGAAAGGTGGATAGTCAGTGCTTAGGGCATTCCCTAGGACTGATTTTGTTGTAGGTTATTTGACAAAATCTCTTCTTTTTAACTATTGAACAAAACATTATATGAAACAAGTATCTGTCTTCAGGAAAATGTATCTATTATGTGTTTGAAGACAGGTTTATTTTGTATTCTACAGTAGCTGGACATGCAAATAGAGTATTTGCTTATAAATTCTTATGGTCATTGAAGAGATTTTACCTAATTCTTTTCTTCTCAATGAAAAAACTATGACAAAGACAAAGATTTTAAGCTGATGGTTGGGATCCAAAGGACAGATAATGCAGACTCCAACTGTGTTTATAATAGTTCAATTCTGTACGTAAAATATGTTCTCTATCTCAAAAAAAGAACAAGAATACGAGAGATGTGTCAGCGTTTCTTCAGATTTCCATTCTATTGATCAGCATTGAAGAAAATGTATTTCCGTACACCTATCTCCTTTTTTCAAATTTCCAGTCTCAGTTCTTTGTGTGCTCCATGGAGAGGGTGTATACAATTATGCCTTGCTAGTAAAACAAGATAAAATAATATAATCCCATTGCATTGTCACAGAGATAAAGCATATGGTAACTTTTTGTTTTAGTTGATCAGCAGGGTGGCCTAGTAAAATGAATTCCCATCTCCTGGCTTTGGCTTATCTTCTGATTCCTGAGAGACACAACAAAGAAAAATAACAATAATAATAGAAGTCATATTTTTGCTTTTGTTTGATGTGAATATTGCAATAGTGGAGTCTCATGACGGAAAGGACAAATAATTGTGTGTACTATCTGAACATCAATGGCATCACATGCTGCAGTGTGACTCTGTTGAAATGTTGGACTTGTGAGATAATAATTATACAGTTATAATAATAGTAATAAAACCACATTGAGTATGCTATCACCTCTAGCCTGGTTATAATTGGTACCACACCTAAAGGTCCTTAATTAGGTCTGCTCAAGTACTAAACATAAATAGCATAAGTTTCTTCCCTGAACAACTCATATTTTTAGTGTTTTCATTTCTGGAATGTGCCACTCCTGTCAATTATTGCAAACATTTCCCTGAAAGAGACAAAGTCTCTGAATCTCATCTGCAAAGCTTTCTTTGTGTATCCAAGAAGAGCAGTCAAACCATCAAACTATTATTTTCTCAGAAATAAAAAATAGGCAGCTTCTGCACTTTGTGTATTTGATTTATTAAGAGTGGTTGTCCTGTCTTGAATTGAGCAACCTGAAAGGAAATACACAGCACCTCCTGCATTGCATCTTGCTTTGCATGAAAACAGATGAGCTTCTAGACAGGGTTTTAGCTGAGACCCTACTGGTTAATTTTGTTAAAAGAGTCTCAGCACATAACTGATATTAGAGAATTAAGAGAGGTTGCTCTCTATGCACTCTTTTTCCCTGTTGTGCTGTGAAAGAAAAGTGAATTTCACAGGTACTAAATGTATTCACCCACCTCTTTTTTGCACCCCAGAGAAAGACTACTGCAGAAATCACTGCACAAACCCCTCTGAGCCACGTTCAGGAGGCCCTGAATGCCTGTGCTTGGACTAGGGCTCTGCATCTTTATTAGAATTCTTGTTAAACACCTTAAATTTTGTGGTGGGTATCACAAGGCAGGATCATTCAGAGACCTTGCATAGTGCATCATAGTGGTGTCCTTCAAAGTCTTCGCAGTACCAGCCTCTTCCCCTCCTCCCACCCTTCAGCAAGCACCATAGAGGGGCTGCCTCTAGGAAGGGCTTTAAAGATCAGCCTCACTGCCGTTCTTTAGCGGGGGGGTTCTTGTGCCCCCTTCTGAGGCCACTGAGAAGCAGCAAAAGCTATATTCCTGAGCCTATAATAGATGCAAATTGTGCAGATGAAGGAGACGAAGCTCTAACAGCCGTTGAATGCAATCTGTGAGCACTACTGTTTCATTTAGAGTGATGCTACCTAGGCATTTGCACTTAAAAGGAACAATAAAGAGGTGTCAGAACAATCGGCAAGGCTGCAGAATTTAAACTGCGGCAAAGACGTTTTGAGCCATGTGAAATGTTGCCTGCAAAAGATCTCCTTTTTCCGTTAGTTTTTGTTATTACTGAAGGCTGTTCTAGTTCTCCTTGTTTTATGACACCGACTGGTTCATTTGCCTTCAAAGACTCAAGATGCAAAGAAGCAGGGAAACAAATTAAGTCAAAACTGCAATAGCTGGTGAAAACTGCACGAAGAATGTCATGGCTGCTCTTTATTTGTCTATTTAGGTTTGAAGTAGCTTTGCTATACAACTGGATGGCTGATTCACTAACTTGCCAGCTGCCTCTAGCAGGCAGCAGTAGAGTTGCTGTAATGTTTCAGTGTTATTCTTGCTTGCAGGACAAAGAGCTGATCCTCAATTGATGCAACCTTTGGAGGTATGCATATTACCTTGGTGAGGATCTGAACTGCTGTTGCCTTTTAGTCTTTTTATTTGAAATAGAGAAGAGGTTTTGAAATAGAGAAGGTGAGAAATTGCACACTAAAAAGTTAAATAAAAATCTAGTGGCTGTCAAACAACAGACAGTTACTGATTAACAAAGAATAAGGGGCTTGCATATAGTGTCCTGTTAAAAGCACAATAAGCTGTGATTGTGTGCTGAGATTATGATTATCTGCAAGCACTTGCTACTTACTGCTTGCAAATGTGAAAGCTATGTGTGCCTAGGAAAAACAAGGAAACAGAAGATCTGTTGTACCGCAATAGGTGTGTTCAAAGTGCCCTAATCCTACTGAATGAGCACAAATACTGATTGAAAGGGAATATGGAGTCTAAAAAAGTAATATATGTGCTTTGTACAAAAAAAAAAAAAAAAAAAGGAGTAAAGCTGTATAAATTCTAGGGCATGATTGGCTTTGTAGCTTCAGCAGATTAAGATGCATTAGAGGACCTGTTGTCATTCTGGATCTTCTAGACTTCCTATGGGATACTATTATCTAATTTTTATTAATATCAGTCATTTGAAATCCATTAGTGTTCAGAGACCCTGATTTAAACTCAGTCATAGTAATGCAGCTGTATCACAAAGAACTCACAGTTTAAATAGACAGGATAGGCAATTAGCAGGCAAATGTCCCATAACTAAAGAAGATCAAATTACCTAAGACCTTGTCATATCTTAATGTTAGTTCATTTTGTTTTTTACATACCTCAGTAAAATGAGTAATCTATAAAATAAGAACATGCTGTTTTCATATTTCGGAAAAGTTCTAGGAAAACTAATGATAGCAAAATGCTTTCAAAACCTTCTATTTGATATAAGTTTAAAGTGATGATGTTTTTCCATATAAGACGAATTTGAACTGTGTGAGTCTCTTGAATCTTTAGCTTTTAGTGAGGAATGTATTTCCCAGGGAAATTCAGGAGGGGCAGCAGGACTGTTTGTTTTGATAGTTCTGTGTGGGTCTGAACATGTGAGTGAGCAGGAGATCAGCAGGGAAAAACGTGCCCTAAATGCTTTAAAGTCTTATACAATTGTGTCAGGCAGTAAACCCAAATGAACTTGCAAAGTCATGCACTAGTTCAATTTTGGAAAGGAAAACCTGGCTTTGAAGCCAACCAAATCAATCCCTAGTTCAAATTAAATTTGAGTATCCTGTGAAGCTCCAATACACAACTCCAATAACAATCAGCACTTAAGGTGCAGGCAAATAATGTTTCATTTAAAAGAAATTGAATAAGGATTACTGACAAAGAAAGTTTTTGATGCTGTTTTGTCATTAAAGTCAAATTATAGCATTATTGTCTTAATCCCATATGTCTCAATCATCTCTCTCTCCGTCTGTGTCTCTTTAATGCACAATAAGCCCTGTGCATGGTTGGTCTTGTGTCTTCATCTCATTAAAACCTTGCCATGCAAATGTATCATAAGTGTTGCCTGAAGACTTCTGCCTCATGTAAAATTTAGCTTAAACTCTACTGGCATCAAATAATCTGTTATGCACAAACCTTCTGTTTGGTTTGCTGACATTCCTTCTTAGCTGGCTCTCATGGCGATTCATTATCTTGTGATATGGATTTCCAAGTATCATCTTTGTATTGATTTTTATATCTTTAATAACCACTCCACAGAAGATGGCTCCACTTGGTGTCATTGATCGCATCAAAAATTCAAGGCTTACAGAAATACTAGACTGCTAATTGCTAGCAGAACATTTCAGACTTCATCTTAATACAGTCTTAATCTTCTGCACTAACCTGACTTGAAGATTTCCTTATTAAGGCTAAAGGGAAACTTGTGAATAACTGGAAATTACCTGGTGAGAACAGGTAAAACATGGTAAATGGAAATAACAAGGGTTAGATCTGAAAAACAGCTCTCTTTTGTCTCTTCCCCTTCACCTAAGTATCCTCCTTAAGGAAGAAGCAGTACATAATTCTTCTAGCTGTGGAAAAAATGTATGTTCACAGCATCACATACTGTGCAGTGGGCCAAATGGCATTGAGTTTCTGGTGAGTCAAAGGCAGTTATTAGGTTTGACAAGTTCAAAAATGTGTGCTGTACATCACTTCTTTCAAAAATAAGTGATCAAAGAAAGGTAATTTTAATCTTTAATTTTTTATGTAAAAATTAAGGGCTCTATTTGTAAGCTAGACAGTCAAGTCTTGGCTAGGTTTGAATCCAGACTATCTGAAAATGTGGGCCAGAACAACAATCTGAAAGTCCTTCAGTCTGTTTAATTTGCCTTAATGCGTTGTTTAAAGCTTCTGTCTTGTTAGGTTTTTCAGCAATGTGGTTTGTCAATGACAAGGAGGTGATATGCGTGTCCATATTTTTTCATGACTGTATTTTTTCACTAAGTGACACTTTTCCACTAAGATTTTCCCCTGGATTTTGAACTTTTTATATTCTGAAACTTGAAAGCAACTGAAAATAAACCACACTGAGTTACGGGGAAGGGGTTTTTTTAGAAAATCCAGTGATAGACAAAGAATATGTAGAGACAGCAACATGTTAAAATCAGGAAAGATAATTTCTCAAAAAAGCTGCCCTTATAAATTGTTAAAAAGCTGTTAAAAAAAGTGTCTTCCAAAAGCCACATGGTCTGTGGATTAAACACAGCAAGGCAGATTGTCCAGCTACTACTAAGAGTATCAATCAGGGCTACTCAATCAGTTCTTGCCAATAAAAGGCATTGAGACAGCACCAAGTCTGCTGGTTCAGTCAGACACTGCATGCCATCTGTGCAGTGGGAGCTGCCTGGTATGTTTCCTAAAAGATTAGAAGAACAGTTAGAAACATAGGATCTCCCACAGGAATGTGAGAGACATCATATATCTGGGAACTTGGTGAGAATAAAAATGAAATGTGTTCATAGGGCAGGCTGGAATAACCTTGGTCTCTTTTGACCTCTGTGGTAAACAGACCTCTTTTTCCACTAGACCCTATCAAGTCTGTCAGGTTAGCCCTAGTTTCTTTATGAACAACCTAAATTTGGAGCTGGCTGTAAGAAACTCACATTATTCTCATAAAGTCCAATCAAAAACACATTACACGGTTAACGCATCCATACACCTCTCATGCCTTTATTATGTTCCTGTTGTCACTCTCAGACTGAGAGGAAATTGTTCACATCAACCAAATCTTCTCAAACAGGAATCTAGCAGCTCTTTTCGTTTCAGATTTTTACTGTGTTCATCACTAACCTGACTGAGGAACGTATTCATGGAGTAAACCAATCAGTCAAGGAAATGCTGTCTTCTTATTTCCAGGGAGACCAACAGAAAATATGAGGCCAGTATAAGCGCTCCTTATATACAGGGGTGAACAGATTTTTGTCTAGCCCTGCAGAACAATTCCTGTGAATGGTTATATATGAATGCACTCCTTAGCCATCAGAATGACTGAGGAATTTATGGTTTGGCCCAGGGTAGGCTATGTGACGAAGGGCAGTGATACAGCAGGAATGTAATCTAATTTTACTGACTTCCAGCTTTGTGTTGCTTCTCTTAGTTTAGAATTGGCTTCCATTAAAAAAAAATGAAATACCTTTGTACGCATGCAATGAAATTTATTATGGACATGGTATTTATTATGGACATGTACACTACCTACCAATAAACAGAATTGGAAGATGCAACATATTGACAAAAATTTGCTGGCTGTATACTTGTACCTGAATTCAAATGTAAACACATCTCCTCCTTACCCCCCAGCAGCAACAGAATACTCATAACAGAGTACCAGAGCGAACATGGTTCAGGCGTCTATTGAATCTCTACTGTTCTGTCCTCTTAAGACTTTTTCCATCTTTTTTTTTTTTTCATAGCTATATTATTAAGCATTCAAGGATGGAGAGACAGTGGACAAAAAAGCTACTGGTTCTTCCGCAAAAAGGAAGCACTGAACAGTAAAAGCTTAAGAGGACACCCATTAGCTTTAATTTCTACCCTTTTTTTTTAGATTCCATTCATTGTTTTGTTCTAAGACAACTTCACGTTTGAAAGAAAAGACCCATATTCTCATGACTTAGTTACAGGCTACAAGAAAAAGGAAGAATCTCAAAGTATAACTTAGATCTTTTAGTAAGCACCATTCTTCAAATCTGTCCCTCACTTTGTCCACCTGCCAGTGTTCATAGTTCATGACATGTAGCTGTGAGGCCTGGTTGTGCTGCAGGACATGAGGGTAATTCCCATTGATTTCAATGGGTATTACATGCATCCTGCAGCGGGAGAGTAGGGCCCTCAGGTTTCACTGAATAGCAAATAGTCATGTAAAATCCACGGATCCTATTCTTTCCCTGCAGGGTATGTTGAAGTCAATGGGAGTTACTTGTTAGATGCTGTGATGGGAAAAACTTATCCTTATAAGATAAAGCAGTCTATTCATTGTTGCATTTTGATAATTTTTTACAAAGATCCTAGTAATTAGATGTTTTCTATAGAAAATATATTATCTTTTTTATTCCATTTTATAATTAAAAATAAAGCTAACTAAAAGGAAAATGCATACAAAACAAAAGCTTGCAGAAGAAATGTGAGAAAACCGAATTTACAGAATTGCCATGAATTTAGTGTAAAAGTTAAACAACTCTTTGTGGGAGACTAAAATGTTATTCTCTTATAACACTCTCTGCTCACACCAGATATCCTAACACAAACTTCTAGCATTGATTCAACTGATCTAAATAAGGAACTAGAATTTTGCAAATCAACAGAGAAATTGACATCTGTTTCTTATGGCTTGGATTTTGAGACTGAGTTTCCATCAAATCAAAGTTTACACCCGAAGCAGATTTTAAATATCTCCTTTACTAGCATGTTACAACATTAGCTGAAGGAAAGGCTTTCTTCCCATCCCCCTGTCCTCTCCTACTCTTCCACCCCCAAGTGCTCTCCTTGAAAGCAGCAAAGAACTTCGGAAATCTGGGCAGTCTATCAGTTTGCTATGGTTCATTTTACCTAATCCAGACATCCAGCACAGCAGGGGGAAAACTGCTGTATCTAGTGAAACAAGAGCATGAATAATTAAAACTCTGTTATTAATGAACTTCCAGTCGTTATGTAAATGAAACTGATTTCAAGTCTAATTTGTCAGCCTGAATTCTTTTTCTGTTCTCCTTTTGTCTAGGACAAGAACTCATCATAATGGACTTGATAATAAAACACTGGCAGACATGCTGTGTGCAGTGCCCATCTGAGTTAGGGCCCTTAGCATGGTTAATTGATACAGTTACTGCGGATAAGTCTATAAGGCATTTGTATGGCTTTACGTTTTACAAGCTTTTTCTTTCTTTTTTTTTCCTCTTTTGACAGTGCTAGCTATTCTTTGCACATTCCTCATTACCGTTTACCTTTACATGAGGGGTGGCTTGTAATTACTGGCTGGTAAATACTTTCCTTCTCATTTTGTGAGCCGTTCAAAGACAGCAGAGTTCAGAAAGGTCTGTGGGAAGGGAAGTCTGTAGTTATCAAACAATGGCTAACAGTCACCAGGAGAAAAAGCCTGTCAAAGCACAAGGCTGCTGGGCACTGGGTCCTTGCCCCATTGTCTTGGATCAGGTGTCAGTCATCGTCCTGCCCACTGCATTTACTGTGATACGAAATAACCAGTATTGAAGTTACATAGAAAGGACAGGCACTCCGCTGGGAAGGGTGAGATTAGGTTTTAAAAGAAACCCTGTATTTTAATTTTTTTACTTTCACCAAAACCAAGCAGGATCTTTTGAAACAGCCCATGCCCTAAATTGATTGAGCCTGTAGTAGACAGCCAGATAGAGTGAGGTAGGTGGGGCTGAAGGGTTGCCTTCAATTCATGATTTATTTTGGGTTTTTTTATGTCCTCTTGCTTCTGTCCTTTAATTATCACCAGTTAAATCTCTCTATTTTTCTTTCTTTTTATTCTTGTCAATATATCCCATTTATTTTGATTTATTAGCTCTGATTTATACTGTCAGGGAAAAGTTGTTAGTGAAGGTTCAGAAAGTAACCAAGCAGAGGAGCATAAGCATATATTTCCCTATATACTGTGTGCTAAGAAAGAAGAGGTTAACAAAAGAATCCTCAAAATAGGATATTAAGAGTATTTTAAAATAAATAAATAAATAGATAAATGAATAAACCCAGACCTGGAAGAAACAATGTCTGCAGTCCCCTGGAACCAGTCTAGGTCTGGTATCAAGGGTGGAAACTCAAAACTGGACATTTTACACACAAGAAAACTGTGAAGTAAGAATTATTTAATTTAATCTGTGTCAGGAACAACCCATCTCTTTTTTTGAAGACTTCTTTTTCTTTTTTTTTCTCTTTTCATTCACCCTAGGCTTTCTCTCTGTGCCATCATTGTGCAGAGGTCTAAATAAATGCATATACGGTAATATTTAGAATTACTCTCTGAGTAGACTGGCCTACTGGCCCTTCTTTACCCTGGTGGACCAGGCAAAATGTGAAGGCCTGGGAGCTGGAAAGAATTAAGAGGATGGCAGTTCTTGGGTAACTTGCCTGCACAGGGAAGGTTTTTGGCTTGTCTGCTAAAAGCCAGTGTGTTTGGGAGGGTTTGTGAGCATACCTTTGATGCACTGTGTTACACCCTCGATTGTGCTCTGTAGAGTAGTGGCCAACAAAACTCTGTCCTGTCTGAAAGAGGTTCAAATGCCATGGAGGAGCAAGTTCCTTGCTTCCCTAGTGAGGCAGATACCAGCCTCAGGCTTTCCTTTGCACAGCTGTTTCAATTCCCCTACCATCTCTCCTTTCCTATGCAAATTGTAAAAGGTAGTCAGGGAATATTGTGTGGTTTCTGTCAAAGGAGGAGAAAGTTTTAAAAGCAGCTCATTTCTGTCACACCTTGAGCTGGGAACTACATGGTGCTTTGAGCATTCTGTCAGAGAGGTTTGGTGTACTCATGGTGTGTGTTAAAATTGCTGTGGGAATATTACTGGTTGAGAATATCTATTAGATGTATATTTAGAGGATGTGTTTTAATATCTGCTAGCCTGACACTATTATTTTTACATTGATAAGACCTAGAATAAATTAGATACTTGCTGAAGTTTTAAAACATTCTTGCAACATAAACATAATGTAAAATCTAATTTAATTCTAAGGTTAGAGCTGAAAAGAAGCAAAAAGAGAAGGGAAGAGGTTCCATGTTTCAGTGAAACAAGTTTCATGCAACAAAGCAGGTGTTTATAGAATGCTTCATTTTAATTCAGTGAAGCTAATATCCCAGTTTATGTTGTTTGGAGTAATAACAGTGTAACACAGAGCTGTAGAAAAGATTTGCAGGTTTTCTTTAGGTCAGTAACAGTTGCTATAAACACATCGGACTATTTTTTTATTATTATTCTACTCCATCTACATCCTGTAACTGGAGGGGAGGGGAAGGGGAGAGGGTTAACAGTTTTTACAGTTTAGAAGGCTTTTCTTTTTGTCACATTTAAACGAAATATACACAGGTGGCTAGGTGGCACTGTGGATTAATGTACTTCTGAATTAATATGCCTAGAGTGGCTTGTATCACAAAGTGAGTATATCTGAAGTGCAAGCTTACTTCCCTTCCTGGATCACCATGTGTGCAGTAACTTGAATTGCATTATTATTTATATCAAGATCAGAAATCCAAAATAATAGACATTGTAATCATGAGAGAATTATATTAATGAACCTGTATTCTGGAGTTACATACTGCTTTGCAGACCCTGCTTTTGTGCTGAAGCTTGCTATTTATTCTAACTGTAAGGAAGAGAAAGTCACCTAAACTGCAAACTCTGTTTTAAAAGAAAACAACAAAACCAAACAAGCTTTTCCCGTGTTGTATTTTGAGTTTAAAAAGTTACTTTGCCAGCAGTATGGGCACTGAGTGTGCAGTGGTAGCACTCTAAGACTGGGAGCTGTGGGTTCCTTTTGAAGCAAGAAGTGTTCAGAATTGCATGCCATAACTACTGAAATACAACTATCCCAAGTAGGCAGGCACACATTGCCCAAAGCCATATACAAATTATGCCTCTCTGCAAACCTATTTCAATGTAAATATTATCATTTTTTTCAGAGGTAGTCCTTCCACTGCAATAAAATTGATAAATTTAACTCAACAGCAACTTTGGTAAAGTTTAATGATTGCAGTAGTCTCTGCCTGAAGCCAGATGAACCTTATTGAAGAAGTTTTGCCTGTTTAAAATGTTTTGCTTCTCTAAGAAAAAGAAAGTAGAATGCATAAAACCAACAGAACTCAATTATTGCACATTCTTAGTCTCCTCTAGTCAACTCCAGAGGTAATAATTACTATAGGGATTTCTAAAAGGTAATTACTGTATGTTGCTTAATTATTGTTTATTAAGATCAAACATACTTCAGTATTTAGTTGATGTAACAGGAAAACACAGTCTGTGTTTATAGTTTTAAAAGCAAACAGTGCAATCTGCACTGAGGCTTAAAAAAATGTGGATTTTAGGATACAGCAGTTTAGGTGTCAAGACTACTGCATTAGCCACCTTCCCCTTTCTAATATAAAATGCAGTTTCTGTAATCTGGGGCAATAGTTCTTTATAATGCATTGTATATATTCATTCTTACTCCTTCTTTCTACTAAAGTTGAATGTTGTAACAGAGGGGAATTGATCAGGTACAGAGTATTAACTGCAAGGTATTCTTTCATATGCAGTATTAGCCAAAGATGTATACAATTAGTTAAAGAAACAACTCTGGAAAGAACTAAGTGCCTGTAAAAATCAAACTGATTAAAAAAGAAGTACCTAACATCCAACTAGATCTATTTTCCTTAAATTGAAAATGAAAGCTGCCACTTCTACTAAAAGCCCTTGCAGCCAAGAGATTTCACAGCAGTTCAGTTAAAGCCTAGCTAATGAATATAAGTTACTTTAGTGGATTTTAGTTGACTTTGAAATTAAAGTCTGAAGCTGTCGGATGCTACTAGCAGAGCTAAGCTATAGCAAAATGGACTTAATAAACTCCATTGTGCACTTAGATCCCTAGTGAGATTTGCCTTCCACCCATGACCAATTGGTATTATTTTTGTGGTGACTGGTACTTTTGTCTCTGAGACTGGGATTTCTGGGAGTGATTAGCACTTTTCAGCAGTGATTGACAGGTTGTAGCAGCAATGAGACAATAGGAGGAATCATTAGGAATTCAAATGCAGATTTTTGTTTGCATGCTTTAGGACTGATTTGTGTGGAAGTGAAATCTAGATATGAGGGCAGAAATCAGCTATTATTTCATCTATTTTAACAAAATACAAAAGGAAAAAAAGATGTATATGTGCTAAATAAAAAAAAAAATAAAAGAGAACAGGATAGACAATACGATCACGTTACTGTTAATAAGATTCTCCCACTATACCAGTTTTGGTGTGGGGGTTTTTGGTTTGTTTTTTTGTTTGGTTTGACATTTTTTAGGTTTTTTTTCTGGAGAATCATCTCCTAAGTGTTTTGTACAAAATACTGCTCTAAGTTTGTAATAGAAATGGTAGAGTACAGTTTGTAGTAGAAATATTTTTTAATACTGCTAAATTAAAATCCCAGCAAAAAATATTATCACTTTGCAGGGGAAATGTGTATGTTGGTGTCATACCATCTCTGTTGCATCTAAACAAGAGGCCACAGGGAAATAATTAGTGACTGATTCCAAGCATTGACCAGCAATTGATAATTGGCCATAAATAATTAGGAAATAATGGCACGTCAGTGGTGTAAATTATGTAATTTTGGTAGCTATGTCTCTAGATACTGATTGAGTGCTTTACAAGTGATTTTTCTTATTCCAGTTATAAATTTAATATACTGTACATGACAATTTAATCTTGTTTGGCATCAAAGCTACCAAGATAATACAGAATTATACAAGCCTAATCAAAGAGAGAAAAATCAGATGAACATCATTATTTTGGAGAGCTGGTTTAATGGGAGTTGACATTTTCAAAAGAGCATGGATTCTTCTTTTTTTTTTTTTTTTGAAACAACAATTAATCTGAACTAAGTTTCTGAAGCAATAGGCTAACAGAAGAACACTGACTGAAATTATAGATGTGAGTGTGTGCTCACAAGGTATTAAATATTTAAAGTATGATTTTGTATAGCACACCCTGTTTACATAAAATGATCATAAGCCTGCATTTTTTTTCTTAAATTGTGCGCTCTTCAGGGCAAAGGCTGTATTCTTTGTGTTGCGACTAAATTTCTGAGGATTTTGTCATCTTTTCCTTCTCTGTTGATATCAGCAAAGGTCTGTATCTTTATATCTTAGTACAATCAGATTATGTTAAAAACCCCGTCATATTAGCTACCACACATTGCACAGAAATGCATAATGCCTCCCAAGAATATAATTTAGAGCACAAGGGGTTGGGCTTTTGTGAATGCTTCCGCTCTATGTAGTCTAGTTTTGCTGGACTTGTTAGCATATGCACTGAAAGATGTGTCAAAATCGATGACATTTAGTCCCGATGGTATTTTATCTCACAAACTATTTAATGTTCACAAAGTGACCATTTTACTATGCATAGTTAAGAAAAATCCTAATATTAATACAAAATAGGAATTGTCCATGAAGTCAGCTAGTTCCTGGTTATCAATGCAGTCTAATTTGAAAAAAGCTTATGAAAAGTTCCAGGTAAGGTATTCTGGTGTCAAACTGGTGACCCAAATTGGTGTGTCTCCAGCATAGTGTACACATTCACGGAGTAGTTATTGTGGCAGTGTCCCACTGCTGCATCAGTGTGGGAAAGGTTTCAACCCTCCTCTCTACCTTCACATTTTCATTCTTATTAATTGGATTTGGTACCCGGAATCAAACAGAACCTTTGAATCTGCGTTTAACATTCCGCATGTATTTGTCTCCCACTGAAGCTGGCTTTGCTGCTGTGGGACCGGGAGGGGTGCACTGGCTCAGTGAGCACAGCACAGTGTGGATGGGTGGATAAGGTGGAGGAAATGGGGGTCGGTGGGGTGGAGGGAAGAGCAGGAGAGACACAATTGTGCAAACCAGTGTTACCTTCCAGTGTCCTGCCAGCCCAGCTTGGAGCATCTGCTGTTCCTGTGTGAGCAGCAGCTCCTGCTGCTGCCAGAAGTGAAACCACCCTGCTTGTACTTGCCTGCCAGCACTGTTAAACATTTCTGCTTTTGGTTCCATTAGAGCTAGATACTCACCAAAAATGCTGTCAATTCAACATTAATATTATATAAAAAGAACAAAAAAGCACCAAACTCTCCTACCAGCTAAAGCCTCTCCCTCCACCTTTGCTTTAATGAAGAACAATTTTAAACTCACACCTCTTCTAAGCATGATCTTTATTTAAATTTAAGTTCATTTCTTCCTTTTTTCTTTCATGTGGTTTTATTCATATCTCTGATTAAGAAATAGCTATTTGCTCATTATCACTTTGCATTGGAAGACTTTTTTCTCTTATCTAATTAGTTGTAAAAGGCTTTTTTTTAAAAAAAAAAAAAGGGTCTGATTGCTCCTTCTGCAATACAGTCTAGACAGTCTAAGGGAACTAACTAGGGAAAATTCATATCTACATTCTAAAAAATAAGGTAATTTTTAAATAACTCCCAAGATAAAATGGACATATGGTAAGAGATAAAATGTGTAACCTAACCATATAGATATTTAGATTCACACTGCCTTTTTCTGGTTCTGTCAGTGCCTTGTATGGGGAGATAAGGGCAGACTTATAAGGCTATGATTCAGTAGAGGCTATTTCGACAGGTTTCCACTCTGAGATTCTGTTCATCAACCTCTAATTAGCACTTCATCGCTTTCAGCTTTGTGTCACCCAGCTGACTAGAGGAAGATGACACCTCCAACTTGAACTGGGCTTTTTTCCATTTTCTTGGAGCTCATCAAGACATGTGGTGCTTTCTTAAAGTGCAGCTGGTGCTGGCATTTTCATTGTAAATTTAAATCGCTGTGTTTGGAAAAAGGTGATAAGAACAGTTTGTTTCATGTCCCTGGTGTTTAGCCTGAGGCAATTCCCAGCAAATATATTCAAGGCTCCTTCTGGTTTGATCTGCTACACTATTTTGTCTTATTATTATTATTAATAATAACAATGCTAGAAAATATGTACCTAAAAGAATATCCTGTGCAGTGTATAATTTTTTCCCCACAGATACTAAAGTTTAAAAGAAAACAAGACCCCTTTAAGCTTCAGTTTAGAAAAGTGACAAAAATATGGAGTTTATATATATGTTTGGAGAAGGAGGAGTCAGGTTTTTGCAAGTTCTGGGTTTTTTTTTACATTTTCTGTAACACATGTTTTGATGAAAAAGACCTTTCATTTTTATTGATTTCACATTCTGCTCTATTGCTCATGCAATAACATATACCAGTAATTTATTACACTGAGGTTTTTTTCTGCCTATCCAATTGTTATACTACTTATGAAATAAAGCTAATGAACAGTGGAATGTATTTATATCAAAACACTTATGCTTATGGAAATACGCTGAGAAACACAGTTTTCAACATTTTAGCTGTGTCCATTATACTCTTCTCTTAAATGTTTGTGTACAGTCACACTGCAAAGATCTGAAGGTATACTGCTTAATGGATACATTTTCTGCCCTCTAAAGTGTCTGATAAAATGTGTACAGCACCAAGAAAAGGGACTAAGAATTTACATATCAACTTTTCTATTTTTAAATTACTATATAAAGCTTTTTTCTTCTGAATATGTACCCCATATGTACAACTTAGTTATACACTTAACCAAATTAGAGAAATTCCATCTCAAGCAAGCAGCTATTGTATCTTTATTTAGGGGAACTTTTCAAGCTCACAGTTAAAAATAATATTTTGTTTTGCTATAGAGTAGGAATTTAAAATCATGTTTGCTAGTCTTTTTCTTTTCTTTCAGTATTTTAATAACCTATAGAAATAAAACTTATAACAAAATTTCTATCAGTTTCTTGGTATTTGGCTTTTCTGGTTTGCAGCTGTGCATTTTAATTCTGTCTGAGACCTAGGTCGTAAGTACTGCAACACCACAATAAACGGCATTAAAAGTCTGAGGACCTTCTATAAAGGCCTTATAGAGTGAGCACAGAATTGTTCCTCTCTTCAGCAAGGCAGAAATAAAAGCATACATGAGAAAAATCTAGCTTGATCCAACTTTTAAAAACTGAGCCAACACATTGGCTTAGATCTATTTTTTGCATTCTGACTAATAGTTCTGGTGTAAATTGCCGTATTTCCATTGCTATAGAAATTAAGCTCTGATTTCTCTGTGTATGGAGAGAGGCAACATATGTACATAGTGGCACAATCCTGTATTTATGATATTCCATTTTTCTATAAATATAGATGTTCTGTGATTATCAATAGAGCTTCTCATTAAAATTCAGATTTAGATACAAAATGGTGCCATTTTGTCTTAATATTTGAAAACCTAAAAATATCTCTATAGCTCTGAAAATCTGTATTTTAGCATTTACATTCAGCAGTTTATTGCAGTAGGAAATATTTCAAACAGAAGGAACAAATTGTTCCATCAAAGTACTCTAATAATTTAGAAGAGCATTTTTTTCCCAGCAAACCAAATATTAAGAATGAAGTTTAATCAAAGATCTAGTGCTCCATTTCCACTGAAGGCAGGAAATAACTGATTATTTCTCTGAGTTTTTGAGAATCAGCCCTGTTAGGAATAAGATTAAGCTCAATTGCAGCCTTGAAGAATTGGCGTCCTCTTTACTGCAACCCTGTTACAAATGGTTTTACATTGTGAAAGGCTTCTCTTAATGATTGTTTGCTCTTTTGATGAACTAGCTAATTGTCCGCTGCTCCATTCATCTTAATTCAGACCCATTACCCTTCATTTTTCCTCTCTACCCTTCAGCAGCTACTGCTATGGCCTCACACTGCTATCACATCCAGCAATGTAAAACCATTTTGCTGTGGTGCACGAGGCGCCTCCTTCTGCTATGTGCCAAGTAGATGTGAAGTAAATGGGCTCTCTCTATTCCACAGACTCTATGGAGCTTTGACTGTTACATTCCCGTCTTAATACTCCAAATCCCAGTTCGGCAATTTCCTTTGTGTTATTACTGACTAGCCTGACTAGCCCTGATTTAGGTACCCCAGGCTCCCAAATTAACCCTCCTCCTCTGGCATTTGAGAGGTTGGGTATGGGCCAAGGTATGTCCTAAAGAGACACCTATGACACAGGATGAGGGGTTTTTTACTTTGAGCCCCTGGCTTCTGCCTTCTGCTTCATGAACCCAGATGACAGACAAAAGTGATTTTGTACATGCAGGAGCACGGGGAAGCCTCTGCACTGATTAGAAAATGCATTTGATGAAGGTTTACCTACAGGGAGTTTCAGGCTGTCAAGTGCATGAATCTCACATTCAGTATGTGGGATTTGGCTGATCTGCGTCTCTTTGCCTCTGTATTGTCTTGGTATTCTGCCACTGGTAAAACCCTGTGGATGGCAATTCTGAATTTCCCAAAAATTTCAAACAGAAGATTAGTTATATTCATTTTGGTTTTACCCAGCAGCTGCCAGATCAAAGTATTTTATAACCTTTGGCTGTATAAATAATTATATGAATAAGAGTTGCTTGCAGTTTTCACATATTTTGACTTTCCCTCTGTAGTGCACAGCAGTCAGCATTTCTGAGAATGGCTAATGTAGCAGTGGATGGAGATATCTGCATGGATTGACAATTGGTGATAAATGAGGCTCTTCTTATTAACTGGGGATAAGAGATATTTCCTGGTGAGGGCCGAATTCTCCACATAAAGAGAGACAAGAAAAGAAGGGTGGCAGGGACTATGTGTTAGTTGCTAGGCACTTAATTCATCCTCAGACCTCAAGGATTCAGCATGGGGAACAACCGAGATAAATAATTTGCATTGGCTGTGTCGTCTCTTGCTTTTGCCAGAAAGTGTCAGTTTTTCCTTTCCTAGTAATAGCAGTGATGGCAATTACTATGTTCTAGTATGTTTGGTAAAGGATAACTATGTATCTATGTATAAATGTATATTAAATAAATGGTGCAAAAAATATCATGGTAATGGAAATGTTTGTGTGAGCCAAACCCTATCTGATAAACAGATATGGGGTTTTTTCAGTGTAATTCATCACCACAATGATAACCTAGCAATATAACAATATAAGTACAGATATAAAGGTATGAAACAACGTATTGTCAGAAGCAATAAAAAAGATTTAGCAATGTGTAAACAGGATAGATTCACAAGAGGCCAAGCATGGCAATAGTTTATTATACATACCTACCTAACTGAAAGTCATACTAAGAATGTAAAAGAGAAAGGAGTGGTAAATTGTGATGGCTGTTTTTATTATTCTGCTCTTTAAGAGAGATCTAATTTGGAATTTGCATTTCACAAGAGTTGAATTTTTGTGAGTCTCATTTTAAGCGCATTTAGCATTTATGTAACTTCTTAATTCATCAAGGTACAAACATGAACTCTAAACAGCTGCAATAGCAGCTTAGATGAGAAGGTGTGTGTGCTGCTGTGCCCTAGGTTAGTGCACCACTAAACAGGGAATAGAAACAAGAATGTGTCCTTTGTCCCCCCTGTGCAAGAGCCAGCTTTGGTATAGTGATGAGCAGCCCCTGTTCACTGCTCTTTATTGGCAGCAAAACCTGCCTAAAGCCATCACAGAGAGATGGGATGACAGTAATACAATTGCCGCTTTTGCTCTCTTTTGTGTAGTGATGCTAGATTAGTAGTTAAAAAAGAAAAATAATAAAAAAGATCCCCAACTGCATGCTTTCCTGAAGCTTTTTCTCAGCGTGCACTTGCTCAGAGCTCCAGGAAGCAATCTTACCAGCGCCAGCATTAGCAAATTAAGGTGACACATTTATGCATTATGAGATTGGCTTAAAAATCATAAAATTATAGAACCAGAGGGGGAAAAAAGGCTGTATTTCTTTTTTTTTAATACTTATTTGCTTTCATTTTTATTAACTATTAGAATGTACTAGAATAGTATTTTAAAACTTTTCCTGCCCTCATATTTTACAATTAGGGTTTTGAAAAATACTAAGGATTGTGAAATCTTAATAACCCATGAGTCTTTAATGCACACTGCAGCTGAAGTGGGCCAAATGCTCCAATGAGTCTTGAGGCAGTGCAGGCTTCCAGAGTCACTGCCATTCTGCACCATCCAAGTGAGGCTTTGTGTTTCTGGAACCTCTGGGAGACCTCATAGAAAACCTGACATTTACCACTTGTGGTGGACAGAGTTATATGAAACACACCCAAAACATACACTTACCATTATTTTCATTTTATGACAAGCATACATTCAGTAATAGAGGATCTATAGAAAATGGGTGTCATTGACCCAGAGAATAACTGTAGCATGACCTTAACCATAAACTTTAATGTGAGATTATTGTGAAATAATTAAATTGAAAGCAAACACCTGTAGCTTTTGGCAATTCATAGTACTTAGGGTATACTTCATTTAAACCCAGTGGACATTGTAGTCTTGGTCCTCTTTAAGTCAGCCATATGGATTTCTGTGGGACCAGGATTTAACCTGTAAGCTTTCCAACTAGCTAAACATGTTCTATCCTATTCCTCTTATGCTTTTTTATGCTTGGAGTCCTATTATGCTTTTTTACTGTATCTGGAGTGCAGGAGAGTGTATTTTCTAAAAGTGGGATGAGAAGTTTTTTTGTGTTTTCTACCATAATGCTTATTCTCTTAGAACAAAGTATACTCTAGTTGAACTTGATGGTCTGATATGTATTTAACATGTACAGGTCCTGCTGGGGAATTCATTATGCATGTACAGATGAGGATAACTCTTCTCTTTCCCTGTGTTGTTTTGATCTTAGTGAAGCTAAGCTTCTGCAAATAAAAACTTACATGTTGAGCTTTTAGCTGTTATGTACATTTACAGTGTGTGTATAAAGGTAAATTATCTTAATTCTCAACTCTTTCTATTTCATAATGTGATTGCCTTACAAACCAGAAACAAGTAGTAATGGCTTAACTGTGCCAACAAAGGACTTCACATGGGGCACAGGTTTGGAAATGAACTTCAGCACAGACCTTGTAGACATCTGAACTCTATAAATCCACAGGTGTTTAAGTAGCCCTAAGGGCTAGGTCAGATAGCAGACTTGTTTCAGTATGACTTTACAAGGATTTAGTACTGTGTAAACAACACTTGCAAGGTTTTCTCTTTACTGCTGAGTAAAACCAGTAGCAGGAAGAGCAACCTTTGATTTTTGTACCATAAAATATATGGTGTTCTTTTATTCCATAAGCAGTGAGATGCTGGCATGATTTTGAGCACGACCACATACAAAGTTAAACTTTCTTAGCCAACGAGTTTTGAGACAAGATGATAGAATTCGTACCATTCTTGAAAATAAATTACTGGGTAGCTGGAGAGTGTGCTTTTTTTTTTTTTGGTGCCTTTTGTTTGTTGTTGATTGTTGTTTTTGTTTTGGATGAGGCATTCAAGTCCTTCTGAAGAAAGATAAATTAGGCTGTAACTTTATATGCGAATACAGTCTGCAGATCTTAGATCTGTGCAATTCCACCTGAAGTAATGTTGTTGTTAAAATTTTGTAAGCAGATGGGCTTATTTCTCAGTAAAGTAACCCCAAAGCATAAACTAGCTAGCACAGAAATACTGCTGAAACGATGTTGGGAGAAAAAAGAAAAAAAAGACTAGCTAATGCAGAGTGCTCAGAAGAGTATTCTATTTTTACCCGAAAGTCTGGTCTGCTAGTAAGAGTGATGGATTTTCATCAGTACCTACAAAACAAAACAAAGCTACAAAACAAACAAACAAACAAACAAACAAATGCAAACAAAACTGAAACCCAACCAAGCCAAGAAAACAAAACAAAACCAAACAAAAAAACCACAAACCCAAAAAAAAAACAACAAAAAAAAACCCTCCACTAAATGACTATTCAGAATAACATGGTAAGTCGGCTTGAATGGGGAAACTAGATCCTATGGTGAAGGCCTAAGGAGCAGAAAGAAATAGAGCACTCAGAGGGAAAAGAAGATGACTGGAACCTGAGTGGATACAGTAATTAGGAACTGGAGAAGGAAATTAAAATCCTAAGGGAATCCAGTATCTGAGAAAGGAACTGAGAGAAATCTATTGAGGTTTATGGGAGGACAATTACTCCAAAAGCTTAATTAACTCACATGCAAAGCTTTGGTGAAGCCCCTCCTTGTCCTTGTTTTTACACTAGTGTGTGACTCGAGAAAATACAAATAATTTCTTTAGTTGTTAATGAAAGTTCCTTGATCACTGTACTAATCTGTAGGAGTGATAGCTGATGATTAATTCTTATGTTTTCCTGCAGCATTTTGGTTTCTGCTCCTTTACTCCTTATTGTTTAAACTTATTTCAGTTGTGCTGCAGTTAACCACGGTGTTTATGATGTGAGACTTTCTTTGCCTAATCAGCACAGAGATTTGCAATAATATATTGTGGAGATAGCTGGGTGCTTGCTAAATTTTGATGGGAGAGACAGTTGTAATTACCTTCACTGTCCTGGATTGTGCTTTTTTGGGAGAAGTTGAGCCAAGTTTGTGCTATTCAGCCTTTTCTTTCTGAACTGAAGTGTTTGTCACAAATGCACACATTGAATCTGGTGTTCTCTTTGCCTTCAAGCTGCTGGTTACCCTGACATCTCTCTGCCACTCCCAAAGTCATAGGTTCCTTTCTCAGTCAGGGACTGCCTGTAACGTACACAAAGGTGTACCTTCTATCAACTTAACGGAATTACTGCAAGTGTTTCTTGGAATGTGATGATAATACAAATGGATTCTGTGGAAACACACTTACAGCTGCATAAACCAGAAAATCTCAGTGCTGAGCGGATATTTGAGAGGATTATATATATATTAAAAATTCAGAAATTTTATCCTTCGTCTGACAAATGGCCAGATTTTGGTTCTTTCAGTAACCAAAAATACAATCTGAGATTTTAATCTTATCTGGAAGTGAACCCAAATTATGAAACCATTCAAAGGATTCTGAATTAAGTCTTATTTTTGTCACCAGTTGATCAATTTTTAATAAAATTAAAAAAAAAAAAAGTGTATACTTTGTTGTCTGGGAAACACATTTTTTGAAGCATTGTAAACCAAGAATTTTATTTTTCTTCCCTCTCCCCACCCCTTTCCATTCTTCAGGTTATTTAAAAAACCTGCCTCTTTAGAAATCACATTAGGTTTGTTGTATGCTTTAAATGAAAGGCTTTCAACTTTCAGAGCAGGCTGTATGAACAATTGTCTTGTATGTACATCAACTAGCATCCTACCTAAGTGCAATGAATTTGGTTTGTGTTAATTACAAGGTGCATTTGACTGTGTCTACATGATAGATTAACAGTTCCAAATAACATCATATCCAAATAACATCGTATGCAAATGAAAGGAAAGTATTTTTTATTTTATGTTATGGCACAGTTGAGAAATACAGTGCATTCTGAAAAGAAACAGAAATGCAGCTATTCTTGTGATTTGATAGTCTGTATGTATCAACTCTCAACAATAAAAAAAAAACTTACATGAAATTGAATTATTACAATGTTTATGCATGGTGGTGTTTGTTACCTTAAAATCTGAGTGTTAAAAAATACATTGGAAAACATAAACTAATACATACAATTTTAAATGGTGCATAAGGATGTTATTCAATGTTATCCAAATATAGTTATAGAAATACTCATAAAGCAAGTATATTTAGATCTCATGTGTGGATTTCAGAATAGTTTGTAGTGTCTTGTGGTGTGGTTTTTGTTTTTGTTTTTTGTTTGTGGTTTTTTAGTTTGGTTTTTTTGGTGTTTTTTTTTTATTTGTTTGCTTGGGTTTTTTTTTGTAATTTTTGCATCATTAATCAATGGAAAATCTTCATACATCTACCTTAAATTCAAAAGAAAAAAAAAGTAGTAAGAATATTTTGCTAGTACCTCTCTACTGCTTTCAAGAAATTCTGAGGTTCAGCAGGGTTCACTAACAGTTCAGGTCTAATCTCACTATTACTCACTCTCTCTCTTTTTGTTGTTGTTGTTGTTTTTTTTTTGGGGGGGGGTTTATTGTTGTTTGGTTTGGTTTGGGTTGTTTGTTTTGTTGGTTTGGTTTAGGTAAATTATAATAATAGAGAATCATTAAAATTGGATAAAAAAATATAAGACTTATCTTTTCCACTAGTATTTCATATGCTTGAGTTGATAATTGTAAAGATCGTGATGCTTTCAAGCATTATTATGATTAGGATTATGTAAAGTGCCTACAACAAATGGTGTATTCATGAGCTGAGTGTTTTAACAAGGGCTGCAAGTTTTCCATAAACAGACTTTGTTGTAAGGCAGCCTATGGAGGCTAACTCAGAGTATTTTGCATTTCCCCCCAGGTACCCCAGGCTGAACTCTGTACAGTTGTCATTGCAGAGGGGAAGATGTGGTATTTTTAACAGGGTTAAGTGTAGCTGGTAGACCTTCCTGGTCTGGATTTGCTGGCTGTTAATATGGGAGCAGTTGGATCTCTTAACTGGTGTTACTACTCTACCTTGCAGTCGGAGATATTCTTCAGTTCTCTGTCAAGAATAAGCATACTGCCTCCCCTGCTTTCCCCTCAGCTTTTCAAGAGGGGCTAGCATTTGATGCTCTATTTTTCAGGAACTCCTTGCTTGGATAGGTAATGAGGTTGCTGGGGTTTTTTTTTGTACTAGAAAAAGAACCTAAAAATGTTTAAGACCACAGAGATACACTGAGGAGGAGATTAAAATATTCCTACTGCATTGTGAGGCTGTGTACTTACAGCCAGAGCTTCATGTGGTAAGTGGCTTTAACCATGAAATAAGCAAGCTGCATTGCACAAAGGTGTAGCAATAAGAACGGTTTCATTTGGAAGAAAGAGAAATACAAATGTAAGAGAAGACAAAATGTTTCTCAACTAAAAGGACTTAATATTGCACTGTGTGTTCTAATGTGTAGTATGCGTGGACAGCAAAATATTGAAGTGTCTGTGTGGTTATAAAGATATATAATTTTCATGTTTCTGTGATTTCTTCTCTATATTTCATTGGCTACTTTCCTATCTTTAATTTGGTGTTTAAAATTTTGCCTTATGAATTATTAAGATAGTACATTTTTATTCGTTTCTCAGAACTGCTCGCTTAGTACAATACATCAAAGTAAAAATACGGTTGAGACCAATCCTTGAAATTCATGGAAACACATTGACATTGGAAAAACACCATAAAAATAAATCTGGAGTTCCAGTCCTGTAGTGAGCTATGGGATTAGGAATTTCAAATATTGATGTATCTTTAAGCCAAATGAAAGTGTAGTCCTTGTTTCTTATCTTTAGGATAACCAAGTCACAAATACAGAGAGTTCTGTAATTTATGGTTTAGTTTAGTTGCATCTCTAATTAAAAAGAAGCACAAAGTGCATTTTTAAGTTCACTTTGTTTGAATGAGATCAGGCAAACCCTTTCTTAAAAAACTTCTCTTTCTTCACACAAGTTGCAGCTCTGAGAGCTCTGAAAGGACCTGAAATTAGTTGATAGAAAGTGGCTCCCCATAACTAATTCTAGCTGGGAGGGCACTGCCATTTCAGTCTTTTCTATTGTCTTTCTATCTTAAAAAAAGATAAGGAGAAATCAGAATGCTAACCAACTGGGGCTGCCAGAAAAAGATATTAAAAAAAAAAAAAAAAAAAAAAAGAAAAGCTAGGCAGAGATTTTAATGTCTACGGCCTCACCAAAGGAACTAACAAACTGCTCTGTTTTAATAATTCTGCATTAGTTTAGGTTTCTGGTTCCAAAACTAGCAAAATGGGTCATCTTGTGGTTTGAAGATCATTGTGTACTGCGTGCTAGTCTAAGGACTAGTTTTGTAGAAGGGCCTCTTTTTTAATAGGCATTATGAAATAATTTACTCGACTGATCAGAGAGACTCTTCTTGTGTTCATCATAACAGTATTTCTGAAATAAGAATAGTAAAAATGTTTTTGATTCCCAAACACTAGTTTTTCTTAATGTTTCAAAGGTTACTTTCTTGTGAAAAGACTGCAGTTGAGTATTCATTACAATTCTCTGAATGCTGCCTCTGCTATCATTTATCTGTGCTTAGTTCTGTCTTGCTATGATGTCTTCTTGCTTATTTTCTATTTCCGTTGTACAAAATGGTCTTTTGGCAATTAGCAGTACTGGGGTTTTTAAGCTGGTGTATATATTATATATGTGTGTGTCTCTGTGTGTGTGTATAGATATAGATACATATTTCTGTCAGAAAACTGTCATCAAACTAAAAGAAAAAAAAAGAAAGCATGCACATCATTATCACTGTGTATGGGAAACTGGTTATATGAGGCCAGTACTTGATTTGAGAGAAAAATTTAATTGAATTTTGATGCAGCTAAATAGCACCTTTGTTCAAATGACCTTGTGTAAATGTACTTCAGAAATTCACCCAGGTAAAATAACAGGTACAAGAATTCAGTAACTGCAATGTGTTTTACAAGGTTGTATTTTCATTTAAATTTGTCACAATTTTGCCCTCTATTTTTTCCATGTATGGGGTGGAGTAGATTAACAATTTCCATTTTTAAAATGTTCTTGCTTTATAAATTAGTTCCCTTTCTTTCAGCTTTTATACTCCACGCTCCAGATAATAAATGTGCTCACAAAAGACTTGTCTGAAATAATGAAGCTGTTAAAGAACATTGTAATTTTTTACTTTAATAAAATTAATCTGGCCCTGTAAACCATTGGAAGGCAAACTTGCTCTTAGAATGCATCACAGTACCACGTTTGTGACACTGATAGATAACTATTAACTCCTTTTAAGCTTTAAAACGCTTCAGAATGCCAGAGTAAAGAATATAAAACTGCAGATCTTATTCAAATTAATCAGGATAGAGCAGATGGTTGAAGAAGGCACACAAGCAAGAAGTAAATCTCCTGTTCTCCCTTTCTGATTGCTTTGCCCACAGAGGAATAATGATTCAAAGAAAATCAGTAATCATGGCGGTTGCCATTAGCATATTCCCAATAAGGGAGCTTACATGAAAATTCCCAGAGAAAATGAATGGCTGCTAGTATAGATCAGTGTGCAAATAGTGCATTTCCAGCTGCCTCCCAAACCATAGATTTTTCCAAGACATTTAGAAATGAAGTTAGAAAAACTGAACTAAAAGAATCACACATTTTCTTAGAGAAGAGATGGATATTTTATTAACCTAGCAGTACAGCTATACTTAACACCCAGATCAGTTGTGATGCTTAGCTGAGTAGTCTCAAAAGTGTCCTGTGCTTAAAACGAAGGTATCAGCAATCCTTCAATAAAATACAGCGAGAACCTTTTCCTGCTCGGTTGTCTGGAGAGCGTGTGCAAACTGCTGTAAATCCCTCCCCGACATGTTTTCTGATTGCATTATTGTGAACGCATGTGGTAAATGTCTGCTTTCTTGTTGCTTCACACAAGTTATTAAGTTGTTCACAAATCAGTGGCAAAGCAAAACATTTTCTCAAAGTGTTGCGGAAGGAGCACTAACCTAGATAAATGGGTGTTTTCTTGTCTGTCCATAAGCAATGGGAAGCCCATTAGCCAGTGTAAATGAGCATAGCGCTATCGGAACAGTCAAGCTGCCGCCTTTCATTTATACGGAATTAGGATTTTCGCTTGGCATATTTCAAAATGAGAGCAAATTCAAGAATTGCACGCAGGATTGTCACATTCTTCTACTTAATATAGTTTAAAAAGTAATGTAACATTGTGTTATTCTCATTCACTTTAATTTCATCGTGAGGCGAAGTCTAAATCATCACTGCTCTGGCCTCTGGATTAGGCAGTCAGCTGCCATTGTTGAAACTGGAAAATGCATGTCTAATTTCTTGTGTGCCAGGCTGAATGTGTAGCTCCTATTGGTTCCAAATAAAACAACAGACCAACAGTCACTAAAATAAGTGCCATCACCTAGATGGTTGATAAATCTCCTTAGAAAAGCAGCCATGAGACATGTTATTGACAGGTTTTGTTGCTGAAATAAGAGAGAAACTAGGTAAGGGTGACCATGTTCCTGCAGATGCCATCATTGATTGTGCCAGCAGGAGGCAAATGGTTAAAGGATTCAATGGAAACTGTCACAATAGTTTCAATTTTATTATTGAAGCCCAAACTTTCAGAGGCAGTGGACAGATTGCCTTCATTTTTCATCCATGAAACATCTTCAACATTTGCAAAAAAAACTAAAAATCTTTTAAACTAGCTCTGCAGCCAATAATGCCTTTTATGTATACTAAGATGGTAGAAACCATTAATAAAATGCCTGTCAACAGCACATCTCCCTTTTCTCTTTAGCAAAAAAGGGAGAAATCATTAATTACAGTTTCTGTCACACACAAAAGACATGTTTTTTTGTTCTGGTCTTTTAGCACTTTAACAGCATGAATTCACCTAGTGGCCACCTATTCTGCAAAATTTGAAAAGGGATGTGTCCTTATCCATCTATGCAAAACCTTCTGAAGACATTGCATGTGTCTGCCTGGGCAACAAATGCAGTGTTTTGGGTTGACACTGAAAAGGAGGATTATGAATATGGATAGGATGCAAATACTCCATCTATCTTAATCAGAATACAGGAATTCAAGCTGTTGTAGAAGGAGGGGGAAGGATGAGGGAGAAAACCTTAGAAACCTAAGCTGTAGGGGCCTGATTCTGCTCTTACTGCCGTCAGCAGGAGTTTTACTACTGACGGTATTAAGGTCAGGATTGGGCAGTAAATTTTCAGGATCTTTTGTAGGGTTGTCATTTACACACAGCTCTGCCAGACACATTGACTTTGACTGAGATTGCTTGCTCTCTCAACTCAAATGTATTTTAAGTATTTGCTAGAAGGTGGACTTAAAAATCACTACTTGCTTGTTCATTTATCACGTTTGAAGAGTGTATAAAATTGTGTACTTTTTTCATAATAACATTTTTTTTAAAACACCACATTATTGCAAATTTGAAAGGAACTCATAGGCAGTTACAAGCAATAACAGTTTTGGGGGCAGATAGTTGTTATTTCAATTTATCTAACGAGGATAATGACAACAAAAAGGTCTCCAGTTTCTAGGTTTTTCCCAGCTCACCATTTCCTATAATTTAGTGGTTACCTGTGGTGCATGTAAAAGCAGAATACTAACAAGATAGGTTCCAAATTTTTTTTCAATTTAATTTATTTCTGTTAACTTTGGGAATTGTATTTTTATAGGTTTTGTTTTTGTTCTCTGCTATCTAAATATTTTGTGCAACTCATACAGAGGATTCCTCTCTCTTTTGAAAGAAGTCATCCCTGAAATCTGGCAAATCATAAATCAAAATGTTTTCATTGTGAGCATATGGGACTTTTTTCAGCCTTCAGATCTAATGAAAGATAAAGCAAATACAATACTCTCATGCACTCAGAAGGTAAACATACGTCTATTGGAGATTTTTGAAATGTGTCATTTATGTGTTTCAGTTTCAATATATGTCTCATCGATTGTAAATGAAAGGCCCAACCTGTCTATTTGGGCCTTCTACAAAAATATCAGTCTGAAAAAAACAAACAAACAAACAAAAAAACCACAAACAAACAAACAAACAAAAAAAAACAAACAAAAAAAAATGAAGGAAAATCTTAGTAAAATGGAAATTTAGGACCAAATCCTCACCTGATATAAAACCAGTCTAGATGAACAGATTTAAGTATGTGTTTTGCATTATATATGAAGAATATAAATCTAGAAATGGAGACTTCATTTTCTTAATGCTCCTGCATTTGGTGCAATCACTTACAATTCCTTGATTAAGAAACATTAAATTTTACATGGCTTTTCTCTGATATTGTGACTACAAGTAGACCAATGTTTTTTTATAGTCCCGTATATGGATAAATTGTGTGCTAGGAAAAAAAATTAGTATTTTTAGCAACTTTAATGCCAAAGTTAAATAGATTCCCAGTAAAAGCCATGAGAAGTTTGTCTTCAATTTCTTGTATGCTTTTGTATTGAGAAATCATGACTTTTAATCATCCGTAGGAATGTAAACAAGTAGGTTTAGCTCACATGTTTCACATAATTTGTTTCTATGATTATGTGCCAAAATCTGTAAGGACCTACTCCTGCACAGCTGAAGTCTGTAGAAGTCTTAGCACACATTTAAAATCACGAACATTACAACTCTGTGTTTTAATAATTGTCTGACTCTGAGATGTATGGGCTTAGTATATTCAAAATTTGCCTGAGCTATAGTCCTCTTACATGCATGACTGAATTTGAAATTTGTTTAATACTCTCTTTTCTTCACAATGTAGAGTCAGCTCTGTGGTGTTCTTGCTCTAGTGTCAATGAGAAAGTTTTTTCAGAGGAGTCATTCATTTGGGGTCAGATGTCTGAGTATGGATGAGCTACATATAGGTTTTGATCCAGGAAAATACATTTTTCACATCACTGAGACACATAATATGAATGCAGCTATTAATCTGTTGGTTCTGAAACACAACAACCAACTAGTCTGTGAGCTACACACACTATTTTTATCCTAGATGTTTTTAAACCTGTGGTGAGCAGCATATTTTAATAGTATTGGTTAAAAATGTCATATCTGAAAAATCTGAAAATTATTCAGAGTCATTTAATCTTTCACCAAGATTTAATCAGAATCTTATATCTCTTTTGTGCTTTGTCAAATGCTCACCACAATTTGTCTCCCCCCATGGTGGACTGACAGATTGAGAAAATAAGCAAAGAGCTGGAACATTTGACTGTAATTGCAATGTCAGCACTGTTAAACTGTATTTATGAGAAGAAAGTTAACACTGTGACATTAATAATTTCATCAATCTTACACGTGTTTGCTTCATAAACAAATACACTTTTTTTTATAAATTCTCTGTGACCAATACTTTGGTCATCTGGAATAAGGCCACAAATTCCAATTTTGAAGAAAAAACAGGTACAAAAAATAGTTTGGGTCCATATTACTATTCTTGGGGAATTAAAAAAAAATCTTACAAATACCTGCTCTGAGCTAAGCCTTATAAACTGTGACTTTATTGTCAATAAACAAAACAATAATGACTAGAAACAAGCAATAGAATAGGCAGGGTTAAAAAGTGTATTTTGTCTTGCTGTGCTTCAGCTCTAAAATCGCTTTCAGCAGATACATGAGGTTTTTTAGTTTTTCTTGACTCTCTAAACCACTATATGCTCACCTGCATTTTCAGTGATTTATTGCACTATACCAAATGTACAGGCTAATAAAGACAGTTTGTTACTCTCTAATTTTGGAGGGACATAACACATAAAACTGCAGCAATCTCTTACCTATATAAACTCTATAAGGGGAAACACAGGAGAAAACATGACATGTATTAAAGAAGTAAATTCCTCCTTGGTCTAGTAAACCACTGTTGGCTGTCATACCTCTGACTACTGAGTACTGACGTGTTGTTTTGCACTACAGCTTAATCAGCTGGGCCTAGACTGCTCGTGGTGTTCACGTGCCCTAGGCAGTGTAAATGCTGTGATTCACGTGCACTGTCACATGGGCCTGTGCTGTGCATTTTGTACAATGGTGAATAAAATTATGTATTTGAATGATTGATCACATACCTCCTAGCTCCGTAAATTATGAGAAGGTACAGTTTAAAGATATATAAAGTGATTGACAAAATTTTGAAGCCACTTGCATGTGTGTTTAAACTGTGCTGCTTGTGATTCTTGCACAGGTGAGATTGCCTCAATAGGCTTTCTGGTTGTGCTGGAGAACAGTGCAGCTGTCCAGGCTCTAGAATTTTTGAGGAAGTAGCCAAGATGCTTTAAAAATTAAACAGTAAATTATGATGTTAATTTATTATTCTTATTGTCTTTGATTTGTAAGTAGATGTGTATGTATACACACACCCAAGAAAACATCAACTGTTTATGCTTACTGTGCTTCCACAAAGTTGGAAATGTTCTGGACTCCATGACAGGGAAAGAGACTAGTCCCACATATGTTCGTTTGCTGTGTTCTCCCTTAATCAGTCATCAGAAGGGATTAATAGAAAGAGAAACATTGAAATAACAAGAGGAATAATATTGGGCATTTATTTCACTGAGGTTCAGTAATTGCACCTCTTGTGAAGTTTCTTGCCTGTGCCTCAGTTAGAGGAACAGGTAGATGACAAAGACCGTGAGGGCAGTATGCAAGAGACCTGTTTCCATAGGATCCAGCATATTTCTTTTTGGCTTTAAATCTGCCCAGATGGTTTGCAGCTCCTTTAAGAGACTCAGTAGTGTGCTGCGATAAACTGAGCCATCTGGACCCAGCAACCTCCTGAGGTTCCTACAGTGACCAGAGCAGCTAGTGTGGGCTTGTGTGATTGTTGGCAGATCACACACATGGAGAAACTGAGATTTCTGCTCTTTAAGCACTATCAATCACCAAAAAAAAAAAAAAAATCCAAAAAACCAAACAAATAGCCCACAGGAAGCTCATCTTCTATAACCTGAGGACTGTGGGAGTCCTAAGATATTGTATAATGACAACATGAACTTTCTTGTCAGCTATCACATCCAGAGACTGCCTTGATTTTTTCCATAAGTCTTTTAAGCCTTGAGCTGCTATAATATCTCTTCCTCAAATGTAAGTCTCATACATGTCCGGAGATGGCAATCTGACTGTAGAAGGGAAGAGTAATACAATGCTATGGAAATTTTGTTAGCAAATATTTTGTAGGTAATTACTATTCTCTGTATGTCTGGAAAGGCCAGGTACAGTATGCCTTATTGATGCTGACAGGGGAAGAATAAGTAATATTATGCACATGTGTATCTTTTATATCTACGGGAAGCCTGGAATAGGAATTTCAGCACTAGACAGGCTGGAAAAAACCCCAAAACATTCCTCTATAAACTGAAGAAAAAAACTCACAAAAATGTCATGAAATAATATCTGGATCACCTTCCACAATTGTCAGATTATAAAAACAGGCACACATGATGCAGCATAATTCATAGAATGGGCAAATCACAATGCACTTACACCAAGGGCAGGATGTCTTGCTGGATCTTGCCTTTGAGGTCTCTGGAACATCATCACTTCTTCTTTTAAGTGAAGACATTTGAGCTGTCTGAAATTTGACCACATCACAAAACTAGGAAAGCTTTGCAGTATTTGATGGAAATGATGTGTTCAGGTGAGGTCAGAACTGAGTAAGCATGAAGAATGAGTCATTTGTCACCAAAGAGAAATTCCAGTGGGAAAGCAGAAATGTATTCAGTGGGATAGTAATGGGGAATTAACATTACAGCTGCCTGCTTTGTACATGGCCTGTAAATACTTTGAAAGCTGCTTTCTGTGTATAAGCTTCACAATCCTGAGGCTTACTCTGTCTTTTCAAAGAAAGATAGGTTAGAGGCCACTTGGTTGGAAGACTTGTAAAACTTTTACTTTTGTAGATAAGTATCTCTGCAGCCAAGCAGTGAGTTCACTGCCAGAGGAGAACAGGGCACCTCTTAGTGAAATAGTCTTAATTTCAACTGGCATATAGAAAATAGCATTGCCTAGTTTATTTTGTATGGCTGTTACTCACATAATCTCTGCAAGGTGAAATATCAAACTGAATTAGTTTGCAATTAGTTTCAGATCTTAACGTGAATAACTTGAGTCTTTGAACATAATAAAACATAATGATTGTGCTCAGTAAACTTAACATGGGTTTGTTATGTATTCAATGCAATCGGACCAAGATATATGTGTACAGTATAATTTTTGTGCCTGTAGTGTGAAGTTATTGTCCATCTTCAGTTTCTGCAACAGTAATGGTAAAATGCCACTGTTTCCTTCTCTGCCTAAGTGGAATAATTATTATCCAAGCTATGTTTTGGTAGCTTGATTTAGCAGACCAGTTCTGACATTTCCACATCTTAATCTTTCAAAACATCTGAACACGTGAGAAATGACTGTGCATAAGAGGAAGCAGGGATCCCCCCAGTGCATTTCTTTCACTGTCCTATTGCCATTGTGCAATTTCATTGACCTCATACCCTTTTCAGATAACTGCTTTGTAACAGATGTAGAATAAAGAGCTTTTTGACAGGTGAGTTCATATTAATTTACTGTAAATTTGTCTGCTTGCACTGGAGTAAAAGACAGGTAGCCAGCAGGACTTAAACAGTGATGTTTGGTTCTGGTTTCTTACCCTCCCTACTTCCCTTCCCTAGCTGAGCCTATTTCCACATCCTATGGAGAACCATTCAAGCAAAAAAGTCCTTTTTAAACTGTCATTCATGGGAAGAGTATTAGACTGCATATAGTTGGGCTGGCACACTCTCTGGCTGAGCCTCAGTGATCAGATGAATTGTTTGAGCCAGCTATTTCTTACAGGCAAACAGAAAGAACTTGTTCAGACAGTACAGTCACCCTAGAATGGCATGCAGGGATTTAGCAAAATGCATGCATAGGATGGCCTTTTTAATCCTTGTTAGACTCTTTCTACAACACAGCACATTCAGGAATGATGAGAAATGGCTCTCAGTTGTTCACAGCCTGAATTAAAAACCTGAATTTTATAGTTTGTTGGGGTTGCTGTGTGTTTATATTTTGTTTATGTTAATTTCCCTATGGAAATAAAAAAACTTCTTTTAACCTTTCCTTAAGATGAGCAACAATCCCATGTGGTACACTCAGATTAATGCTTCCTGCCTTTTTTTAGAATGAGCACAAAGTAGTGACTAATGACTTAACAGTAAAATTAATCTTACGTACTCTGGCAGTATTATCTTTGTTTGGGAAATTAATATTACTGTGAAGACAAAATACACAATGATAATTGTATTTAGGAGCACCTATCCGTCAGCTGGAAACAGGGGAAAGTATATTTCACATGTAAATGGAGTATGCAAAAAGTTTATTGGAAAACTTTTTGGAAATGCTGGGACTAACTAATGTTATAAACATATTTGTCCACACTCCTCATAGCTGGTATTTTTCATTAATATATATTGTGTTAATTTTCTTTTGAAAGAAGCACAATTAGAAACAGTGTGATATTTTTAAGAATAAAAATCTGGGGTGGTTGTGCATTTTTGATCTTATGCATTTAAAAAAAATACAATAGCAGCAGAATTGTCATGATTCCCTATAGGTTTTAATGACACTGAAAATGAGATTTGCCAGTAATCACAATAGATTCAGGTGGAGTTTTGTTTTTCAATTCTGTTATTGTCAAGGTGCTAAAAGAATGAAAAAATTATTTCCTTTTTAATATATTAGAAAAATTTATCTTCACATTTTTTTTTGTCTTTGTTCATGGCTGGTGAGTTTATTCAGGACATTTATAAAACAATTAGTTGTGAGGATGGAACAATTTTTTTATTCTTTGCCAAAATAAAGCAGGAAAACTTTCAAAATAAGTAATAATAACATTTATTTTAAAATCAAATGTAAAAATATAGAATACCAAACTTCTACAGAAACATTGAAACACTTATTACAAAACTGGCCTTTTCCAGCAAAATGTGTATGGTAACATTTTGATATTTGATTCAAACCTCATACCTTGTATGGAGTGTGAGGCACTGCAAAACATTATTAATTAATATCATGTCCAACTCAAACTTATGTTCAATATTTTATTTTAATGACAAACATTGCTGTTCCAATATTTTGAACGTGAAATCAATCCTTCAAACAAATTACAGTAGCCAATCTCAGCAGTGCTGGTTTTGTGAGAATGTTAATCTTTTGTTGAGTAAAGGAAATTAATTTATTTGGAGACTGTATGAAAAGAAAATAGCAGTTGGAGAGTGCAAAGTGAGAGAAAACAAGAGAAATTGAAATAAAAGAATAGAGTGTCAGATCATTTATTAAAATAATAAGCAAATTTTCCTGCTGGTTTCTCCATTGTTACTGAAATTAAAAGAAAATACTTCTTTTATCTGCCACAGCCTTACATTTTTAAGAAGTTTTGTGTCCAGCACTTCCAGAAGTCAAGAAGAGTCATGAGGATAATTTTTATGTTCCTTATATTAAATTTGAATTTCATCATACTATTCACATGTTTGCTTTGTTTTTTTTTTTTTTTTTGTACTGTCACAGTACCTAAAAAGGTCAGAAGTAATAACAAATAAAATCTGATTTGCGTCATTTCTACCTGGAGTGCTTTTGAAGAACTATTTATTTGGAACTAATTTTTGCCATTACATTTTTAGGATAAGGGCCATATCATCAATGGGTGTTAATTACCATAGATTTATCCAATTAAAATGGAGCAGATCCCAGTTGCCATAAAAGAGGATCGGAGTGGAAATGTCAGTCTCTGCTGGCACATCCTTTAGCTGAGGACTCCAGCTGTCTGTGCAGTGGTGAGCATGACAGTGCTCAGGTGTAGTCCTTACTGACTGGAAATTTCTACTGAGTCCAAACAAAAAGGAAATTATTTTAATTTACTTTGGTACAACTGCATTAAATGTCTTGCTATACTCCTCTCTTCATTCTTGCCATTCTTTTGTATATGCCTGCCCATTCTAATGCTTCTGGCAGTACCCTGTCACTTTAGCAATAGTCAGTAGATCTTTGGACATCTGCAGGAAGGATCATAGCAGTGGTTCTGACCAGAGGCCCCAGTAAGTCAGGCTGGTGCTTAAAGAGCTGTAAGATTCAACGGGGGCACTTGGTAGCTCCTTAGGAAGTAAAATGAGCAGAAATTGTATGTATTTCCCAGGTATAGACCTGGGCAAACCTCCAGTGAGAGTGCTGCATCTCTTTCCATGCAAGAGAATTTGCTTCACATATGCATTCTTTAACTGAAAGTGAATTGTCACCTACCATGGTGTGCTACTTGTTTAGTTCTCTGCTACGGTTTGGAGTGCAATGTTCCACATCAATTAAAAACAGATGAGAGAACAGTTTAGCTGAAGACTTTGTTTCCTTGTAATCAACTGCAAAACAGACCAAGGTTATGTAACAGATTTCTTCTTCACTCTCACTTAGCAGAGAAGGCTGTGTGAATGCAAATTGCTTTATTGGTGGAGGGAATTAAAATTATAAAAAGCTAGGTTTGAAGAAGTGCAAAATCAGGACTGTGTCAGAACAGGGACAATATAATTGTGGTATGGATTCCCATATGGGACTAAATTAGCTAGATTTTACTAATGTCAGCAGTTCTATGTGACTGCTGGCACGCAGCCAATGTGCCACATTTGCTTCATTTTTTTAAGATGGTTCTGATTCTACACAACTTTAAATATGCAGAACGCTAAATTTGCTCTAGGTGTCATAGTGGCACTTCTGTGCTGCATAATTTTGCATGTTAATTTTACTTAAGAGAAACATAAAAGTAGCCTAGAATGCATCCTATTCCAAAGTAAAGTTACTATGATTTTGGTCCAGTTTATGATCTCTTCAGAAAAAGACTGTTCAGTTCTACAGGCACATATCAAGGTTGTGTCCCTTTACAGAGCATTCCATTCAGTAATACTATTTTGTAGCAACTCAATAAAGCTGATAGTTTTTCTGGGTAATTACCCGCAGCCCCCTGCAGGACAAATTAGCATTCATGACCGGAATAATGCTTACTAGAAAGAGTTCAATGGAATTTACTTAATCAGAATCATTGCTTTCTCATGGCTACACTATTTTTAACCTAGTCCCTATTGTCTGCTAATAGCAAAAATCCTGTCAGTGCCAGGTCCAACTTGGCACAGGGTGTATAAAGAGAGAAAGATTATCCTCCTCAAATGTACACAGTGTTTTTTAAAGCTTATGGACTGTATTCTGCAGTCTTTACTCAGACCTTGCTTAGGTAAAAGTGCATTGAAGTCAGTGGGAGATTTTCCAGATGACAGAGTGTTGAATCAGACATTATGAAAAGAATTGTGTATATATGTTTGCAAGACAGTCCATGGTTTATAATTTCTGGTAATCATGAAAATGAAAAACTGACTAAGAGGACTTTCAAAGGTGAATTTTCTTCTCTGGGTTTGTGGGAGAAGGAAAAGTTCCTGCCTGTTTCAAGACATTTTGTAGAGTTGCTTTTGTTTGGGGTTTGTTTTTTGTTTGATTTGGTATACTTTGGTTTGGATTTTGTTTGGTTGGTTAGTTGGTTTTTGTTTGGTTGGGTTCTTTGGGGTTTTTTTTTTGCAGGGGGGAGGGGGAAGGGTTGCGTTTCTTTTTAATTACCACTGATATTTTCCAAGTAAAGAAAATAAAAAAAACTATTCCTTTGATGGTTTTGACAATTTGTGTTTTGCCTTCCACTTCCTAAGACTGTGTAACATGTCAAGGTTAGTACAACACACGTGAGCCCTTCAGAGGCTTAACGAGATACTCACTAGAGCAGACCAGGAGGATTGGAGAGAATTTCTGAAATATTGCAGAGATTAGGTGTGGGCATGCACACACACACACTCACAGCCACAGCCACCAACAAAACCAGAAAAATAGAAAGCAGGAAAGTTATGTGAAGTTGAGCTACCGTTTCCCATGAAATAGTTAATGCTTTAGCTGTGTTTTCCTTTTGCAGTATTTATCAATCACAGTAATAGGAAATGGAGGTTGAACCCAATTTGAACAGAACTCAAGGGTTTTGGCAGTGTTGTCTGACCAGTAGCTTCAAACTATGGACAAATGACTTTCAGTTTCTGGCCAAAGGTACAATATTAAAGAAAAAATGTGCAGAATTGTAGTTCTCTGATATATATAAAGGGTCCTGTGCACTTTTAAGCAAAGGTCATTCGCAGTGTGTGTTTGTGCAGTAGGATGTAGCTAAAAGCAAATTTTAGTGAAAGATTTAATAGCCCTTGGATGTAGACAGTAGTGATGCTGGAAATACAGAAACCCTTGGAGAGCTGTTGAGGGCAGTAGTCTTAGAGAAAGATAGTATGTGAACGAGTACTATTATACAACACATTCAGTACACCAAAAAATAGGTTTTTTCCTCTCCAGGTTAGCCTGCAGGAGTCAGAATAATGCCAGGTAAGATTAAGCAAGAAATGGGACAGGCTGAATAAAATAAAATGAAGTGTTGAGTAAAGAGAGACTCATCAAGGCCAAATTTATCCTCAGCTGTGTGTTAGCACAATCCAGTTCAGGATGATCCTGACTTACTTGTTTCTGTAATTATTAGGAGGCATTAAGTAGTGCTGCTCTGGGAGGAATGGAGCAATAGCATTGCAGCTAGCAGTACATTTAATTGTTCATAGGTGCAAAAAAAGGGAGTTGTCCTTTAGGTTATCATTTCTTTTACTTTAGCAGCACAAACTATGCCAGGATGTTTCAGGGCAAACATTTCCTCTTTGCCATCACTGAAGAAATACAGACTGCTCAAGTAAAGCAAGAACAATTTCTTACTTGGGGAGAGTGAGTACTCCAGTTTCAATTGCATTAGATGAAATAACAGGTTAATTTATTTTAAATGAGCATCATATTGTTTATTTGAAGAGGAGATGTAATTACAATGGAAACCTTAACAGTAGCAGAATTTACCAAGTCTTAGTCACTGAGGTGGAGTTTGTATCATCTGTTTAGCTTTGGCTGGACTGACTCATTCCCAAAGCAGACTGTGAAGCCTTCCTCTTGGGTATCACCCTGTCCCACACCCATAAATTATTTAAAACTCCTTTTCTGGACCTTCATATCCATCCTTGAATTAAAACCTTTCCAGAAGAAGGCTAAAACCTGTTTCCAAAATCCTAAATTGTCAAATTCAAGTTTTACTTTTAAAATTATTTCAGTGGGTTCATTTAAATTTGAGACTAAATGGGATTTCATCCCAGTTTATATCCAGATGCAGAGAGATTTTGAAAGACTGTCACAACCAGAAGGGGAGCTTGCTTATGAAAATACTCTTTAGGAAGTCTGAATTTTATATTTATTTCAAAGTTACTCTTTCATCAAAAAGCTGGACGAGGCAACTATTCAAAAAAAAAAAAAAGGTTAAGAGAGCTTCATAGGAACTAGTTTTCTGTTTCACAGAAGCAATTCCTAACTCTTTGCTTTTGTTTCTGCTTTTTACAAATGTTGAATCAATTGTTCACATTACACCAGGTTATTGACCAAAAAAAATGTTAATTATAAGTATAATGCATTTGATATTATTTGATTTCTACTTTATATTGTCCAAGTGCATATGGTTAAGAGAAAACTTAATTTTACAATAGAAGTTAAAAAGTAAAACAGAGCCAGAAAACAGCCAGGCTCATAGAACCTAATTTTTTCTTTAGTATTAATTATAAGAACAGGTCTCACATGTAAAACATCAGAGTTAAGTTCAAATTAATTTATAAAAATAGTGAACTTGATTAGCCACTCTCATCAGGCTTATTTGCTAAATACATCAGACCTGTAGACAGATTGGTGAAGGAACAAGTAAAGAAACTTCAGTTATTTCAAATACTTTCTTTATTGCCTGTGGATTCAAAGTTTGAATTCAAAGAAGGGGTTATTGATAGTGTTTAATATAAAACAGTTAAAACCCCTCCATAGATGCAGGTGTGCAGTGCAGATTGCTTTGAGCAGTATTCAGCAATATCTGTCTGTCTGGGATCATAGCTCTTTGCCCGAGAACTGTTTATTCATTCTGATGCAACAGCTATTAGAAGTCATCCACATAGAAACTCTGCACGCCTTGAGAACAATTAAACTCACAGTAGCACTGATAACCAACAGTAACTGTGACTATTTCCTTGATGAGATTCATATGCCCATTTTGCCTGGATGCACTGATCTCTGGAATTAAATTCTGAGAGCTCCCTGCTACTCAGAGTTTGTGGATTATCAGACTGCCTATCTTGGACTTGAACTGATGCAGCAGTACTCTTATCTAGTCAGTGTAAGATCACAATTCTCAACTGTAGTCAAGAACAAAGCAGACTTAAAAAGAAGCATTTTAATCACCTCAAAAAACTTTACAATTCCAAGGGATGAGGAACAAAGAGGTATCAAAAATACAGCACTGAGACTGGTATACTCCAGTAGTTTGCAAGCACATAAAAATTAAATTCCTCCTCTCCAACATGTGCCGACCTTGCTTATATTCAGTGTCCTACGTGGAGATAAGGGACTGGTTTTGCTTTGCTCATGTGGGAACAGGAACAGCAGGAGCACTGTGTTGGCTTCTCAGACATCTGTAGTCTGGGAACTGAGATAAAGTTGTGTGATTAGAAGTGAATAACTGAGAGATTGACATGACTTTATTCTGTCTTGCACCGTGAGGTGTTATGGCATCTGACAAGACTGAAGAAAAAAATTCCCTTGGAAAGACACTGTTGTGGTTGCTCTGTATTTCAGTAGAAGACAAGTTGCCAAAATCCTGCCATTCAAAATGGCCAAGATGAGAAATAGTCCAAAAGATGATGTAATATGATACTTGATGGTGAGCAGACCTATTCTTCACAACCTACAGTCATGCTGCTCATTTATTAATGTATATAAAGGGAGTGGGAAATTGTACAAGATGTATCAAGGGAAAATCAGGCTCTTGGAGTCTTAAAGATTGATTTTGGTGAAAAAGACACTCTGGAAGTTGTTTAATTGGCTTTTCCATCTATTCAATATATTTACTTTTTCAAGAGGGAGCCAACATCCATGTTTATGACTTGTTAAGAAAAGAATATGAAATATCATTACTGAAATCTTTAGTTTATCTTGAAGAATAAACAAATGTTCTGTTGTAATGTGAGAGAAACTGCTTAATATTTTACCTCCTAAACCAGTAGGACACTTAAAAAGAAATATTCAGTAGTTCTCTAATGAGATTTTTAAACTCTTTTGCCTGGTAAGAACTGATGTTCTGCCACTGATGTTCTTTATAAAATATTCACTGAACCTTCAACAATTCTATGCATTGCGCAATGGCAGAACACAGTCCTAATGGATTAAATGGTTTGATTTAGACTTTGATTGAGGTGCAAACTCCTGCCTCCAACTAGCCACAATGCCAGTTTCTTTATTTCCTTCTAGATATTTCTGAAAATGGGAATTTTCATGCCCTTCTCCACACTACTGCTTGTGCTTCAGAGGATGTCAAGTTAATATCCCAAACATATTTCACTAGCCTTCTTTTAACTCTCTTTCAACATCTTTTGCTATGATGTTGCAAAAATTCGTGGCAATGGTGAGGTCACTGAGATTTGCATTCCAGCTGTGCTAACCTCTGTGATTGCACACATGCATTTCTTGCCTGTTCTCTGGATCATCGCTGATAGGGGCAGGGATGGTCACAGCCTTCTCCAGGGCCCAAGGATATGATAGAGTGATGATGATGATGGGTGGAGGACTGCACACAAAATCTTGTGCTTTCAGTAGTAGGTGATTTGCGTAAATCATCCTTTCCAGAGTGGATGTACTTAATGTTATACTTGAAAAGCTTGTTCTAGTCCTTAGTAAACTTCATCAGTGTGAGCAGTATTGAAATTTACTTTTTTTTTTTTCCATAAAAGTCTAAAGATGTTTGAGTGATTTTTAACAGAAATGAATGCTTTATATTTGTGGTTAGAGTGACATAGCATTATCTTTCAGAAAGCAAAAATAGAAAGTCAAGTGGAGTAGTAGGTCTGCTATAATATTTGAGTGGGAGCTTTTTTATCAATAATGTAGCCTTGCCAAAACCAGAAGTATGCTGGAGACCATGACCTTTGGAAAATAATGTTCAGTGACATTAATCTACATCTAATAGAAGGGTCTGTATCATCACTTTGGTTTATATCTGCATTATTGTAGCACATAGGCTGTCACCTGCATTTATATAACATGAGACTGATTATTCCTTATCATGCACAAAATGCAGACCTCGGGGAAGAGTTCATTTTGGCCCATTTCCAGGGGTATGTGTAACGTGTTATGAGCAGAATACTGCTTTCAAGGCTATCGAGTGCAATTTGCACTCTTTTTCTCTTCAGTATGTCTTACGCTTGACAAGATAATTGCCCCCCATAACACACACACATCCTAAAACACATTCATTACAAAGCCATTGTATTGACATATAGATACAGATATCAGTGAAGGAATGTACTTGATATTCTTTATATAGTATGATATGTCTGGAGTATATCTTCATAAGTAAAAGAGAAGTTAGCAATTGTAATAAACTGAAAATGAAGGAACAAAGTTGAGAACATTGCATATGTAAGTGTTCCTCTTGTCAGGAAAACAGAATGCTCTATTTCACATAAATAACTTTTAAAGAGGTGGTGCTGATCAAAGTTAATTTTTTAATGTGAAATTTCTTACAAGTTTGTGAATCTTCTAACTTTTTTTTGTTGTGAATATTCCAGAAGTTTTTTTATTGTATACATTGCCTAAGCATGTATACATACATATACATGCTTTGAGTGTGTAGCTATATACAACATATGTACTGGAATATGTTATCTGAGGAGTTCCTTGTTTGTTATTATTTTAATTCTATACATTAGATATACAGGGAATTTGCAATAAAATATAAAAAGGCATTCTATCTTTGAATATTTGTAAGTTGTGCAAAATATATTCATCATCATTACCAAGCCTGAGTCTGAAACATTTTAGAAAATAAGCAAAAATAATTTTAAACCAGTTTTGTTAATTTGTTTCACATACATTCCTGGGGAGACTAAGTGTACTTATGTACACTTATGTAGTACATAATGGTATTTTATAATGCCATTATGGTATTATAAAATATTATTTGTATTCACTCTTTTGCTTTTACAGTTTTTATGACTTCTTATTTTTGGCACAGATTAAAGGCCATACCTTTATTATTGACTAGCAAAAATACTGCCCCCAAAAAAACCCAAAACCAAAAATAAAAATACCAAAACACCAAAAACAAAACCACAAAAACACCCACAAACAAACAACCCCCCCTCCAAAAAAAAGGCAAACCAAAAACAAAACAAAAAAATTCCCAGAAAGGGCTAAGATGTCTTTTATTGGACTTTTCCATCCTTTATTCTGAAAATTCTATATAGGTCGTAATTTTCAATGCTTTTAACAGAATTTGCTGGTCCTTTGATTCGGCTGTATATAATTTTAACATTGTTCAACTATGATAGATAGTCAGCTGTATGGTGTGGTACTTCCTGTCTCTTGCTTAAGCTATAGTTTTTATTGAGTTACATAATCAAAGAAGATTCCATTGCAGCAGCATCTAGATCTCACATTCCACTTTGGTGAGAGCAGTATATATGACAAATAACAGGGAAAAGCTGGTCATGCAGAAAGCAGTCATTCCCCCTAACCTCTGGGGTGAATCGTGTTAGGTAAGCTGTGACCTGCTCTTCCTTTGGAAAGCAGCTTGCTTATATCCATTCATGAGAGTAAAAATATATCCTGTGGGAAATATTATTTTACATTATTTCCACTAAAGGAGGTTCACGTAATGTGAAATAAACATATATCAAAGAGAATTCTATGTGGTAGGTTCTACCAAAACTCATATTGTGTACTTTGGGATGCAGATGGAAAGAAACCTTTTTCCATAAAGGTCTGCGTTTGCCTGTGAGATGCATGGTGTTCCTCTCCTTGGCGGTTATAGGAATTACACTTTTGCTCGGTGGCCTTGATTTGTAGCTGCGGCTCAAAGCAGCTCTGTTCAGTGTAGGTAATTTTTGTTCTCCCCTAAACCTAATACAACATGCATTAAATCAATGGCCCAACATACTCAACAAAATGTTTTTTTATAGTGAGGAGTTCCCAGACAAGCAACATTTTTTCAGGGCTTGCATTTGCAACACCAGCTGTAACAACAGTGAGGAGTGTGTTCAGACACCACTCTCTGCTTGCTTGGTGCTACTGAGTGACAGGAGCATGGTGAACCTTAGAGGGTGTCCAGGTTGTGTTACATCATCCAGGCAAAAAAAAGGTCTGGCTAAGCACAAAGTAAAAATGAAAGACTGACATTGTGGTGCAGTGATTCAGTGCTCTGTTCTGTACATTTAAGTCCATATATAAAATACAGAACAATGGAAGCTTGCAGGGGAATAGACTTTGTTTCTAATGTTAATGATGAAGTCTGTCTTTAAAGGGACAGTTTTATAAAAACAAAGAATATTTAAACATTTTTGGTTTCCACACTGGTATCTTTAAATAGCTATTTAATTTGACCAATAACCTGAAGCAAGATAGGGTTTTTTTTTTTGTTTTGTTTTGTTTTGTTTTTTTTTGACTGATCAAGGTTCTGCTTTACTTCCTGTAAATGCAATCAGGGGTATTTTCCAATGCACCCTCTATGTGCTGGGCCTGCAGTTCATAGAGAGCCTGCAGTTTTCAGAGAGGTTGTGTGTTTTCTTCACACTTGAAATTTACTCATCCTAGCCATAGGTACTTTTCAGTCTATCACTAGGGTTGCTTTCCTACCTCCAAGAAATTTTATGTTTTTAAATCTGATGTAAAATTACATTATTTACAGAAATATGAATCTATGATAACTCCAGTGAAGTTGGGTTTGCATGAAAATAACAGAGAGTTTACACACGCAAATAAGTGACATATGGAGTTTTACATCCACAGACTATTGATGTGTATTAACAGTCTGCTTGTGTGCACTTAAGTTGTTAAATCCAGTTTAGCTTAGCTTAGAAAGGATAAATTCCCAGAGCACTTTCTTAGTGAAATTTGGGGCAAGTGAGGAATGTTGACTAGGTTTTTATTTTGCTAGCTAGAACATCTTTCAGTTATAGCAAAAAAATTGTGATGGATCTATCCTGACAGCAAAGATGTGGAAATATACTAGTTCAGTAATATGCATTCCATTTGAGTGCTCAGTACGGGTTTTTTTTGGTATGGCCAGTCAAATGTAAAAACTGGACAGTAACAGTAAAAAGGCAATATTAAAATTAAAAAAATGTGCAAATTGCAGCAATTATACATTAAAATTAAATTATGCTATACATTTCTTTTTATATATAAAGATAGATGCATGAAGTTTAGAAAATCAGTCCAGAAAACTTAAAGCCCAAATGAAACACATGGATCAGTAAGTAAACAGACTGAAAATTCTGTCGAATATGATGTCATCCATTCTGCTGTAGGTCAGAAATAACTTCATACTGTTAATTATAGGTATTTATCATAGTTCATATGATTTTGTGGGGCCTTGTCAGTGATCAAAGGTGGTTCTTTGGACACCTGTCATCAAGTGACTTAGTAATTGTAGAATAGCTTATTTATTGAATCTAATATACCATTAAATAGACTTATTTTCCCCTTTCAGCAGTTAATGTTGTTGATAAAAGGACAGTTCTGTTTTAGTAAAGTTGATTTGTTGCAGTCAGGTACAATAATTATGTTCTCTTATACATACTACATGTTTGCTCATTAACACATAAAAAGTTTTTCCATTACAGCAATTTTAAAAGCCTTCACAGGCAAAAGGCATGGAGAAATTGCTGTCATACATGTTTCCAGTATGCCCAGACGGACTCTTGAAATGGTTGTAAAAAAATAAGCTGGAATTTAGTCCGCATACAAAAATACTGCATTTGAGAAATGAGGTGTGCTTTTAGAAATCATAGTGAATATATGGAATACAAAAATAGGAAGATTTGAACTGGAAGTGAAGTAAATAGTGCTACTATTAGACTGTATGACAGGTGGGAACATTTTTTCCCCTGTTTCTCTGAGCCTGAAAATATATTTGTTCTAACCTTGCACCTGGATGCAGCATGCTTTCTTTGAATCGAATTCCATTCTGCCTGGGAAAACCATTTCTGGAAAGAATGACCTCTCTGGGTCTTGCAGCTTGTTTGTGGGAGAGATGTGGGCCAGTTCAGAGCCCTCCCTTCAGTGATGACTAAGACCTCGAAGAGTTCTTCAGCCCCACTAGGGCACAGAAGAGCCTATTGAGACTGTCAGCCTTTTTTCCTGCTAGCTACTTTTTTTATTAGGCTGATAAACTCCTGAATTGTTGAAAAGCAGCTGCTCTGAGGAGGATTTAGCTAATTCTCAGGGCGCTTCTGGCTGTGTGGGAGATATATTTACATCTGGACTATGAAGGTCCCTTGCATTGTTAGACCTAGGTGACCTCTTGCTAGATCAAAAAGGGGTTGCTGGAATGCAATTAAAATGCGGTGTTACTTTCTTTTAAAGCCCTGGTAACCCAATCAACAGCTCTCTTTTCCTCATATTTTTGTCAGTTCCTTTGCAGTTTCAGATTTTATTCCCGTTTCAAGTTTGTGCCATAATTTGGTTTTACCTTATTGGAAAATACCTCAGATAGTATTATTAAAAGTCTTTTAAAAAAAGAAATATAGAAGAAAAAGTGTCCTGTCTTTTAATAGCCAGTTCTGTGAGGCTCAAGCTATTAATTTTCACATATTGCTCAAGTAAGCAGAACTATGTGCATTTGATTTTTTCCCTAATAATCTCAGATGTAGTTTTGTTGTAATGTAGTACACAATTCTTATTGATTAACAGGTCTGTAAGCGAGATATGCATTTCATAGACACATTCCAGCGTGAAGCATGAGATCGAACTGTAAATAATTACGGTTTTTAAAAGGGTGGGCTTTTTTCAGTTCCATGGCAAAATTTGTACTTACTGAAACAAAGATTTGATTAAAACTAAAAACAAATTTACATTTGCAGGAGTTTCAGCACTGTTGTTTGCAATTTGTTATATGCCTTTACCTGGCATGCTATTTCACCCTTCATGACACACATCAATACCTTCTTTATGTCTGGCTATTACCACTCATTTAAAAATCTATTTTACATGATTCTTTCAGCCAAAAATGGACCGTAATGACATAGAATAGAGCCTGTGCTTCATAAATTCTCCAGGAATCAATACTTTGGCTGGGAATTTGTCAGTCTCACAAAGCTATGCATCATTAAACTTTACTATTATTACAGTGGACTCTGCTTCAAAGTTCACTACCTAGCTGATATTGGATGAACCCATTTAAATCAAGGAAAAGATATGAGACACAAATGCTTCTGCACTGACATGTATTTATTCAGATAATGTTTAATTTATGAAATAGAAGTAGCTCTTAAACTGGTTATTGGTTTATGGGCAAAGTTCAGCAATATAATCATTAAAGATTATATACTGATTACAAGTTATTGGCAAATGACTTTAAAATGAATCCATTCAGATTATTTTAAATATGACATATTCTGCCCACAGGATCTCATATATTAATCACACAACATTGAGTTTGTGAGTATAAACATCCAATTGAATTCAGAATCTGTATCCAGTCAAACCACATTAGCAGGAGTGTTTATTGCTATTAAATAAAAACAGGGTTTTTTTTGTCACTCTGCCTGTTTACAACTTCGGTTTTCTTGGTAAAAATGCAGGTATTTGTGCAAACAAAAATATTTGTTACACACTATTGATCATGTGGTATGGATCATTATTTTGTGTGAAATATTTTAGCTCCCTTACCAAACAACAAGGATTTTTACATGGCTCCCAGATAGAATAATGAATAAACAATGAAATTCAGGAGTTTATGGATGACACTTGGGAGAACTGTTTATTTCTACTTCTTGAGATTAATCTTGAAAACAGAAAGCATATCCACAAATCAGGATTAACTTACAGAAGGGTTATAAGCAGAATAAAAGCTAGATTCAAAAGCAGATTATTTGTATGCAACAAAGGAAACAGACTGTACGTCTGCCTCGCATACTTGCTTGATTGACCAAGATTTAAGAGCTGTCAGATCTCTCAGGATAGCCTTCCTTAGCTCTTCCACAACACTCCAGACCATGGGCCAAATAGCATTCAGCTCAGCTGAGAGTGTTTGTGCTGACACCAGTGGACATCACAGTGTGCAAGTACTTGAGAAAATACTTAGGATCAGACTTAACCAAGTATTTTCTCAAGTACAAGGATCAGGATTAACTGGATTGGTTCAAGGGCCTCTTGGTTCCTCCTGCCTCAAAGAAACATGGACATATGTAAGGCTCCAGTGAAATCACAAGCTTCTAAAAATGCAAGTATTTTTGTTAGTCCCTTGAGAAGTCACCTGCAAAAAGATAAAGGACAAAATCAATAGCTTGTTGGCAGGCACACACACAGGCACATGCCCTCTCTATCCTCTCCTTGGGGTTGCCACACCTGCTTGTCTGCTGTGTCAGCATCATCTCTCATACTCAGGAGATCAAAAAAGGAGAAAACAAAAAGGGTCATTAGTTAAGAGGCGCAGGTGTGAAGAGACTTTCTAAACCATGGACTATGTGCACCTGCTCTGGGAGCATTGCTGGGAATTGGGGCAGGTGTACTAACCTCCAAGCTTTGCCAAGCTTGCAGGAACTGCTGGCTATGGATACTGAATTTTGTATGTGTGCAAGAGAAAATTCTGATCTCGCTCCTCCTTTGTGGTATGATCCAGTGCATTTACAGTCCAGGGCAAATTATGGCACTGTGATCTCTTGTACAGCTGTAAATGATCTGCAAAATAAGCTTTTGTTTAAAGCTAGAACAAATTCTGTATGTCTCACATCAACTTAAAGTCTGCATTTTAAAAGGTGCATTCCTGCTTTGATTACCTTGTGCATTTTTCCTCTAAGTCATAAATACCGAAAAGAACAAAAATAAATTACCAGGCTGGAATGTTGCACTCAAGTTTACCAGCCTTCCCTCAAACAAGTTATTGTCAGTTATTTTTTAACAGATATTGGGGTTCTTGCACACTTTTCCAGAGTCGATTGGGTTACTCAGTCGTTTGCTCGTGTTTTGATGATGTCTTAAAGGTATCCACAAGATCAGGTTTATCATTCTAGACCCAAGTTTATGTGAGAGCTTAGTTAGGTGCCAAAGTAGCTGTGCTGGGATCAGTGCTCTAGTCCTAAGGATACAGTTTGGAAATCATTAATACCCCACTAAAATGTACAGTGTTTGCACTTCATTTTAAGCAGCTGAAAACAAGACACATCTCCAGTCTCTCATCCATGCATTTTCTTTTGATATATCTCTACAGATAATATCTGTTACACAGTTTTCTCATCACAGAGAATACTTGACTAAATGTAATTAATACAATGGGAGTTGCAAGTTAGAGTAAAGAATGATACAAGAGGATGACTTACAAAGCAGGGGTACATGTGGCATGGCTGATAGAAGATCCCTGAGGTTTTAGAGAAACTGTTCAGCTTTTCACTAGTATTGAGCACTTCCTCAGGAACTCCAGCTACACAGAACTAGAAAGATAAACTTACCCTTTCACGCACAGTCCCACTCAGAATCTTTCACAGCATTTCCAAGGCGAAGGATATGACAGAGATGCAACTGCTGTATTCATTATTGTCTTAGTATTCTTTCATTTATAACACACACCTACATGACTGGCATTTCAAATAAAAAAGTCAATCCGAGGCATCTATCCTTGGCATCTTGCAACCTAATCTAATCAGCACAAATCACATCTGAAGCAAAGCTACTATAAACATGTATAGCTCTATGGGAGGGGAGGAAAATGTGAAAACAAAAGTATTTTGGTTTGATTTTTGTTAGCCCCCTTGCTTTAGTACTACTGGCTGTTCTTAAGCAATGATAAGAGGTGGGAAGAGACGATAAGAAAACTTAAGGAAGAAAATGAGGAGTTGATGGAAATGGTATGAGGTCATTGTATGCACTAGGGAAATGGGGAGGAGGGTTGACTGCTTGAGGCAGAGGCAGCAGCCTGGACAAGAAAGTATGAAGTTGCAAAGACACAGAAGAAGCACAGCACAGGGCAGTCTGCAGAGTGAATGTGGAGTGTGTGGGGAAGCAATAGGAAGCCAGAAAAGAGATGCACATGGATTAGAATCCTTACAGGGATCCCTGAATGTGAACAACAAAAATTACTGGTTCTTTTAAAGAAACAGAAAGGTCTTTTGTAAGATTAAGGGCTGATGTTTTGAGCTGAGAGTGCAAGAAAAGGCTTTGTTAGCTTGAGACATACAGAAGATTGTAGGGCAGATTCTTCCTCCAAAGCACCTGTATAAATGGTGCACAAGTATTGCTGCAGGCTTTAGGTTGAGACAGCAGATGTGTCTTTGTATGTGCCTTTTGAGTCTAAGACTTTGTGACACATTCTGAATCTACATGGGGCCAAGCCAAAAGAAACATCCCTGCTGTCCCTCCCAGAGCCTACTCACCCTTTTGGGCCTTAGCTGCCTAAGAGATGTGACCTTTCAAACCTACTGTGGAGGTCATCTTTTTATGCATGAAGTACAATCCTGACCCATTTGAACATTAATGGGGAAGTTCCCACAGAGGTGGTGAAACAAGAGATTCATCAAGGCTGCCAGTGGCTACCAGCAATCCAGTGTTTTGAAGTGTTTTCTCTTTAATACTGGCACATAGGGGGATGCTGGTGTACTTCTCACTGACTCCAGCATGTCTAGTTTTAGCTTTCTGCATGCATTGAAGTAGGCAGTCCTACTACTCTTGCTTTGGTCTTTCGAGGTTCAGAATTGGGAGTGACTTTTTACAATACTCTGCCTAACAATCTGATGTGTTGACATTTGAGGAACATGTATTTTGAACAAATATATTCTTATAAGAAATTCGTATTGCACTGCATGAAGAATTTTTTTTAGTAGAATTTTCTCTATTCAATGCTCTAATATGTTTTTAAAATTCCATATTCTTGGTATAACTTTTTTTTAAATTTGGTTTTGGAGTAATTTTTGCTCAATTATATTTACAGTCCATTGGTTTTCTTCTGTGAGATACTTGGTTCTTCAGATTTAAGCACCTGTTTTTATGACAATTCAAACTGGGGGTTCAATGCACAGCCAGAACTTTTAGAGGGAGGTATATATACTGCATTCTTTAGGCAAACAGCTCAGAATTTATAAATTGTTTCCAAGGTGTCATTCAGTAAATATGTAGGGTTTTTATTTAAAATTCATTAAGAGTAAATGGCTAGTGGGAACAGTTTCTTCTCTAAATTCATAGTGCTTGAAGTTCTTTCTGTGATGCCTTTATCGTCCTTGCAGAGTTCAACGATTACATATTTGACTTCAATTTACAAAAGCTTACCACTGGGGTAACGGTAATATATTTGGTGTTTTGATATAATCTATTTCGTGAGCACTACTGTCAATATCTATAAACTTCTCTCAATACACCACACGAATGTTAACATTTTCCTTTTGACTATTATTACCTCCTAAGCAGCAAGGATGTTCAGGAGGGAAGAGGGAGAGGGATGTTTTGGATGATTTGCCAGCTACAACCCAGGGGACTACAGATGCTACTAGCCTTATTTTTATATTTATTGTAAAATTAAATGTTGACATAAGGTCCGGGGGATTTGCATGAATACAACAACATCATTATTAAACAGCTGGGATCCTTGAATTTTTCCAAACTAATTCCAGGGGAAAAAAAGAGAGAGCAGAGCTCAAGTGATAGAATATAATGAATAGTGCCTCTTGTTTTCTCAAGAAATTATTCTGTACTCTTGAAAAATTATTGACAGTGGTAATTTCAGTGCTTCTTTCACTTAATACTTTTTTCATTATTCACATGAAGTCTGTTAAGTCATGTCACATGCACATTGATCTCCTTTTTGCTATACCAGGTGCCAATTTTATTGCAGAATATAAATGTGGGCTATACAGAGGCCCATTTTTCTCCTCAGATAATAATGAGATATGTTTTTGTTGTTTTAAATAGCGTTGGTTGTATTAAAACATCTGGTTACAGAGAAGGGTTGTATTAAGTAAAGGGTTATGCCTGTCTCTCCTGGCATATTCAGGGCACAAGGTCAAATTTTGCATTAAATGGGTGAATGAAGGGTGAGATGTCAAGACAGGTGTCCCTGGCTGTGCTGTCAAATATCTAAAACCTAACATCTGCTGGCAAACCCAGGGATGACCCAGAGCTGGGTAGTTAGTGTATGTGCTAACTCCTTTCCCACAGAGCTGCTGTGTCCTTTAAACATCAGTCCATAACCTTAGCTGCCCTCATCTGGGTGAGACGCTGGGCTCTGGGGAGCTGCAATGCAGGGAGCTTCTGCTCTCCATGGAGATGGAGACTCTCCCCAAAGAGGCCCAGCACTTTCACTGCTTTAATAGAACTGCATCAGCCCTTGTGCCTCAGTTTTGTGGTCCATCTACTCACCACAATAAGGCACAGTGCATGAGCGAACGCGTATGCATTAAAAGCGTGTACACTCATTGACAGAAATTCAGAAAGACTAGCAAACATCCTTTCATCCAGGCTGAAGATAATATATAATTATCTTTTTTATGCTACTTCATGCCACCCAAATTGTGGTTGCATCAGTGTAGGTAGTTTCATTAACTCCTGAAAGAGTCCTGTTGAATTCCTTCCCTTTCATTAAGTGGGCCACTCAAGGGTCAGTATAAGTGAGAAGCCCAAGACAGGTGTTACTAATTGTGGAGCCAACTATTAGAAATAGAAGCTCCTCTGTCCTGCAGGAATGGCAGATTGATGTTCACAGCTGTTCCTAACGTTATCAAACATTCTTGCCATGAGCACACACCTTATTCAGTAAGTGCTGCATACAGAATATGGATAATAAATGGTTTCGTTTGTCAGCAAGGCAACTTTAGCTAACATTTGTAGCCACATTTTGAATTTTCTATAATGAATGATTTGTCAAAGGCAAGTTTGCTTCAAGTCCTTTCTCAATTTTCAAACCTACATTTCTTCTCAGCTTACTAAAATGGCAAAGGATGCCAAATTGCTATTCAAAAATCCCAAAGGACTGACAAGAAGCAGTGTATTAATTTTTTTTTTTTCTGTCTGTCTGTTGTCAGTCTTTCTTTCAAGCATGGAATTTCAGCATTAACATTTGGAAAGCAAGGTCTTCTCATCACAGCTTGCTGAATTCCAATGAAGAGTTTACAACTTGTCAGTAAAGCTTCCAAAGCGTTGGAGGCAAGAGAGCACAATGCATCAACATATTTCTAGATTTCATTCACTCCCATCTTTGCAGTTCTTGGGAAAATGGAAAGTATGTCCAATTTCTTGTCATATCCCTTTACACCTATTCTGTACGTTTTCTTGTCCTGATTAATCAGCCAAGTAAGGGAACAAAAGCTAATGCTGCTCCCTCATTTACTTGTTCCAACTGTCCAAACTAAAGGCTGTACATTGAGCCAGGCTATTTCCACACATCCATTTCTTCTTTATGTATAATGGTATAGAAAGAAGGAAGGAAGGAAGGACAAACCTGGCCTTTGTACCAGCACTCTTTTCCCTTCCCCACATAAGCCCTGTTCTATAGCTGATTAGGACAGCAAGCCAGATAAGGGGAAAATACTGACTTTCATAACTGCAATAATGTAGCTGTTGTGGAGCAAAGGAAGGGAAAGGGAAGGATTATTTTTGTCTTAGCCATGTAAAAGTTGCCTTGCTATGTTAATTATGTAGCTAGAAGTGACCACTCTGTGTAACACAGAATGTTCCCGAACTGATCCCTCCTTAGCTGCAACAAATCTTTCTGAAACCTATGATCTTTTATTTCCTGAGTTTGTCTTGAAAAATACACTGCTATTACATGTTATGCCTTATTAATGACTGCATTGAAAAGTTCAAGCTTGCTTTTAGGGTCTAGGAGACACATTTATCCCCCTTAGTACTACAGAAAGCCTTTAATAAAGCAAATGCTTTTCCTCCACTGAGCAGAAGGAAAAAAAGGAATGACTGGAAAAGGCCTTAGTGAATTGGGGCATGGTTCTAGGGAGGTCTCCAAGCTTCAGTAAGCAGAGCTGAGGAAAGCTGGGACAAGGTTGATCTAATGAGTGCATCATGACCCAATGAATCAATTGGTCTTTCCAGCTGTGATTTGCCTCTCCAGCTTATTTAAACTGATTTGTTCTGCCAGTTTATTGGTACAACTGAGTGATTTTTCAGAACCCATCCTTGTTGTTTAGACTCTCCACAATTTCTCTCTAATTATGTCGTCTCATCTCTACAGTCATCTTTTATAGTTTTAGCCCCAGCACAACTGTGTTTGTCCCCTTTCCTGTTGTGCAAAGTGGTCTGGCCCCTATTCACAGCAATTTACATCACTGATTGTGAAACTAGAGGGTTTAAGTTAAAGACCAAGCTGTATTTTATTGAGGGTGGTTACTTAAGAAGTGACAATTTTCTGAGTGCTGATTGTCTGCCTCTTTCCAGCAAATCTTTTGAGCAAGACACCCACCGTAGAAATGAACTTTCTTGTTGGGAAAGAATTTGAGAAGATTTTATCTTAAAAAACACTTTGCTACGCCCATTGGATATGCAGAAATAGCAAGGATGTATAACAGAGAAAGACCTTGCTGTGGGAATCTTTAAACTTAGGCTGAGCTAAGCTGTGAGTTCAGATGTAGATGCCAATCACTTGTGCTGGCTGTGCAGTATAAACATACTGGGAAATACAGCACAAGTGCTAAAGCACGTCCCAGTCTCTTTCTGAAGGGCACATATTCCACTAACTTCCAGTAAGACTCTAAGATTTTGTTATAGCCACATGCTTATTGAAAGCTAAACAAATGAACCTGTTTTATTAAAAAAAAAAGACTGATGGCAACATATTATTATAGAAGACATAAAAGTAACTAAAATCTGAACTGAAGATGAAAATTAAAATTAATGTCATCTTTGGCTCTTTGAACATCCTTGTTGGAAAACTTAACAAAAGGTATTTTTGAAGTTGGGGAGCCCAATGTTATATTAGTTCAGAGGGGTAGAGGATGGTTTTTACTCAGACATCTTCTGAAAATTCACTGTAAGTAATTTTGCAGGATTTGTTACATTAGAAGTAAATCACCACATCATAAAATTCAGGATTGTTTTGAAACCCTGTAAATACTTTTGCACAATTTTAAAGGCCACTTGCACCATGTGCATTAATGTGAAATGTGATTGTCCCCATTAAATTAATTTCACTTAGTGTACAAGAAGTAGAGAGTATTGAAGCAGAAATAGGTTTTTGATTCTTAATAAGTACCAGTGCAGTTCTGAAGATAATAGGATTATCCAAAATGTTAATTACTCTAATTTGCTCCAGTCTGATAAGAGCTCAAGTTAGATGTTACTTCTCTCTCTTTCCCAGCAATGGCATCACTGTTTCTCTGAGCTTTTAAACATACATATTTTAGTGTTAGGATTTGTAAAAGCACTGGTTTTTACAAGGTAAATGATGCCATTAAAAAGAGGATATCTTGACTGAGTTCACATGGTGAAGGAAGGGAAGAGAATGGTTAAATGATTGATTTTCCGATCCTCCTTGGAATTCCAAAACAACCCAACTCCGGCCAGTGGCATTATTTAAAATGTATTCAGTCCCCTCCCTTGCCTGGCTGGGGGCGCTGGGCCTGAGGTCCCTAGGACATGGTTGCCCCTGCTGGCTGCCAGGCCACTGCTGGCTCAACTTGCCATCAACCAGGACCCCCAGGTCTCTTCCCACGGCACTGCTTCGCAGCCTCTCATTCCCCAGCCTGTACACACAGGCAGGGCTGCCCTGCCCCAGGTGCAGGATCCAGCACTTACCCTTGTTAACTCCACCCAGCTGGTGATTGCCCATCTCTGATTTGCGAGGTCTCTGCAAGGCTGCTCCACCCTTGAGGGAGTGGACAGCTCCTCCCACTTGAGCGTCATCAGCAATCTTACTCTGCAGTCCTTCCAATCCCAGTCATCCAAGTCATTTAAGAAGATGTTGAAGAGCACAGGGCTGAGGATGGAGCCCTGTGGAACCCCCACTAGTGACAGGTCACCAGTCTGATGTCACCCCATTCACTGTAACTCTTTTGTCCCCAGCGTGAAAAAAAAATGATTCAACTGCCCAAATATTTCAGCCTTGTTTTACTTAATATCAGCACCATGAAGAGTAATCTGGTTTTGTTTCAGTGCTAGGATGGGAAGTTTTTTTAAATTTGGTCCTTGTGCTTGGGCTTGGCTCCTACAGAACATTTTTCTCTTATTGTTTGAGCTTCTCACATCTTCATGATATTAAAATATAAAAAGTTGATTAGATAATAAAAAATCCAGTTAAGCAAAATTTTTAAATTATCCTTTTTATTTAGTTTAAATTGAAGTTCTGCCTTTTGATTGGCGGAGGAGGTGAAGATCAGTGTCTATCACTCAGTAAAAACATTTTTGTTCAAGTATGATCAATTATTCTTGGACGTGAGGAATTATTTACATGCAGTAAAGAATACTGCATGGATTGTAGGAGGATGTCACAGGTTACTGACATTCCTTCAAAACTTTCAGAAGCTTTATTTTTCTTCAAGAGCTGGTTAACATAGAAATTAAAATATTTTCTGTCTTCATCTGGCAGATAAAGGACTTTATTTTTGCATGTGTCTCCCCTCTCCCCCCAGCAGGATTGTGCAAATTATTTTAGGAGTACATGCTACACTAGCTGATGCTAATGTGAGAGGAGGCAGGAGGTTTAAGGAAGGAAAGTCATTTAAGCCTCTTTTACCTAGGAGAGCTATGTTCACCTATGTATCAGCAATGTAAACTTCTCCGTATTTTATTCTCTACATACTTCATCATAGGTCATTTAATCTAAAATATCGGCTCAAAAGGTGCAGAGTTATTAATTTTTGACCTTTCAGAAGACTGCAAATAATTCTAATTGTGTGATGGTTATTTTTATGGTGGGAACACTTACTTCCTGAAGTTGGATTTTGATTGACAAACTCATTTCATGTTAAAGTATCACATAGCCATCAGGTGGATAAAAGCTTTCAGCTGTTTCTAGACTTGCCTGGATTTCAACCAGTAACCTAAAGACAAAAAGCTTTGTATCTCATTAGCAAAACGCTCAGCTATGTTGTGCAGCCTTTCAATTCAATTTAGTTTAATTTAAGTGAAAAAATTTAGCTGTGATATGAAACATAAGAGAAACATTTTACATTTAATTTTCTGTGTGTGTGTTTATTTGGTTTTGTTGCTTTTTTTTTAAATATTGGTAGATGGAGAGAATGTCAAAACAGAGGTGAATTAAAAAATTAACATGTAGACACTGCCATGACTGTTTAAATGTCAGAAAACTCTAATCTAATTCCTGCTGTGACTAAAGAAAAAGCAGAAAAAAGAAACTTTGCTTCTTTGCTGTTCTAACATATTTCTAATAATAAAGATTATTGTCTTTGAACTCGCCCAGCCTTAGTCAGCTCTCCTTTGCTAAGGCCATTAAAATTATTAGGACTTCAAGCAGGGTTACAGTGTTAAAATGCTTTACTTTTCCTTTTCTCCAAACAGAACAGGCTGGTTTTAAACATTGCACACATCACGGTAATCCGGTCTAACTCTTCTATCAGTCTGGCTGAATTTTTTCAACAGATTTGCCCAAAACTGTGTTAAAAAACATAAATCATGGGATTAAACCTGTAGAGAATGATGAAAGCTGAATTCGTGTATATACATGTGGTGGTACAAATGGACTCTTTTATTATTTAACCTGAATGAAAGCAATAAATTTGAAACAGGTTTAACTGATGATATTGGTAATCCACAACAGATTTCATGAATGTTGTTGAATGAACATTGGTTTTGTTGAGTAATCTCTCAGATTAAAGAAGGGACAGATAACTCAAACAGTCTGTTGAGGTTCATGTTATTTTCCTGTTAAATTTTACTCTGAATCAATACTATAGGGATCATTGTATTTTTTTTTTGTAGTTAATAAAGAGAACACTTGTTTAAAGCATCTATTAAAAGTCTAGAAAGCCCGTATGATTTCTCTCTAGAGCAGACATACTTAAGAGCAGAGAATTTTTTCAGTGAGTTGAACTTGCTTTAATTAAATGTAGAATTTAAATTCAGATTAGTAATTTTTGGGAGTCTACAGACTGTGTTAATTCCCCCCTTGAATTGTAAGAAACATGATTCTCCTATAATTTATTCTGTCCTGTAATTTAGGAAGCCCTTTCCTGGCAATTATGCGAAAGCAATATTTAGCTGCAGGGAACCTTTATGGTGATTTGAATTTTCTAGATGAGGAGGATTTGAGCATAAGCAATTCTGGGTGTGTGCTGACACAGGCATCATTACTACCTTTGTCTCCATTTGATAATGACAGAACATGCAATACAAGTATATGGCAACAATGTGCTAATCAAGAATATTTCACCAATGGAGAAAAAATTATTCTGCAGAATCAATGATTATATCAACAGATCACTGAGATAACCAAGCTGGACTGAAACACTCAAACTGAAAACTTTGAAAAATAATGGTGAAGGCTTGACCTTGTTGCACTTGGTGGAAGTCAGAAGCAATGTTTGCCATGGCTGCAGTAGAGCTCCAAGACTTCTGAGTCCTTTAGGTGGGGTAAATTGAAAAGGAGGAGAAGAGATTTTGAATTAGCTGTATGGGAGATGATTTTGTTAAGGAGGTGTTTTGACATTCTTATCTATCCTTGTCATGTTTGGGATTTTAATGAGAGACACAGCACCATGCTTCTCTTTTTATATTTTAACCAACCTACTTGACTCTCACATTTACAAAGATAGGTTGGTGTGTAATCTGTGAAAAGAGCAAGGCAGATTGGTTACTAGTAAAGCACACATGGATACACATACTCCTGCAAGCTGCAATGAAATCAGGATAGGAACTGCTGACATAGTTGGTGTATTGAGCTTTTAATAAGTATTGCATCACATATTTAATATATTATATTAGAATAATGTTCTGCACAAAGTGTTTCCTGTGCTTCTCATCAAATGTCATTGATGTGGATATTTAACACATTTGGTTATTTAGATGTATGCTTATTTGACAGCAACAAAAATCACTCAACTGTATTGTTCTCCAATACCAATTCAGCAAGATATTTAATCATCTGCTTGTATTTAAAATATCCATTTTGTCTCATCTAAAACAATGAGAATCCTCACATGGTTTAAGTTAGGCAGGTGCTTAAGTATCTTCATGAGCTCAGTGATAACTGTATAACTATGACACATTGTTTTCAATGTCATAGACAATCCTTAAATTTTACTTGCCTGTCACCAGGAGTAAAATTTGCTTCATGCTGCTTTTTCTCCTGCTGTGTATGTTTTAATTCCTGAACCACACTCTCCACTTTAAATATTTCTCTATGACAATTCCAGTAACATTTTCTAATCACAAAATAATATTTACCATCTTCCCCCATGCGGTTTTCAGAACAGAGGGAGCTGCTGCAGTTCTGTAGAGGTCGTGAACCTGCTTGATGAAGCACAGATGAATAAAAAGTATTCTACTGATCTTAACAAGCTTTATTAATGTGCAGATCCAATACACGTTTTTATTTAAATTTGTCTCAAGTCTAAAGGACACATTTTTCAATTGTTATTTTGCATTTAGGTTTGTGAGATTAGTTTTGCATGATTTTTTTTTTTTTTTAAGTGTGATTGGATATCTACAAATTACTTTCCATAAATTATAGTCACTGCACCTCATAGCGATTTTGGACTTTTAAGGCGAGAATCAACTAGCAATTTAATTCAAAATAGGCTTGCACGTTTGTCCCTAATCCATACCTTCAATCTCAGTTTTGACTAAGATCCACTTTTCCTTTGAAATGACAAAAATAATTCTTTGAATGTAATTTTTCTCTTATTTTCTACTTCCCATTCCCTAATGGAAGTTCCATCCATAAATGGGAATATTTTTTTCTCTCTGCCATTGGAGAAATATTTTAAAAGGGTCTAAATCAGTTAGTCTGCTCATTAGTAATTTTCCACACTTGGTGTGTAACTAGTTCTTTAAAGGCACTTCAGTAACTAGAGAAGTGTTGCTGACATTTTTCATAAATATTTGTTGATTCAGTGAAAGACAAAGGCCTTCTATTCAAGTGGATGTATTGTAAATTCCCATACTATGTGTATCCTTATGCAACTCAGCCTTCGGCACTGAAGTCCTTGGCACACATTCTCTTTGCAGTGAACTGCTGGGTGAGATGTTATCCTTTCCCACTCTTTCCCCACTGTTGGAGATTGCTGCTTCCACTGGAGAGCAGGCAAGTTGGGACACATACCCATATTCCAGTCATGTCAGTGAGGAGTCTGAGGGCTTTACTTTTAAACTGCTGACCAAGGTGTCTTTAATCTAAACCCTGGGACTCTGCATTTCAGCAGCTGAGGACACATATGCATTCCATTCCTTGTACTCAGTAGAGGGGCAAAGCAGGCAGTGGGAGAAGGTATCTGGCAATTTTCTGCAATTACATTTGCTGCTGTCTATTGGTAAATGCCCTTAGTCATCTGAATTCCCATTTACAAAAATATCCTAGACTTTCCTAAAAGATTGGATTTTTAAAATATATTTAGATGCTGAAGTTTTAGCAGGTTGTTGCTAGGAAGTGGCATGTTACAGATCATACCCATGAAAACACAGCTGAATAAGTTTTAGCTGCCATTTCTCTTCCAGAGTTCAAGCTTAGAAAGAAATGGTGCATTCCTTCCTGAAAAGTAGTAGTAAGATGCCCACTGAGCAACTTTGCAGATGCCAACCCTGCCATCTGGCACAGCCCCACACACCGCATGCCAGCAATATATCTCAGACACGAGGTAAATTTAATTGCATACAGCATTCCAGCGCTCCATTTTTTTATCAGTAAAGATATGTGCTGAATCTATTGCTAATAAACATAACTTATTTCAGTATGTGAAAGTTTTCTTTCAGTGCAGTTTTAGCTGCTTACACTTTAAGTCTGGTTTGTTGACTCTTGACACTGACAGCTGGATGCTTTGCTTATAGGACCAGATCTTCAATTCTAGAAGGAGCTGGCATAGCTTGGGGATTTTAAGTCATCTTTATACTTTTTGATCCTGAAGTATTCTAATTGTGAAACGTGTCAGACCTGTTCTTGGGCTGCTCAGTGGCATCAAGAAGTCATTGCATCAGCCTGAAGCCTATGTAAGTGCAAAGTCATCCTTCCCTCTGGCCATGTCATCTCTGCTTGTTATTTCATAGCAAAGCAAAGGGATTTTATTGACATTTGTACTAATGTAGAAAAAGATTCTTCCTTGGTTATCAGGATATCCAGCATTTATAACTGATCTTTGTTATGGTGTTACATACAATTCAAGGAAGAAGTAGAAGGCAGCTAGGTCTTGTTTCACACAGTGATTATAAGCAAAAACAATTACAACAAGCTTGCCAACCTGATGAGGAAGGCTTTAAACTATGTGGATTAGGGTATGAGAAAGCAACCTTGTAGTTAACTAAGGGAACATAGGTTATAGTTATTATGTAGGGTGGGTTAACAGGACGAACTATCAGAAAGGCTAAATCCCACCCTGAGGGCCAACCTCAAGTGCCTGTGCACAAAGGACACAGCCTGGGAAATAAACAGGAGGAGCTGGAGCTCAATGTGTGGTTGCAGAACCATAACATCTTTGGGATGACTGATGCAGTGGCTGATAGGACTGAAGCTGCAGGCTCTTTAGGAGGGCTAGGAATGGAAGAAGGTGCCAGGAGGAGTGCATGAAATAGTTTCTAGGGACTTTTCTAAAGAAGAGCTGTCAGGCTGGGTGAGGGAAGACTGGTAGGTGGGGTCCTATGGAAGGAACTAGTATGTCGAACCAGTAGGTGGGGGAACTGGTAGGTGGGGTCCCATGGAAGGCAGTGTTGAAAGACAAAGGTGCTTAGGAAAGCTGGCAGATTTTTAAGAACTGCCTCCTCAAAGCACAACAGTGTTTATCCCAACACCCAGAAAAATGTTAATTATCAGGAGAACATCTTGGATGTTCTTGTGACTGAATTCCTGTGCAAAAAGGACATAGACAGAAGGCAAACATACAAAGGGGGAAAGAGGATACCAAGCCTTGCCTAGACAAGAAGAGAAGGTGTTAGAAAAACCAAACTTCATCTAGAACTGAAACTGGCAAGTAAAGCTAGAGTTTAACCTGGCAAGGGATATCAAATTCAGCAAGAGCCTCTAGAGCTGTATTAGAAGTAAAAAGGGATAATGTGCTAAGTGGGTGCTGCTAAATAGTAACAGCACGTGCAGATGAGGCTGTAACTCATTGCCCCAGTGTTCACTGACAAAGTCTCCCGTGCTTCTGACTAGACACACAGAACTGAAGGAGGACAGAAACTACCAGTAGTGGGAGAGGATCAGGTCAGAGTTCTCTTGAGAAACTTGACCTATACCAGTCTGCAGGACCAGCTGGGAGGCATCCAGCAGTGCTAAGAGAATGTGTGGGTGGGCTGGACTTTATCCATCATCTGTGAGAGGTCGTGGAGATCAAGAAAAGTCACTAATTACGGCAGGAAGACAAAATTGCTGTCAATCTTCAAGCACATCAAGAAAGACAACCCAAGGAAGTCTAGGCGGGTCATCCTTGCTTCAGTCCCTGGGAAAATAATTGAGTGATGTTAGATTTTGGGCACGTGAAGAAGAGGGTGATTTGAAAGAACCAACAGAAATGTACAAAGGTAAATCATGCCTGTCAACCTGATTGCCCTCTATGATGAAACAGGTGCATGGGTAGGTGGAGGGGGCATAATGAGTGCCATCTACAATGACCTTAGCAAGGGTTTCAAAACAAGTTCCCTTGCATCCAAGTAGGAACATCACAGTTTAAATGAGGGAACTACTAAGGTGAAAAACTGGTTGGATCATCCAGCTCTAAAGGTAATAGCCCATGGTTACTACTCTGCTTGGTAAGTGTATTTCCTCTGTGACCTGTACCATCACTGGTTTATATCTTCACCAGTGACCTAGAGGAGGAGACACCCATCAATTTTATGGTTTTTGAGATACTGGGAACTGGGACAATGGGACCAAGTTAATTTCATCAAGAAGAAATACAAGGCCCTAGCCCTGGGAAGAATTGTTCTGCATCAGCTTAGGCTATGGACTGCTGCACAGCAGCTCTGGAAGGAGGTGGGAATTTATCGGACAATAGTCTATACCAGAGTTGTCAGTCATCCTGGCAGTAGTAAGAAGTAACAGCACGAAGGGGTTGTGTAACCAGTAGCACAGATCAAGGGAAATTATTATTCCTCTTTAAATCGCTTTTGCTAGAACAGGTTTGGACCTCCCCACAGGATAAACATTGAAAAACTGGATCAAATTCAGTGGAAGGCCTATAGGATGATCAGAAGCTGGAGCTTTTGGCCTGTGAGGACAGGCTGAAGAACTGGGGTTTATTTACCCCAGGGAAGGGATATCACCAAGGGGACAGCAACCTTCCAATATCTGCAATGGCTTTACAGAAAAGATGTGGCCAAGCTCTTTACAGAGATGTACAGCAGCCTCATGAGAGTTAACAGTCATAAATTGTTATAGGAAAGATTTCACTAGATGCAGGAATTTTTTTCTCTTATGCTATGAAAATAAGTAGTCTTTAGAGCAGCTTGTCCAGAGAGGTTGTGGGGGTCTCCAAGATAATAGATATTCAAGTCAAAATTCCTGCTAAAGGCTGAATTCTTAGTTTTTGGTCTAAATTCAGTTTTGAGACAGCTTTAAGCAGTAATTTAGACTCAGCAACCTTGCCAAGTCCTTTCCAACCTGAATGTTTCTATGAATTTTGATTTTTCAAAGGTTAAATTTGCAAACTCTAATTAAGCAAACTGTTAATCTTTACATGTTGACTTGTAGAGCAGATCAGCTGGACAAAATTCACTTTGCCTAAGTGCAAATATACATATGAGAAAAGAGGTAAAGAAAAAAAAACAATGTCAATAATTCCATGATATTTCAGCCCCTCTGCTTCTCTGTGCCTAATCATTCAGCTGCAATACGCTAACAATGCATTCCCTCACATCAAAGAAGAATTGGTATATTTTGTAGACTTCTGAGGAACTGAAGATTTTTGCAGTAGCTTGGGAAGAAATTGTTCAGCACAGGTAGTTCTGTACTTGTGATTTGTTGGGAGAATTTAGTGCTAAATGGTCCTCTGACTAGCACTAGTTAATACAGGTGCTACAGTGAGGGGTAGGATTCAAATTAGTACATTGCCCTAAAATATAAATGATGCAACAGCAGAGGCTGGCTCTGGTGCCAGATGGGTCAGATGGATTATACTTGACCAGCTGCCTGGGTCAAGTGTCCCAGTACAGATCCATTTTTAGCTGCAAGATATGTGAGTGGAAGTTGAATTCACAGTGGAGTAGGGATGTTATGTTGCAATGTCCTTGCCATTGTCAGCTTAATTCAGACCTGTAGCATTAAATTATTGTGATTTGTAGTATTTATGCTGGAAAACACAGGTGATTTAGCTTCCTATTTCTGAAACAGAAATCCTTGGGGGAAAAAATGGCTGTATGGCTTGGAGCAGTGTGATGTTCAGTAGCTCTTACAGTAAAAAGAAGGAGACTTACTAATTAAGTTTTCACCTCATCCTAATTCTTGAATGAATTGGCCAGTTAGGAGCTGTTAGCTACTTTGGGATGTCAGTGTTTCTCCTCTCCACAATTTCAGTTACATATGGGTATAAATCTATAAAACATCCAAAGACTATAGAAGCATTTTATGTTCTACCAGCAGTTTCAGCTCCTGCTTTTCCATGTGGTGGCTGTGGTGTGCACCTCACAGACTTGGTGCACACATGCAAGTAATCCAACGATTTGATTTTTAGGGGGAACTCCTTTCCTGTTTTTCTATGCAGTAGAAGTAATGCAGATTCTTGGGGCAGCACATGCTGTTCAAAAATATAAATCCAGGTGGCTCTTTTCAAGCCAATTTGGCACTTCAGAACAGCAGCAACTTTTACTGCTTTGGTGTTCCTATTTTTTTTTTTTCTTTCTGACATGTGCATCTGTCATGCAAAAGAAGTTGCTGAGTTCTCAGGCTCATCAAGCTTTTAGGGATTTTGCCATCCATTACATCTCTACATAATAAGTGAGATGTAAGTGCTAAGTTTGGATCATGGTACCAAACATAACTGATAGTAGCCCTGGGGCTATCTACTGACTTTAGCTAAATTTAAAACTTCCATTCATAAATGCAGATTAGGAGAGCACCCAGATTGTTACAGCACAGCGGCAGTCCCAGCACACCAATGTGTCTGCACACATGCATGCACCATTAAAAGGTAACCTCTAACTCAGGGAAGTTTTGTGCTAAAAAGGCTCTAAAGACTTGCTGGCACAATCCCTCTGATTGTAGAGCTGAGTATCTGCCATAGTGTTTTATCCAGCCACTCCAGGGGAATCTCAAATGCATGCGGAAAATGTCTGCCTTCACCTAGCATTCTTACTGCATTCACTTAATGAAAATGAGGATATTCAGTCTTAAACAAAGCATTTTCTTTTTTTATAAAGAAATCAAAACCAGTTGCAATTAAATAGCAAACAAAGGAAGAACTGGAATCCATAAAACATCAGGGGCAATATTTAAAGCAACCAAACTAAAATCAGTTCAGCATTTCTCTGCTGTATTTATATACAAGTGCACTTACTTTTAAAGTACCCTAACACTTAATTTTGCTTTCAGTTGTATTTTTTTATTTGGATTACATATGGTATTGTGATAGGATGTATCAGAAAGCCATAAAGTGTTCTTGCCTGTAAAAGCAATGTCCTTTCTTGTTAATGCCAAGAATTCTTTTCCCAAAACACTCATTCCCTGCTCAAGACACTGTAGCTGCTAATGAGGAAAACACTGCAAGTACCTCATTCAAATGTTTTCTTTTGTTTATCTACAGGGAGTTTACTCTGTAATAGTGAAGAATCCCTGAGTATCAATGAGTCTGAAAGTATTCATATTCTGCCAAGAATAAAGTTGTAAAGCTTCATGTGCCAACACTTTAAATTAATCTGAAATAATGCAAAGGGGACTTTGTCATCTTGGAAGGCTTTTTAAAGCCTCATCGCTATTGTCTCAATTAATAAAAATATTCTGTATCATTCACATGACTGCCTTCCTCCACTGCCAGTTACAGTTTCAGTGGATGATGTCCCTCTGCGGACGTGTGTCGGAGCTGATAGAAGGGATGATACCGGCGTGTGACAAATAGACCTTCACACCAGTAGCTTTGCAGCACATTTCCTAGGCGGCTCTGCTTACTCACAACCTTCTTTTCCAAGCATCACCGAGTGCCCAATGCTAATCAGTCCCTTTAGATTGCTTTTACGAAGTAGATAGCACATTAATTCAGCATACAAATTGAGAGACTATCTTTGATGGTGAAACAAGATTAAAATACCCATGCTCACATTTCAGTTTCATAAATAAAGCATAAATAATGCAGTAACCCTCCCCAGCATAACAGGCAGCTTCACAATTTCTCTTTTGAATACCATTTAAAATCTACATCTATCACAAACTTTAAAAAAAAAAAAAATAAAAAAGAGGCCATAAACAAAATATTGTGCCTGCAAAAAGGCTTTCTTTATATTCCCATCCACAGGGCCCTTAGTCACAATTCTGGCCCAGGATTTCCTCATGAGATACTGTTTAAGAGCTTTTAAAAAAAACCACAATGCCATTCCCATGATATATGCAGTTTTAAAATTTGTATTTCTGTATGGCTGAGGCTGCTGGGTTTTGTTATAAATATGTGAAATCAATAGATTGGCCAGGTCTCCATTTTTATAGGGGATACTGCATCATTAAGTACTGAAAGAATATAATGTAACTATTCAAACTGCTTAAAATATTTCGTAACCATAAATTATTATCCAAAAATATTTTTCAAGTAGATAAAAAGAGTTGTCAATTCTTCATAGTGAATACCTCATAAGGGGCTCATTTATGGTTGAAAACTGAATAAAAGCAGTAAATTAAGAACAGACGTAACCATAGAGAAGCTGTAATCCACAGCAGATTTCCTTGGTGAATGAAGTATTGTTGTGTGGATTTATCCTCCTTGCTTGTACAGTTAACCAGTCACATCTGTGGCCAAAGTGCTGTCTGTGCACACAGACAAGTTGGGTTCAGTAACCCCATGGAGGTAAGCGCATGCTGGTTTACACTGTATTGATAAAGTGCAAAATAAACTCCACCGGCTGTTTCATTGGGGCATGCTATGCTGAAGGGCACATAGAATATTGAAACTGAATTCCTGTGACTGGGAGACATAAAAATGCTGGGACATTTGAAAAACTGGAGGCAACAGCACGTTTCTCCTAGATTTCATATTAGTATTGCAGGCCTTGTTTTCTGGCAAGTTACAACAGGCTGTGCCGCTGATTCACAGAATTAGTGTTTGTACTTCCTAAATACGGTAATGAATGGGAGCTGCTTGAGCTATAGTGTTTGTGAAGGGAAAGCCACTTGTTATAAATATTCATTTGACAAAATGTAAATAGTTTTATAGGAGTGTAAACTGTTGCAAGTTATTTGATTCAGTACAGTTGTCTCTTCTGTATTGTTTGTCACAAATGCACATAATGAACCAGCTAGGATGACATGTAGACTTGACAGTGAATTAGTTTAGCCTTATTGCTGTTTGTTTAACTTTGTGATTACACACCAATCAGATAACTCATCTCCTTTGTCTAGAGAAAGCCACAGCAAGTTCCATATTTCTTACGTCTCTCCAATTCTTTGTTTGTTCCAATACTTCAGTGTATTATTGGACACTAATTTTTATTTTATATCAGGAGATTGTAATCCTTTTTGGGATCGCTGGCTTATTAACCCAGAACATTAAAAAAAAGGAAAATACTTTGTAATTTTTTTTTCATTATTGAGGGCTATTTTTAATTTTAATACATGCTTCCCTGGAAACAGATTTCATTTCAAATAAATAGGCTTCTCTCTAGCGGTGTCTCAAACAGAATTAAAAAAATACAGTAAAGACAGCAACAAATAATGTTATTTAAAATGTGTCATTCTTCAATTAGAATCCACTGTCTTCATATAGATTTTTTAAGTAAAAAACCACATCGATTTATGTTTCCTCTTTCATTCATGTTGTAGAGAACATAGTAAGTAATTACCATCATCTCAGCATCAAAAGTGAAATGTAGCACCTTTGTCTTACAGCAGATGACTATGAAGTGTTTATAAATTCAGGCTGCATGTGAACTGAAGGAATATATCTCTTGCTGGTTTGAAGTGTGTGCTCATGTTAAACACATGCTTACAACTATTAATGCACATGTGTGTAGGCAGAGGCTTAATGCACTTCTTTCTATAATCAGAAAACATTAACTGTGTTTAGAGGGCTGATCCTTAACTTGAACTGAGTGAAAAAGAATTTGCAAACTCTCATGTCCCTTTAAATTAATCACGGATTTTGAAGGTAGCATACATTATGTTTGATTTTGCTCCTAACTTAATTTAAAGTTTGAAATCATTGTTGTCATTTTGTACTGAGCAAAGAGATCACAGCTCTATACCAGCTACAGTCATTCATAGGAAAACAGTGAATTTGGTTCAGGAGCAGTTTTGCTCTTTGTTTTGTTAGTCAGAGATCTTTTATATCTATTGTTTTGGTCTAGATTGTATTTTCACAGGAAAAAAAAAAGTCTGGTGCTTTAGAAAGTAAAGTGAGGAAAATATTTTTTCTCTTTCTTTTGTCCTGAAACATTTTCTGAAAGTTCGGAATCTGGGGGACTAAACTAGATTACTGTTTTAAGGCCTATTCCAAAGACTTCACCAAGCTTCCACCAGTCCCTTAGAGATTGATGGAAAAGCAAAGAGCTATATGTTTTAAACAAGATTTTTTTTTCCTTTACTGAAATTTATCTAAAACCCTTACTGTGAAAAATTCAAAGCAGCAAACTTATTCAGTGCTCAGAAAGATAATTTTCTGAAATGTTTGGAGGTTCATTTAGAGCTATCAAGTGTTGAGAGATTTGGATTTTGTTTCTTTTTTGTTTTCATTTAGTAAGATTTCTTTCCAAAGAGGTCAGCAGGACTTTTCTATAGGGATTTAATTAAAGTTAGCAAGTAATTTTGTGTTCTGCAGCATGTTACATATTGTGAAAAGGTTATGGATTCACCCAATGCAGCACATCAACAGTGTAAAGGTGATAGGTGAAATTCTTCTTGTTACAAGTGCTGAGATATAATCATTTAAAAGGTCACTTGCGCTCAAGAAGAGCATTTATTTAAGTAGCAACTTGTTTTGGGATATGCTGCATTTTTAAAGGTTAAAAGAGTTTCTCGCTGACCAATGTGATCAGCAAGAAGCCATTTTTTTGTTTATTTTTTAAAATGTCTTCATGTTACTTGAATGTGTAGAATATTTATTAGCATCCCGTGTAACACATAATAGATTTGAAAGCTTGAAGTACCACGATTTTTCACAGAATTTCTAAAATTTAATACATAGAAGATTTAATATCTAGAATTTGTTAGTTTATATTATTATGTACATTGGTATGGTAGTAAAAGTGTAAGAATTTTAAATGTAAAAATACAGGAGATGAGATTTATCAGAGTATAGTGTATTACTTTGTATATAAACAGTTTTTCTAATAGGATATACCAATTGTCTACAGTGAGGTGGAAGATTGATCTTTTTATAAAGTGATTTGGGAGTGAAATAGATTATGTAGGTGTGATAGATAGACCAAAGTGAATCGTATTTTAAATAATGTGGAAGACCATAAAATCAGAGAGGATTCTTAGGGACATGAAAAAGAGTTTGTTTAAAATGATTATTTAAATGATTATTTAATTCTTACTACATTTATTTAGAAAAGTTTGCATGCAATAAAAATTATGCTGCATCTTTAGAGGATTTTTCCCTTTTCCCTAGAAACATTTTAAATTGGCATTAAATTTCTTTAAGTTACTGTGTTCCTTTCAGTCACACTGCTCAATAATCCGTAGACATGGAGGAGGAAAGAGCTCTTTTGTAACGGCTTTTCGCTAAATAAGATGCTGCGGTCATTCTTCCACTTGATCTTAAAGATTTCCAGTATAGAGCAGCATTTTGTTAAAAAAAATTTTAAATGCTGTTGTTGAACCATTATCATATAGATATTATACTAGCCCTGAAAGCAAAACTATTTTCATGAGATGGTGTTGATTGCTTATATCCACTGAACATTGCACATTCCAGAGTAAATTACGTGAGCAGGAAAAAGAAAGGGAAAAAAGTGTATATAAGGAATTAACAGTTAAAATGAATGACTTACATTTGTTTCAGGATAATTTTTACTTAAATAAAGTCACCCTCCTTAATTTGCCTTGCTTTCCATTTGAAAGAGTGCAAAATCTATTTCCTGGGCAATTTTGCACAGCACAGATATTAATACTTTGGGGTTTAATTGTATCCTGTGTTTAAATACACTGTGGGTGAAACCCTAGACCTCTGCTTAATTGCTGTGAGAAAATAGCCTGATTTCTCTGAGATTAGGCACACGCTTATGTATACTTTGACCCACAAGTGCCTCCTTCAGAATTAATCTTCTAAGGTAGTGGGATTTGCTTTTGTACGTGCAGTAGACCCATTCATGACAAACGGTGCCTAATAAACCAACTTCACCCTCTGGACCTCTCTTTTGCTGTCAGAGTTTTTCTTCAACTATTCATTTCACACATCCCTTGTCCAGTTGCTTATTAGCAAATAAACTTTAAAGCTGGCAATAGGAATAAATTTATTGATTCTCTTAATTAGAGCCACTTAAGGTTTAAATATTATGCTGCAGAACTGGAAATGTAAAACATTCACATTTAATTGTTAGGCAAAAATATTCTGAACTGGATTTAAATATACTGGATGTTAGAATACAATTTTATTCATATTTATTTTTAACATTTCCTCTGTGCTATCCTTCAGCTGAACTATCTATTCCATAAAAGCACTTTTCCCTCTGTCATCTGCATTAGGATTGTTTCTACAAGATGTTACAAAAAAGTTCTGGTTTTCAAATATTTATATTAGTCAAAGTTAGCCCTGTTTATACTTTTTGGCAATATAACTTTTTCCTTAAAAATGAAGTACTTCAGTTTAACTAAACAAAATGTGTTGAAATGGATGGTCTTATAAACTTAAGTACACTTGGCAACAGAAAGGACTGAGGCTCAAATCAGAAAACACTGGCTCAAGTGAGTAGCCCCTGCTCATACAAATATCTCATTAACTTCAAAGCAACAATTTGTGTGAGTTGGAGTTTTCAAAGTTTGGCACTAACGCACCAATCCTGACTGAAAACACTGAGACAGATGTAGAAGTTTTCATTTTATTAATGCCATTAAAATCAGGAATTGGTGTTAGTATTCTTTTATGAGTTTTCAATGTCTGCAGGAGCATGTCCTAAAATTAGAAGATAGAGACATTTGTTTCAGTTTTCAGCCAGCTTTAGTCAAAATAATCTTTTTGTGTTTTCATAGCTCTGTAAAGGAGTTCTCTGTTTTTGCATTAGAAATAAGAAAACCAGTATTCACATATTAAATTTTTAAAAATTTAGCAGCAAAGACTTTGATTCAACCTATTAAAATCAGTAATTTATAGTAGTGAAAATAATGATGTAGGAAAAGAAGAAAATCCCAGATGATCTGATACTTTTAATTAAATAACTGGATTGAAAGCTATATTAATAAAATATTATTTAACTTCTATTTGTCCGAGCAGACTTTTTGCTGATTATCAATTAGCTTATTTTTGTCTGTTAGTTGTCTGCCATTCCCTAAATAAGTGATCAGAAACAGACTGAAATGCATGGTTGTGGGGGTTTTTTGTTTTGTTTTGTGTGGGGTTTTTTTAGTATTTTTTTTCTTTTCTTTTCTTTTTTTTTTGGTTTTTTTTTGTTTTTTTGTGGTAAACCCTCTAGCTATTGTTATGGCAGTAGTCCCTGGTTGGCTGATACTGAACTACACGGTTGGGACTCTCATAAGGGAAATGCAGTCTTCATTAAAAAAGCCTTTTAACAGCAAGCCAAGCTTGATTAAAATCATATACAGATGAAATAATTTCTTTACAATTCCTTTGTAGTTTTGTGCATTCACAATAACTCTTTAGGTTTAGTAATGCTTGGGAGACAGCTGGGTTACTGCTTAAGATTCTGTTGTTACTTCCAATTATTGCTCGGAAATCAGAATATATAATACAGTTTCTATTCAAATAACTGCAAGTATATTAATGTGGTATACAAATGTGAAATAGGTTGGGCAAAAGTAAATATTAGAGGAGACAAGGAATTATTAAGGCTTGCTCTCTTATACGGAAGTCCTCTGGTAAAACCTGAAGAGGCAAAACTTTAAAAACAAAGAGGAAACTTTATGAGTTTTGTTATTGTTACTCTAATCAAATTGTGATAGTATAAGGCAACAACCCTAAACTGGCTTGTATTGTAAAATGGAGCTACCACTTTGCTTAATTTATATTTGAACATTTATTAAGAATTTACATTTCCAAAATTTAGACTCAAAATGTAAAAAGAAGCAAACTTCACTAAAAGCTTAGGAAAATAGGAAATGCTTTTCTCTGGCATGCAGTCAGAGGGAAAATATTATTGGTAATGCAAAACAAAAGAAAACAAAAAAACTCTCTTAAATCTATTGGTTAATTTTATTAGCCAGACTCCAATTAAGTAACCATAATCCTGTTGATCTTTATTACTGATGTGCATTCCTTCCATAGCATAAATTTCTATGGGAGAGAGCTTAGGGACTTCATGGATGGCAGAGACCCGTTGCAAACGACAATTCACTACTAAACAAAGCAAGAAAACAACTCAATCAAAAGGTCAAATTCCTTTCTGTGGGTGATGACAGAAGGATGATAAGAGGAAAGCCTTTTTCTTTCCTTCCTTCTTTTAATGCATCCCTTCCTCAGTAAATGCAAGTCTTTAAACTCCCCCTAATCAGCAGGACCTCCAAAGAGGGTCTGTCCTACCCTGCCAGCTAACAAGGGAATCTGGGACATTAGCCACTAGTTGTCTCCACTGGTAGGATGAGTTGATACAAAGCTCCTTTTTCAAGTGCTTGTAATATTTGACCTGCTTTTTCATTCTCAACCCATGCCCACACACTTTTCCTCACCTTACCAGCTGTTTGCTTCTGTGTACTGTTCCAGTGAAGCAATTGAAATGCTCAGGCATGAAAAGCATCATTCTGTGCCATCCTTCCCAGAAGAAGGATTTTTGTAACTTATCCTTAAGACTTACAAGATTTTGTCCATAGCTGTTACCAGATAGCACATTTGAGCATGCAGTGTGCCTGTGTATTTACAAGACAGGTCCTCATATTTTCTTTTTGGTAATCCAGATAAAGAACTGTTTCTACATTTCTGCAAGGTCTGCACTGTACTCTCACTCCAACAGCCTGGCTGCCTGTCTGATGTAGAATAGGGACGTAGCCTATACCCATATGATTGCAGTTCAGTCAGTTCTGGATACATTTTTTACCGTGTGAAAGGAATCAAAGATTTGAATCATGTACGTTTCTGTGCACTTTTCAGTGGGATCAGAAATAATGCTGTGCTAATGCATAAACTCTTGTGAATCCCCAGAGACTGTGCTGAAGTCATGAACAACCAGTGACAAGTCACAGCATGTGGAGAGCAAGTTATGAATCACTGCAGTCCTGCTGCTCAGTATTTCACATTTTCTTTCTTTTTTCTTTTTGCCCTCCTTCAAAAAATACAGACGTTGATTTGCATCTACTAAGCCTCTCTAATCTCTACACCGCCAGAGTATATGTATGCAATTTCACAGGCATTGCTGTTTGTTCACAGCCAAAGCAATCCTCTACTGCAACATTCAATATAAAGAAACAAGTGAAATATCAAGACTGAAATGGCAATATCGTAGCAGCTTCTTAGCTACCAAAGATCAGAAAGCATTGCTAATGCTAAAGGAACTGCACCAATTCATATTTTTTCTAAGTCTGATGGTCTGACTTTAAGTTTTAAGGACTAATGTTTTCTGTTGTCTTCTTTACAAAATATTTTTGTGTATTTCACATCATATATGGGCATGCAACAGCCTGGATTAATCTGGAAAGATAAAAAATGGAAAGATAGGTCAAGATAGATATCGGTAGATAGGAAGATACCAGGAGATGAAAGTAATATGATCTTTTGAAATAATTAATATGCCTGTTGTGGTTAGAATTGAAAACCAAATAAAAGAATATAGACTATTCAAATATAGCCCTTTTTAGATGGACATTCAGTTTACCAAAAAATATTAACAGCTACACTTTAGAGTCATAACCACAGATCTGTATCATTAAGCTGAAAATGGCCATACTGCAGAGAACAGAGTTGAGCATCTGCAAGTAGGGAGCAGAAAAAGATTATATAAAAATAGTTATCTAGATGTTCAGTATTCAGGGAATCTGCATATCTGTTATTTTCTTTTAAGTCTTGAACCCATTTATTTTACTTGCTTTCTAAATTTTCATAACTTGCTAGATCTAAAATCACTACCAGTACTTAATTTTACCAGAGGAAAAACTTTCCTGAAGAAATGGCCTTCTTTTGATTTGCCTATATTATCTAGTAGATTACTGTTTATACACCTAAACCTTTGTATTTCTCTTTCCTTGACACTTACGTATTAATGGTGCATAAGCACTGCCAATCCAAGCCAGTATTGTTTCATAACATCTTTCCTGTTATGTGGTTTAAGTGATGGCTGTACCTGTGTTCTAATCCCTTTGTACATACTCTTTCATTCAAAGTCTTTTTAAGATCTTAGTTTCATGCTCAAAAGTATCATGATCTTTTATCAGCCTACAATAAATAGCGAGCCTCTTCCTCAACAATAGTTCCTGATATGAAGGTAGATTGTAAATTGTCAGGCACTCTTAGACAAAGAATGCATTGGGGAAGGAGTTCTGAATAGGATTGTACTCTCATGGGTTTTCAATAAAAAACATATCTATAAGTTCACGATCAGATTTCAGTAAATTAAGGTCATCAAATCTAATTGAGAAATTTTGTACAATTCAGCTTGCTTGTACTCATACTTCAATCTGCCATCAACTGGGTTTATCAAAATGTACATAAGTGATATTTACCAAAAACCATTTTTTTCTGTGTACAGCATGTCAAATTCTAATATAATTTCAACCCACAGCTGAAGTTTTAATTGAGTTGGCATCTATTTGCTCATTTGTGAAACATGTCCATCTCTCAGTAATATTGTTACAACTTCTCTTTGTTTATTGATAGAAAAATATGACAGGGATTTATTTACTATACTTTTTGTAGTAGGATGACCTACAGCAGCTCATTGTTATCTAAAACAAGGTAGCCTAGAGGATGGTGCCATTTTAAGGCCACAGAAGTATTTGTAAGAATTACTTTACTCCAGGAAAAAAAACCCAAACTTGGAAATTGTTTGAAATTCCTTCCAATCTTCTTCCCTCCATCATGTAAGGTCTCTTATAGTTTAATTTGTACAGATACCATAATGTCTTTAGTAGTATATGCTTGTATTATACAGTACTGACAGTCTGCATGTATCTCTTGATATTTAAATGAACAAGTTCTAGTACTAATATTTCTGAGAAAAACTAATAGTGAAGTCCCTTTAACAACACATTTTCTGTACTATAGTAAGATCCAGCTTTAAACCTGACATTTACAAGGTCCTTTCTCTACTTAGGGTGAGTGTCTCTTCCCTGCTTTTTATCAACTGAACCAAAATTTTCCTAATCTCCTTTTCCTTTTCTCCATTTTTTACTATTTAGCATCACTAAAGTCAGACTGTAGAGACCATATAATTCTTTAAAGCTCCTTCAGTTATTTATCCATGATGCACACAGATCTTAAATCAGTTATGACATAACAGTTTTTTTACTGAATAGTGGCCAAGTAGCCCCTTACATTTGTAGGTCTCACTACTTTAAAACCTGAACAATGCTAACAAGCAAACGCCACTATCCAGACAATATGTGTTGCCTGGTCTTTGGGAAAAAAATACAAATGTGGCCGACCAGAATATTCACAAAGCTCCTTTACAGTTATGTAGACTTTGATAAATATTACTCTAAACATCCATTTATTTTAACTGCTCTATTATCTCCAACTTCATTTTCATTACAAAAGTTTATCTATATAACATTTTTAAAGTTCAAGTTTATAATTATATATGTACTTGAGATCTAAATAAAACACATAAGAAGATTAGAAGTACTTTTGAGAGGCGAACTTGAAGAGCTGTGATTATTTATCTGTGACATCTTAATTCTTGAAAAGTAGGAGTATTGAATTACCTGTTGAAAATAAATGCGTTGAAACAGCTTGTAATTACATGCGTATTTTGTCTGCATTTGGATAAAACATTAGTTTCTTCTGGTTTTCCCCCAAGATGATAAATTCAAATCTAATGCCATCCTGACCAAACAGCATTGAAATGAACATAAAAGTAAAAGAAGCAAAGTAAGGCACAGTCTGGCTGTGCCTTACCATTTCTTTCAAGTTGTTTTCTTGCAATTATCATAATAATTGGAAGGTTACCAGAAATAATGTGGAAGACAGGGACAACTGCAAAAGTGATCCATGTCAGAGCAATGTGAATATTAATGCACCTCCTCTCTAGGTGATCAGGAAAGAAGTTCAGTTTCCCTGGAATAGAGCAAAGTGCAGCACAGTGATTTGTAAAATATGTGCATTAATTTAAAAGAAATACATTATTCAAACAGAACAGCTTATGATAGTTTTTGTCCCTTTTTTAACACCTCTTTTATAGTTAAAAATACATGTGTTGTTTCTAATAATCTATTGATAACTCTGGTGTTACAATTTAAGGTGATTTATTTATTACGTAGGTCATAAATTGTATGTGTTGTCTATACTAGTAAGTATTGCTTTTGATTCATGTAAAAGTGGCATCCCTCTGTTTCCCAAATAAAAGCTTCCAGTGAAGCTAGTGCAGGGTTTTCCTGTTATTTTGTAGCTTGTATGTCTGTTTGGACTCCAAAGGTTAGAGGTTTACACTCAAATCCAACTTTAACAGTGTGGTAGAGATGGGCACCCATAACATTTACAGCCACTTGAACGCTCAGTATTACTAGACTAACTATTGAATTAAAATTATGGGATAAACAGATTCAGAATTGGTATTCCAGAGGAGCAACAGGTGAAATTATCTATGACCACAGACTACAGAGTCTCCAGTGTAAGTCAAATGATTCCATGAGTCTCTGGTATGTGGGGAAATGGTCTCATGCTTTTTCCTCTGCCTATATCCTTTTCAGAAGGTATTGTAGCTCTGGGATGGAATTGGATAAAAGATCTTAGAAGGGCTACACTTTTTTTTTTCCTGTCAAATAACATTTTTTTATCTAGAATCTAGCAGAATAATTTTCAGTAGGAGACATTAGGAGTGTACACCAAAAATCTGGATATATGATATTGAAGGGAACTGATAAGGAGAAAGAAGAAAAAAATTGTGACCTCTTTAAGCATCAGGATGAGAATTCTCCTTTAATTCTTATTTCCACGTAAAGGAGGGAAAGAGAAACAAGAGGAAATCAGTTGAAGGGCATGCACATCTAAGCTCTTGCACTGGGAAAGGGAGTTAGATTTCTACTGAGATATTATCCAGGGTTTGTTTTACGAGCAGGTTTGCTACAAAAGTCATGATAAACTCTTAGGAGGATGTTCCACAAACCTCTGTCTTATAATAAAATTGTAAACCTTCTTCATAACTACTTTGTGTTAAGGTTTTCCCAGTAATTTCTCCTTACAACACATCTGGAGCATTGTCTGTTATGGTTAGATTTTAAAATCCTAGGGGGAGCAGTTCACATTATCAGTAAAATGTTTAAGTTTAAGGGTAAGAATTAAATCCTTTCTTGGCCAATACAGTGAAGTGTACACTTAGACTTCCACTACTTTTAATCACTTTCCTTTTACAACTTTTGCAAGTGGCATCCCCTGTCCCAGCCCCTTTATTAATGGCCAGTTGTAAATGACTTTAGCAAATGGAGCACCATTTGTCACACCATAACAAGTGACGCACTGTACTGTATTTCTAGCCCTACCACTTAATTTAAGCTTTGAGATTTATAGCTTGTCATCATCCTCTCTATCTTTCTGTTCCTTCTTTGTTCCTTCCCAAGTGCTAAAACAGCTTGTTGGGAAAGGGATTTAGAAGTAAAACCAGACATTTCTACCTTGGCCCAGAGCACTGAAAAACACTCATTCAACTCTTTCACCTGTGTAGTGAATTCTCCTGGTGGATTTTCTTCTTCTCTTTAAGTGCTTCTCCACATTTAACTGATATTTGATGAAAAGATCCCCCTCTTAAATTTCTTTCCAAATAATCCCACTGTAATTCCACTGCAGTCACCTGTCTGTATACACTATATTTGTTTGTTACCTTGAAAGACACATACAGGACAGACAGCAGCCGACTTGTTTTGCAAATTGAAAAACTTTTATTTAAACTTGAAATGAGTTCTTTCTTCATGGTGTGCTACCATGGTCTATTCCATCAGCAAATTTCCCTAGGCTACAAATTTGTAGCCCATTCCACTGTCTAGGCTATATAGATTTTTATGTAGATTACAGGCTCTGTGCCTTAATAATATACTGCCACATGGAAAATGGCAAACATCCAAGCAGTGACCCCAACAGTTTAAAGTTCTTTTGAATGAAACATCTGTTCTGTGTTTGTGAATTTGTTTGTTTGTTTACTTAAGAGCACCAAGCATTGGTCTTGCACATGCTTACCCTGTCTAACAGAGCAGATAGGTTGTTGGGGTTTACTTTTAATTATAGTAGATTGCAGACTCTTTTATTCTTGTTTTCCTTGTGCTGTTAACAATTATCTTGCTCATTTACCTCCAAACTGGTGAGGCCACTGGTCTCTTGGCCACGAAAGCCTAGCTGGGCACAAGGGTCCTGCAGCAGTGTGCAGGTTTAGTGCTCCCAAACTGCAAACACTTGGCCTATTCCTCTACTGCCCAGCATGTTGTAAAGTATTTTCACTGATATAAAGTAAGTGAAAAGCACAAATTCAGTGATACACATGCAGAATCTCCAAGCACACCAGCACTGGTATTTTGCACTGTTCATGTGCACCTGTAGCTTATCAGAGGAGGCACAGGTTAGCAGAGGACATGTGTTAGGTGTGCTGGGGACAGAGCAAAGCCAGAGAAGTTCACAGCCCAGTCTCAGCCTTTCTGTAGCTGTTTGTGTCACTGGGTCTGTTTTCCACACTGAAAGAATGCTGAAGCCATTCCAGTGCTTCTTTCCTGAATCCTTGCAGCTACAAGCCTAAGCAGGGGATTGTCATGTGAAAATGGTATAAGAAGCTTTCAGAAATTCCATATAAATAATGTCATATGACTGGAACTTTTCAGAACAAAAGAGCTAAAGATCAAGCAAACTGTTTTAGCTAGAATTCTGATTGCACATGGCTACCTTAGAGCAGCAGCCAGGAGTGCAGGCAGGATCCGTGCGCTCATAAAGTGGGAATGGAACTAAAACTAGAACTGGAAAGCGATTCACTGACCTGCTGGTCTCCAATGTAGTCTTCCTAAACCTTCAGGATAAATTCCAAGGAGTTCACTAAATTTATGGGAATGAAGAAGGCACAGAATTAATGAACAAAGTGAATCAAATTCAGGTCTAGAAAAAGGAGGTACATTTTGACTGAATTTTATGAAGCTGTACCTATTAACATAGCTTTGAATTTTAACACAGTAAATCACCTTGTATACTCCTACTTTAATCAATTATTTTCTGCAGCAAAGTCACAAATGCTTTTCTCCTCTGATGCAGTTCTACTACGTCGCTTTGAATGTGATCCCTTTGTATAGGCTCGCCAAAATCACATTTGTTTGTTTTCCTAGTGCTGTATCACATTGCAAGCCCTTATTTAATTTGCTGTTCACTACTAGTCCTCAGTCTTTCTTTTTTTTTAGTGCTTTCTAAACACTGTCTTCCTTCCATAGTATATTTGTGTTTGAGATTATTTCTCTTAAGTATTTGAATTTTGAGTTTTCATTACTGAGAATTGTTTTGTCTTGTTTTTCAGATCTCTTCCCCAGCTCTCATAAACTCTCTAAGTCTCTGTCATTTAAATAAATTATTTGTAAGTAAATAATGTACAATTAATTTGCATTCCACCCCCTCTTTAATTTTTTTAGAAGAAAGAGGAAGATGCAAGCAATGGAAAAAAAGGGGGACATGTTACAAATGGAATTAACACCAGTGGTCACAGTATTTCATTGGGTACCTCTAATTCATATGAATGTCAAAAGTTAGCATTATACCTTCATATATGGACTGACATGTCATATATATCAAAATAAATATCTGTTCTCTCTTGGCTGGAATATTACACAATAATAAGAATATTTTATGTTTTTTAAACCTGCACGTTTGTTTTTTTTGTAATGTTCAGGAACACCTAGAGCAAAATGATAATATTGTTCCCATTCCATGGAACAATATTCGCTTCTTGCTTCTTTTCAGGACAGAGCCATGTATTTAATTAGTGACTGTATTAGTTGTGCACCAGGTTAGGATGAAGCTTCAATGGCATCACGATGTTTGCTTAATCAGTGTTTTTTTTCTAAGAGCATAATCTAAGATATTCCCTCTGGACCTGCCTCCATACACAAACACACTTTAATAAGTGAGACCTCTGACGGGGTCATCAAGACCAAAATGAACGACAACAAAAAAATCTTTGGTGCTGCTCTTATTTAGTTAGTGACCCAACCTTACCCTTTAAATATAGTAGGATCAACATACTGGGCCATGACCTCAAAGAGCTGTCATGTCACTTTTACTCTGCTTTTCTTTTAAAATGTTATGTAAGTTGGGGATCTCAGCTGCAATGTGTGCTGTATCATATATCTAGATTTATTTCTCTGGATTAAGGGAAATGTCTGTGGAAAGGGTGCATTTAATTATTCACAGATTTTTATTGGTATTTTAGGATTGAAATGGCAAAACGGAAAAATAAGTGTCATCAGTAAATTTTTAGCAATTGAAATTGGTCACCTTAGTAGTATATTCAGTAGTTCTGTTGAAATCCTTACGCATTCCTTATCACTGCTCTTCCAAACCATCTCAGGTTGGTTCATGCTTGGACAAGCCTTTGACGAAACAAGAATTATTGTAACAGGATTGCCAAAGTAATTTTCTCCAAGAAAAATCATGTGTCTTCAACACCTCCCCCTCTGCTCTCCATTTTTTTTATTATTTGAATCTTAATGTGTTTCACTGTTAATTTCAGGCAGGAGTGTAACTTTGTTTTTGTGCCAGAGATGTGTTTTGTTTGTAACTGGGATTTTTTAACACTGGTCTGGAGTTCATACACAAAGGCAAAATGCTTCTTTTTGTATCCTTAATCCCCTCCAAGTCCTGTGTCTCTGGTCACCTAGCAATTAACTTGATCACATCCAGACATAAATATGTCACAAACAAAACACTATGTGATTGTTTGGTGTTGTTATAGTTTATGATGGAAACAGTTTCTTCTTTACTAAATCTGCAAAGGTAACTTCTGAGCTAAAAGCTCACAATTGTCCCATCTTGCTTCAGAATGACTGGAGATTAATTTTAATTTTACTCATATACAGGAGCAATAGGCAGGAACAGCATTTGGTAACATGAGCAATATTTGAGTTGTTTTTTAAATGTTAACTGACTTTTCAAGGATAAAGGCAGAATTCCAGATGCGGAATAATACATTTCAATTAATCTTCTTTTTAAAAGTGACACTTGAGTGTAGACATTTATTCTTTTATTTTATCAACACATGGCATGGGTTTGAAAACATAAACATTGCGCTCTCTAACCAAAGCCAAGCACCTGAAAAGAAACAAAGCATCAAATATAAATTTTCCCTAGCGTAGTTAATTTTAAATAATATGACTACTACTCGTAATAGCAATGATAATAGTAGTGGCATTACTAATAATCCTAAGACTACATTAAAGCTGCCCTTCTGATACTATGGCCACTGTCACAGGCCTGGTACATATTAGGAAAGCACATTGTGACACAAAATATATCCGAAGGAATGGGGCAGAACAACCCAACCCAAACACACAATGAGAATGCAGGACCACCTGCATTTTATTTCCAGGAAGTGCAGCAGGACCTACCAGAACATTTTACTTCATTTTATTTCAGAATTTTCTCCCAATATTTTTCTCAACTAATGTCCAAATACAAGGTAAGAAAAGACAGTAACTACCTCCATTATATAGCACAGAGTCTTAAGGAAACCTTGGTTTCTGTGCTGAAAAAGGAAGGGCAGCAGACCAAAATAGAGCCAGAGCATGGTGTGTGATGATTTGTTGCACTGCATGGGAGTGGTGATGTCTGCTGCTTTCCACAGTGGATGTGAAAGGCCAAGTGACATTTACATCTCATAAAATAGCCCAAATCAGGCAGAAATGTAGTTTTGAAAGTTCTCAATTTGATTTTGGAACAATATGGTATTTCATCAGTTTTTGCATAGGAACCTTTTGATTCTGTAAACTGGAAGTCATCATGTCAGACCTCAGTGAAAGACTGAACAAAGTTTAGAACATATAATTTCTTCCTGAGTAAAAAGTTATTATTTTCTCTCATTGCTAGATTTTCCCATAGAGTTTGGAGTTATTTCTATTCCAAAATTTATCCTGTTCTGCTTTTCAAAGGGTCTTTTTTAGCAGTACTTTTAAAAAGGTTTTCTTTTTTTAAATGCCATGAAAATTTGAATGAAGTGTAGTAAGAAGGGTTAGCTGTTTTCCTGGAAATAAAATTATGGCCATGATTTTTTTTTTTAATATAAAGAATAAATTACCTTCAAATTTAGAAGCAAGATTGATACATGCTGTATTTATCCTGCCTTTGGCAGTGAGAAAGTCTAGTTCTGTTTTTCACAATATTTTGCAGTCATCTGTAGATCATCCAACCCTCTTCTAAAATGTCCATGGACTATCTTGTCTCCAGCTCTTATTCCCCATCTGGGGAAGAAGGGTAATGAATAAAATACTTAAAATTTAGAGTAAAATACACTTTATTATTATACTGGAATAATTACAAATATGGATTCCCAGCTGTGTCTGCCAGCAGTGGGAAGCCAGCTCCTGGTTATGCCTGCCTGCAGGTATTGACAGCAGTCAGGAGCCAGGTTTTGGCTCTGCCTGCCGGGAGGCATTTGATAGCAACTGGGAGGCAGCTCCTGCTATCTGGCACAGGCAGCAGTCCTGCAGCTCACCACTGGTCTGCAGGCTGTCGAGTTATGTGGATCAGATTAACCTCCAGAGGTCCTTTCCAGTACTGTTTTCTAAAATAGCATGATATGATTTGCAATAAATTTCAGGGATGTCAACAGGATTTTAGAAGAGGCTTTGTTTTGGAAGATGCTAATGAGCTCTGCTGATAGATTATCCTGCTAGAGTGAAGAGAATTAATTTATTATGTCAACTGGAGACTTTTTAGAAAACTTGTATAAAATTCAAATCACTGCAGATTATCTTCCACTAGTGTCCTGAGAAAGGACTCTTAAATTGTGTAAGAACCTCTCACAGTGACTACACAAAACTCTATCCATGCCCAGCTCCATCATAAAATGAAACCCTGCACCAGATCACTGGTGATGTGATGGCTCACAAAGGCCTATTCTGTAACTCAGGAACTGGAATTAACTTCACAAAGTCAATCAGAGCTGAAGTGTGAGAGGGTGGCAGGGGGAATGCAGGTGCTCCAGCTCTGCTCCCTGTTCCATCTGCTGTAGGTTTTGTCATGGACCTGTGAACCCAAGAGGTGTCAGGAGGACAGCTTGAATTGAGTGAAAGGTAATGCATGTCCTACTTTGGTAAAGCTGATAAAAGGCATGTTTGCACTCAGTGTCCTGAAACAAGTATATATGAATCCAAGGAGTTTTTAATTCTGATTACTGTATGTTGGACTTTAAAGAACAGATATCCTTGATCAAGGGTACAGTGTTGTTTTTCTTTCTTTTCTGAATCTTTTTGATAATCAGTAACAATTTTCCTCCCAATTACCAGCTGCCTCTTTTTCATATGCAAATATCCTACAAAAGCTGACACAGTTGAGGTAACTGGACTAAGAGCTCTGCTCTAGTTTCAAGACAGGTAATAAACCTGATTCTTCAGAATGGTAAGAGAATAATAAAAAAAATTGTTTCCAATTTCCGAAGTTTATTTCCAGCTCTTTTAAGTACATTAGTGGTATCTCTGACTTAAAAGGCACTGAAGGGTCAGGATTTGTTACACAGATATGTGCCTCTCAGCATTTGAAAATCAGTATAATTTGGTACTTCTTGAGTTATGACTCTGAAATATTGTCTTCTAATAGTGGCAAGTAGCAGATAACAGGTTTTATATAATCATATTTCAAAATGAGAGGATAATAAACAGCAGAATTTGAAAGTAGGAATTATGAGGCAAGAAGGACTACTACCCTTTTCCAAGAAGTTGGTGAAACAGTTCCCAATGATGACATTTGCTGGCAATAGCCCCTGGTATCACTAACTAGGCCAAATAGACACATCTCTTACTGCAAGGTAAAAGCCATAAATGGCAGAAAGATTTCCATTCTGTAATAATTCTATACCTCAGTCTAACCCAAAAGTATAAAAGTGAGGCTGTAATATTGCAGTAATGCTTTAGTTTTCTGTTAGCTTGGACTAAAGGATGCTGCTACACAGTATAAAGTTGTATCTACACCTCTCATAAAAATAGTCAACCATTTATAAACTCCTGTTTTGATAAGGTTGAACAATTTTAAGGATCAGACTACAAAACTAGAGGTCCCTGAGGATTTGTATGGATAAGAGATTTGTAAAATTTTTGAAGCTCTGAACTTGTGAAGACAAAAGGAAACACTGATTGCGAGAAAACATTTTTTGTTCAAATTTAAGACTGGCAATATAATTTTCATGTAATTTATTTTAGAATAGCAACTACAAATTCACAGTGGTTTAATTTCATATTTACAAATAAAAGTTGTTGTTAAGTTAAACTTCATTTTTCCAATGAAAATAGCAGAAGTTTACATTCTAAGATTTTCAAATTATCATTTTGTTTAAAGAAAAAGTAATCTGCATTTATTTATGCTATATATTTATTTTATATGTTTCAACTATTATGATTTCAAATTTAATTGTTTCCTTTAAGAATTAATTTTATCTTGTTTGAAATCCTTACACTTTAATTACTAGAAAGTACTTTGTAATTCTTTTATGAAGTAAGACCCAGTAGTATGGAATGCATAACAGATTCTGAGTAATTGAATGTACACTTACATCTTGAAAATAGAATAAGGTTACAAGACTGACACTAAGGAGATATGTAGTCATTAACTACTTCCAGTCCCTAATTACTACAACTGCTGTAATGTCCAGTGGTGTCTGATCCTCTATAAAGATCAGAAAGAGTAAAAGAAATAATTTGGTTTCACTGGCTGTGAGCAGGTTACAGACTAAATCAGCTTTGTTCCATGGAGGGTTAAAATACATACTGAGTTATTTCCAGGGCCATGATTTCTGCCTATCCATCAGTTTCATGCAGGCTTTAAAGACTATGGTAGCAAGAATAAAACTACAAATATGTCAAATTTTGGTCTTTAGAAGTGAGACTCATTTTATTGTTCAGGAAAAGTCCAGTCCTTAGTTGTCTTATTCCTTTAAAAAGATGTTCCCAGAGTACATCAATTAAGTATTAAAATTCATTCCTTCCTTCCTTCCTTGCAAGTTTTCTTCTTCTATCAGTAGTTGCCTACATAGTCTGAAAGCACATCAGATAAAATTAAACTAATATACCACTATTGGCTGTACGTGTCTTGGGAGACTTATGATAATGATGTGAATTACAAAGATTTGTAGTAACTGAATTAAAAGTCTGTTATTTGAAAATGGACAAGAAGTTTCCAGGAGATTTTGGTGTCTTTCCTTTTTATGCATTGTGGTTAAGTTCAAGACAATCCTTGAGGGCATTTGCTTTCACATGTATAAAATAATCATTAATTGTTTTGAAAGCAATAGAAATCAAAGGCAGTTAAATTCCACAAATATAACGAGTATTTATCTCACTGAGTTCAGAAAAGAAGCAGATGGAATGTATTTTTAGGGATGGAATGTATTTCCAGTATTATTAACCATTATAACTTGTTTAAAAGCTCCTGAATTTGCAGTGCAGTGTACCTGAATCACAGATTGTATATTATTCCCCAGTCTCATTAGAGCTTTCAAGGAGAAAGCCATCTTTACTTCTACAAGCTTACTAGTGTGTCTGCCAATGCAATTTATGGTGCAGGAGTGACCATTAACTCCTACTCCTTTAAAACATATTTTCTCTTAGAGACCCTGACAACTTAGACATTGGACAAAAGCATAGTTTATTGACTTCTGATTGAAGAAGATGGAAAAGTAGTCTACTTAAAAAAAAAAAAAGTAACAAAAATAAAATTTGAATTATGTATACTTTAAGGTAATAAACAAGATGTCCTAACTACTAAATCCTCCCATGAGCATATATTGTTATTTATTACCTGCATTACACTGGAGAAGTTAAAGAAGGAGTAGGGCCGTGCTGTGCTCGGTGCTGTATTGAGAGAACAAAAGCATTTTTGTCTGAGAGAATTTACCAAACCCATTTACATTAAAGCATTTATTCACAATCCTAACTCTGTCACATATTTAAAATGTTAGTCACAGCAGTCATCTATAATTACCTATCAAAATGAATATGCAGCTCCCCTCTCAAGGCAACATTTGCTTTCCATTGCTGCCCCCAGCCCCTCAGCAGGATGGAGGCAGCCGTGCCCTGTCCTTGCACGGTACCAGCACGGGCATGGCAGGAGCCACGAGCAGCCAAAGGGTGGCTGGACACCCCAGAGCAGAGAGGCAAGGAGAGAAAGGGCAGCCTTCCTTCCAGATCAGCTCCCTCCTGTCTAGATCCCTGTGACAGGAGTGAAGCCTTGCTTAGGCCAACACTCATTCCTCATGCAACACTTACTCATGGCAATGGTCCTGCTCATTCCAGTTTGACAGATTGCTGCCAGCACACCATTTAGTTATAAATATTTGCAGTATCCGGCTTTATTCATGACTAAGTAAGTTCAGTTATGAAATAATGCAATTGATACTTAAAGGAACACTAATTTTAACAGTATATTTTCCATTGTAAGTATTTTTACTGCTGTCAGTGGGAATAAGTTTAGATCTTGTTTCAGCTCCAGACCAGAGAACATGACTTCATTGCTGAGTTGCAGCCACTAACATGTGGTTGTGGGGATATTTACAGCATGTAGTGGTGTTTCTAAAGGCAAATACAGAAAGAAATAGTAATAGGCATAGAAAAAAGATGTAGAGTGCACAGTTTAACAAAGATGTGGAGCTTCGTTATCTGTTTTGCTTTCACTGGAAAGGGCTTAATTGTGCTTTCAATTACATTACATGGCCTTCCTGTGTTTCTTTGTTCCACAAAATAAGACTGTTCAGCCTTTTTCATGGAAGAGTAAAAAAAAATTCCTTGTCTTGCAAACAGTCTGAATTTGATACAGGATGAGATGCTGAATACAGCTGGTCTAATACTTGTATTATGACTTTGCTGTCTCTTCAAATCCTTTACATTGTGAATTTCTAGTGAAATGTTGATGCAGCTTCCAAGCAAACATTCTTAAAAAACCTGGGAACTATGGATAGGAAATGACATCGTATTCTCTTTTCTCATTTAAAACAGTCAGAGATTTGGCAACCTTGGTAAAAATGTCAAATAAAAAAATTGAAACTATTTAAAATGAAAAGTTTAATCAAAGCTTTGAAATTAACCAATAGGAAAGTTAGAACCTTTATACTTTTCTACTGTTACATTGCATCTCAAAAGTACAAATTAAATGTCAAACAAGAATTGATTTTCCCATCTTGGACCGACAGCTACTTAATGTCTTTGATATTAAATATAGTATTAAAGTAATAGGAAACCCACAAAAGCTCCTCACATTTCACAGAGATTTCTTTTTCTATTTGTTTTGCTTTCTTCCATTCTTTCTAAGCAGTAAATGGAAACCACAAATCCCACAAATCAAGATCCTTACAGATCTGAAGTATTGAAAGTCCTGTTCCTGTGTCTCAACTCAAAAGCACATAGGAAAAACATTCCTAACTTTACTTGCAAAATGGCTGAGCAATTTCTGCTGAGGAAGAGATCTTGGAATTACAAAAGCTAGCTGGAGAGAATAAAAAAGCCAACCCAATGAATTAAGCAAAACAAAACCAAAACCATAGCTCATTGCTCGGTAGTGACCAAAAACTATTAAGAGAGGAAGAGGAACAATCATTACTTTATGGTACTCTCACAAACCAGGTATTTTAGAAACCTTCCTTCCCACACTCCTCCCTCCCCTTTTTGTAACTGTAGTTAGAACCCAAGAAGTTACAGAGGAAGGGAGATAGGATGATCAGAAGTGTGGAACTGTTTTCAGTACAAAAAATAACTAGATGCTTTTCAGTCTAGGATAGATGACTGATGAGGGATATAATAAAACTCCATAAAATCAGAATAGCATGGAGAAGGTGATTAGGGAACAATTATTCACTGTCTCTCATAATACAAGAAGAGTAGGCTTCAGATTATATTGTCAGATATCAGGTTAAAATCAAACAATGCATAATAATAGATAATAGCAGCTAAAAATTCTGGGGGGCTGTAGATAATAGAATTCCATGGATTCAAAAAGCAATTAGACAAATTCATGAAATCCACCAAGAACTGACTCAGAATATGTGACAGCAGATGACTGAGAGATGGAATATTATAGTAGAGAGGCAGCACTAGATGCCTGTTTTATTGTTATACTCTTTTCTGAGCATCTTTTACTGAGCATTGGGTTATGGTGACTTTTATTCTGAAGAAATGATATTTTTTTTACATATTAGATGGTGCTTCCAGAAAATACAGCCATGCTGGAATCCTCTTGCTAGGATTTTCCTTTTCCTTTCTCTTTATGTTGGACATGTAGAATACACCGACGTTTACTGGAAGCTACTGTGATGATGCGCAACACACCTGAAATCAGTCTCCAAGGTGTCTTTAAATGGATTCCATACAAAGCTGCACCTAAAATTGGTCTTTTATTCTTGACAGAATAAAATTCTTGACTACCTTTGTTTTGCTGTGTTTATATTTTTATTAAAATACCAAATGGATATGGATTAGCCAAGTTAAGGAAGAAAGAGAAAAAAAAATAATCCAAAGAAAACAGACCTTTTCTTTCCTCTGTTAGTTACCATCTGTGCAGGGTTTTGACATCCAGTGATGTTGCATTGCCCTCAGATGTAACTTGGGTCAGAATAGCATCAGAGATCTCCAAGGGTGTTTTGTTTTTTTGGGGTTTTTTTAATAGTATAGATTCCCTTTCATCATTCCTACCAGTGCTTTTCTGGTCAGCAGATCCAAGCATCCAACATCTTAAAACTAAAAGGCAAAATTGAAGTAGTTGTTGAAGTTGTTGAACTTACCCTTAGTATTTGTAAGTTTGGTCAGTGCCTTTCTGCAGTCGGTGCCTCACTAAAATACAAAGTATTATCCCAATGGCTGGTGTTGTGTTACTGCTGCAGTGCTCTTCCCTCTTGTTGGTTTCACCCTTAATGTACATTTTGTTTATGCAGTTCTTCTCCCACTCCCACATTTTGCTTTTGTTTCTGTAATACTCCATCTGTATTTCTTCAAATAGTTATAATGATAAAATATAATGAAGTTCCCCTTATTCTTCCTCTTCCTTTTACAGTGCTTCTCAGAGTAGTAAAGGGAATTTACTTACTGCCTTGAGAAACAAGACCAAAAGGTATATGAAATTTTTCAGTGTCTGAAATGATATACAAAGTGCAGAAGACTAAGGTTCTTCAAATTATAGAAAAGTATAGCAGTTATGCCTAGAGTTTGTAAGCCTTTTGCCTCATTGGTAAATAGAAGTAAATAAACCAAACAAAGCACACCACAGGAGCCTATTCCATCATTCCTAAATCCACTTTCTCTTCAAATAGGCAGGTGTTTGCTTCATATACTCTGTCAGGCTAAATATACTGCACTCTAAAAAAGTCCAAGGTACTGTTCTTACTCCAAATATAGTGTAATGCCGGAAACACGAATTGAGAGGGAAAACACAGTCCAAATTTTGCTGACTTTTTTGGATAGATATATATTCTGTGACATGCACAGCAGCATTTTTTCACCAATCTTTTCAATATAACACGAGAAAGATTTAGGGCAACAAGTCCTGTTCAGTTTGGTGTCCCAGTGGTAGCCTCATGGTCCCCATAAAGCATCCTTCCTCCTGAGATGTAGTGATGGAATCAAAGCTTTTCTATGTCTCACCAATTGCCAGCTGCTGTTTCAATTCCTTGTCACCTGCATGAGCTATTCCTTATTCAACGTTATAAGACCAAAATGGAAAATTTCAGGACCAAATAAATAAACATTTCCTGTATTTCCCCCCACGCTATGTGGTGTGCCACTTAGATGTAGTTGATTATTTGAATTCATACCTTTGTATCTTTTAAACTCACTGCCTCATTCACATTTCTTACTCTCTGGCCAAGTTTGTTGCAGCTTGTTATGTGTCATCATGTTTTCTTGCAATTCATCACTCTAGCTTCCAGCAGCCTAATCGGATGCCATGTTACTGAATTTAGCACAACAGAATGTATAAAAAATATTTTTTCAAAATGTTTTCATCTGCCAGCATGTTAGATACTGAGCCATGAATCTGTGCATAATGGGGAAATAGAAGCTGTATGGCCAGCAAAGTACGTCTGCTGTTTGTGAATTAATAAGCAGATCTCTCCAAAGTAAAACAGTATTTCAATTTACAAACATTTACTGTAGCTATTGGCATGCCATTGCTTCATATTCCTGGTATTCACAGATCTTTAAGCCAGTGTCTCCCTCCCTCCTTGCCCATGGCCAAAGACACAACTCAGACATCTCTTCCCTTAAGGACAGTCTTGATTTGCCTTTATTTCTAGGAACTTCAATTTTTTTTCTTGTTTCTGATATGGCCTGACTGAAATATAAAGGTAATTCCTGTTCCAAAGGAATAAATTAAGTGCAGTGTACAGATGAGATCTACTTAATTTTAAAACTAAACAACTCAAGCTTTGGCGCAAATCTTGAGGTACTTAAATTATTTTTCTAGCTGTCAATTTCATTTTGTAATGCATTTTTCTTAAAACAGTGTGTGATGGAATAACTGCTTTTGACATTTTAGGAGAGGAGACAAAAGAACAGAAAGGCTAAGTGTTGGAGTAAAGATTATACATAAACTGTGTCACAACATAGAAAATAACCTAATGCTCTGAATAGTTACACAACTCCCAGAACACCTATTCATCCCATCTGAACTCTTTCTACACCCCTATTTGATCCGTTTATTTTATTAAAATGTTTGCAGCATCTGAAGATAAGTACAGAGCAATTGTCTGGTTGAGGGAAATTTCCAATATCAGACTTAAAAGGACCAAAATTAAAACCAAATTAAAATATGAGTAGCTCTCAAAAAGAAAGGGACATGCAGCTATTGGAAAAGTAAATGAAATAACATGAAAGAAGAATAAAACAAAAGCCAGTATACTTGAAACTTTGTAGAAACTTGAATTTGATGGACTAAGAAAGGGATGCAAGTAGAAAATACCAGAGATGATGAGTTCAAGGCAGCAGGTTGGTTTCAAAAGCTGCCATTAAGTTTGTGGGGAGAGGGATTAAAGAAACTGGGATGGGGGAGAATGGACAGAGAAAAGTGGATTTGCCTAGACAGAATGAGAAAAAGCTGTAGCTATATTTTAACTCCAATGAGCAAGACTGGGTTGGAATTTTGGAGCTACTCTCTTTTAAAAACAAATTTTCTTAAGAACATGGAGGGTTTGGAAAAGAGGAGCAGTTGAGTACCAACTAATCTAAGTGTTGCTAACAACATTTCCTATAGAAATTGAGAGATTCTCAGTCAATATCAAGCCAGTCTTTACAACATTTAAATGCCTCATATGTTAATACTGATGAGAATTATCTCATTTTGCCAGGTTTACATATATTGCCTCCTTAATATAAAAATACAAACAATGAAGTGACTGATATGTATGCAGCTGTAGCTAACTAGTGTCTTGTGGACCTATTTTATCTTATATCCAGCTTTAAAATTAGAGTCTTAAGCACAAAAAACAATGTTCTGTGCCCTTGTGCCTGCTAAAACATATTTACTTCCAGCAAGAAGCAATAGGAAAACTCCATGTGGCACTTTGATTACACACAGAACCCAAATCACTAAAGAAGCATATCACAAATAAGCATTAGTAAAGGTTTGTCAGCTCCAGTGAAGTTATACTTTTCCAGACTCTGCTTTTTGCACACACCTCTGCAATTACTCACTTCAGAGAAAAAGGATGATGCCACTAAAATGATGAAATCTTAATATAACCTTTTCAGCAAGAGATAAAATATATTGATTACTGACTGCTAAAGGACATCATTAAATAGTTTAATGTTTGATTTCCTTCCTTCCTTCCTTCCTTCCTGCCTTCCTGCCTTCCTTCCTTCCTTCCTTCCTTCCTTCCTTCCTTCCTTCCTTCCTTCCTTCCTTCCTTCCTTCCTTCCTTCCTTCCTTCCTTCCTTCCTTCCTTCCCCTTTTTCTGTACGTGGTTGCCCAGCAGGCATCTCTGTACTCACTGACCCAGCCAGTTCAACTATTAAAGAATTTCTCTCTCTGAGGAGGCCTGATGTCAACACGGTAATCTGTTTGGCGGCCCTTATGATATCCCATGAATAAAACATATGACAACACAGTTTGAGCTGAAGAGCTTACTATCTGTTACCAAAAGGAGTGTTTGGATGCTCCCTAATGGCTCAGCCATTCTGAATCCCAAAGGTTGTCTACTTTATACTCTGGCTAACCCACTCTGACTACTCAAAGGTGCAGTTAACTATTTTTCCCTACCAGCATCCAATTTTTAAATGGCATATTAAAAAAAGAACTAATGCAAGAGACCAGGGATTTCACTTGTGTATCTGTGGTGAGAGAGAAATAAAAGATTTTCATCAAGCCAAGAAAGTGCCTCATGGGGGGAGGGGAGAGAGAGAGATAACTGAATTTCTTGAAGGAAGATCTCAAATTCCTTATAGTAGAGTGTTAAAATAGCCACTTGAACTTACATGAGGTTACAAGTGAAAGTATGGTAGTTCAACTCATAAAATGTGTTCCTCAAATGCATTTTTTTGTGAACTACTTTAACCAAGTGAACTTCTTCCTTTGACTACCTGTTGAAAACAAGGAACTCTGATTCATGGTTCTTCCCACAAGGCTGAGAATCACTTCTTGGCAAGTTAAGGAGGTAAAACCGGTTCCTAGTTCTTAAGGCGGATAAAGTCAGTGTGGAATTGTTTAATGTGACCTTTCCAGCACAAGAGCACTGTTGTTTTTCTATTTTCGAGGGTTTTTTAAAGCCTAGTCATTAAAAAATGCTTATAGCTCACTTTTTTGCCCCGGAAATCTCTCCCTTTATGTAGAAGCTTTGTCCATTAATCCTTTAATGATGTTCCTGCTTATATTTAATTTTTGATCTTCTATACTAGGAATCATAAAATACATATTTTATATAAAGGTTGGTTTATAATACTGCCTACCAGCTGCTATTGGCCAAACAACTTTCCAAGGACTGTCTCTTGTCCATCAACAGCTCTCTTTTCAGCAGCAAACACTCAGCAGAGCACTTTTTACCCTATGGATTCTGTGTTTCATGTTAGTTATTATCAGATGCCACTTATCCTTTCATAGTAGTAATATCTGCACAAAATTCAAGTTAGAGTAAATGGGTTAAATAGATGAGGTTGGAGGGTTTTTTGAGTAAGTTCAAGCTGTGCAAGTGAAAAGTTACTTGAATAATCAGTGCAACACAGAACCTGAATGTCAAGGAAATGTCTAGTTTAAAATAAATAAAATTAATGCCTTACTAAATTTGGGGTTGATTACCTTCCTGATGAGTCTAATTTATTATATATTTCTGTCAATATTAAAATTGGACAGTTAAAATTGTACAATTAGTATTTTAGATGTAAAAACTTCTACAATTTGATTTTAAGAACACATTAATATTGAAAAGCACTAATCTCAAAGCTTGCAGAGGTAGTTATTTTAATAAAAATATCCACAAAAATGACATGCAAGGGATTGATTGACCTTTATGGCTTTTAAGATTTTTCATTCCCCCTTCATTTGGATCATAGATGTTTGGTATGTTCATTCTATATTGTGTATTTTTTAGGATCTTGAAGAGTCCATTTTAGTGGTCAATATTAATATTTTACCTGAACATATGGCTAGTTATTTTCATCAGGAATTTTGAAATCATCAGGAAATTTGCTTCAATTATGAATAAGTAAAAGTTTTGTTTTTTTTTTTTTTTTATGGAAGTCTATCTTGCCTCCTTCAGCTTAGGTAAAGCACTGTCACCGTTGTTGCTTAAGTCTCCCTGCTTCTCAGTTTCAGCCAAAATCCTCACTTTAGTTCATACATCAACAGAAGGGCAAGAATTTCCTCAGATTTGTGTTCTCTGCGCAGAGTTTTCTTGAAAAAAGTTGTTCTTAATATTTCTTTGTTTCCTTTATGACATTCCCAAATAGAATTTTTCAATTGTTACATTATAAATGCAGACTAGAACTGCTAAAGGTTACATAACAGTAGTCCCCGTTTAGTCTCTTCATTATGTGTTTGCAAATTTATTGTCCAAACATTGTCCCAGGATGTCAATTACAGGTGTCAAAAAATTATACATTATTATAGTTAAGTACTATCTTTGCTAAGCACTTTACCTGTGAGAAGAAATGGTGTAATAGAATGAGTGCTTCAAAGCTGTATTAGTTTTGTTCTGTTCTGTTTGTTTGAGAAGCAGCGTTACAGCTTTGGAAAATTAGTTCCAACGATTTATTATACGATAGACACTCTTTGATGCAAAAAGTGAAGGGAAGACATGACAAAGAGCATGAAACAGGAAGAAGAAAGTCTTTACCTCTTTCAAGGGTGTGTCCTGCATTTCAGGGGGAAAGGCCAGGTTTGGAATTGGGAAAAATTGTCTTAGTGAGAGCTGTGGAAGTGCTGCATTATATTGCCTGTGGAACCTCCAAAACAGATTGGACAGACATCCACTGACAATTACAGAAAGTATATTGGATCCCACTTTGGGCAGAGGGTTGGTCTACATAGATTGTAAAGCTCCTTCTCAATCCTATTGTTAAGTCACAATTTTCTAACATCAGGGTAAGTGACATATATAGCTATACAGAAATACATTACTTTAATTTTCATTCTGATAGAGCTGAGGCTCAGTCATAGGAGACTCTAGATCAAACATCGATTAAAGCTACTTTCGTAATCCAGCAGAGTTGGGATGTAACCCTGCAGAAAATAGACACCATTTTGTATGCTGTCAGCAGCTCTAAGGGAAAAAATTAGAGAAATTGTTTTCCATTAGTCTGACTCATTCTGTGATTCTGTTACTCTGTGAACCAATGCAAATAATGTAGTAGGCAGGATAAAGAATGAGACATTCCATTTCACAGCAATCACGTATGACACTTGTAAGTAGATTTTAAAGGAGTTTTTATGCTCATGAAAAATTAGTGGGCTCCTGATTATTTCTTTGTTTGTGAAGTTTCTTACGACTAAAGATGCAATCTACTTAATAATTAATGTTTTAAAATAATGAAGGGGGTAAAATCTAGATTTCATGCTTATCATAACTTACCTTAGAAGAAATCATTCAGCTCACTAAGAGTTTGTAGTGACAACTGTTACATGACAACTGTCTTCCATATCTTTCTCTTCTACATATTAACATAGCATCCATGATGTACCAGAGTATTTTTGTAAGGACTCTCATGAGGTGCTTCAGTGGTATTGTGAGACACAGCAGATTTCTAGAGTATATATTAGAGTCAAGATAGGAGTAAAAAATTAATGGGACAGAAGAGCAATGGGGTTTTTGATGAGATATGAACAACTGTCACCTTTGAAACTTTCCTCTCCAAATCACTTTCAGTTCTGAATATGCTTTGCACAGGCTGAACAATGATGGTGCCACACATCCAACTATTAATAGTAAACATGAACTGCTGCAGGGAACTGGCACTTAAAACTATGTGATGAAAAACTTTTTTTTTGTTTTGCCACAAGCGAACTGGGTTTTGAAAATTGAAGGGAATTCAGTTGAAATTTAAGAAAACAGTATTGCATGAAAACATTAGCTACAAATTGGACAATATTCATTTAGGGCTAGAGCCTTGTCCTTCAGGTAACAGTCTGAAGTGTCAGACTCAGGGTGCCCAACAGTGACAAGAAATTTGCTGGTGGCATATGCTAAAGGCAAGCACAGTTCCTCCAGAGAAAGTTTTGATAGGGAAGCCTCTTTACAAGACATTACATGACCAGGCAGGTGAGCTCCACTGCCTAATGCAAAAATAGGGAGCAACTACAAGAGGTCTCTGTGCTTGTTCTGTGCTTGGAGAAGGTTGTTTCAGAAATCACGTCTCAGCTTTTTCCAGCTCTAATTTTGTGAATCCCATCCTGGACAATATTTAGTGTTCCACACTCAATTTACAGGACATTGATATTTCTTCTATCATAGAAAATGTTAAACACCAGGACAGACTTCACTAAAACTTTGCGCTGTTAGCTTACGGTGAACTCAGGTGATCCATGCATGAAAGGCAAGAAGACTTGCTAGCATGTCAAAAGCACTCTGATTAAGATTATTTGGGTCCTGCCTACATGCACACAGTGGCTAGAGCCCCAAAGTTGTGTATTAAATCACGTCCTTTTTTGTAGACACAAAACCGCATGCACAATTAATGGGATGTTTACTTCACAATAACCTGAATGAGATGTCTATACAAACCTTTATGAAAGATTACTGTTACCTTACATAAACTATGTGACATGATCCATATAAATTGATTTTGGGCTGTTTTTTTCCAGTATAGAAAACAGCTATTCAGTTTTTCCTAGTTGCTCTGAGAAAAATAATATCCAGTCTTTAGACCTGGCTTTGAAAATAACACCTGCAAAATATAAATCTGGGGCTACAACCACAGTAAGTACTAGGAACACATGAGAATATTTTATATTAAGAGGTACAGAACTTTTCTTTCTGTGGTCTCTCTTATAAAAAACTAGAACTGCTTATGAAAATCCTGAAACTTGTAATAATTCTGTCGCAAATTATTTTGTTGTTTTCATGAGAAAAGTGCTGATTTTTTTTCCCTTCATCTTGAATAGACTTAACATCAATATAGCTATTTTGTCTAACTTCAACTTCTTGAAGTGAACACCTTATCATGCCAGAAAACCACTTTTTGTTCATGCACCTGCACAATGATTAATGGAGGTACAACCCTGAAAATAGCATTTGGCAGTTAACAGCTGCTACCAGCACTCTGGAGAGTGCACAGAACCTTGCAAAATTAAAGCTGCAGATTTGTTCTCCTCTAAAAAGTTGAACAGAACTCCTGAGTCATGTGTGAGGGGTAGACTGTGCATCATAATTTCAGGTATGCTCTTTACCTCTTGTCTAAGAGTGACAAGTTCAAAGTCAGCTGATATATTACAACAAAGACCTCTCAGAAAACTGCCAGCACACATCTGGTGAATATTGCCAACACAAGCAAAGAATTTTAAAGCACTCAAATTAAAATAAACAAAAAAAAGTTGCAGTATGAAACATAACTGGCACACCTCAGCCAAGATGAAAGCACCCATTTAGTATCAAAAGAAAATATAGAAAAGATAATAAAATACAGGAGAACTAGGACAGCAGCACCAAATGATTCCTTGCTGGTTTTTGTTTTTTTCTTAAGAACATGGAGGGTTTGGAAAAGAGGAACAGTTGAGTACCAACTAATCTAAGTGTTGCTGAACTGAACATCAGTTCAGTATTGAAGTCACAGCTGTACCTCAGTGGAGTGAATGACCCCACTGGCCTACACCTGTGGCCCAACAGCTGGTAACAGCTGGCAGGTGACAGTCAGACATTCTGGTTACATGATGCATGTATGACTGGGTCTTGGATTCACTTTGTCCTCAGTAGTAAGTGTTCAAGGTGAGCTTCAAAAGGAAACAAAAGCTATTCTTCATCACCCTGAAGTGACCTGTAATATCATTTGCCACAGTAGCACACTAGACAAGATACCAGCAAAATTCAATATATAGGTTGTGATAACTTATCTAAGGTAGATATTTTCCGGCTGCAAATTCGACACCTGAACGTTCTCTAGAAAGTTTGGATTTTGGCACCAGCTTGGTTGCCATCAATTCATCAGTGTCTTACTGGCCAAGATATTCAAGTGAGTTTGCATATGCGTCCAATATCCATTCAGCCTCAAGGAATTTCTAATTACCGAGGGACCGAGGGGAATGTGAATGCTGATACAAGTGCCGGAGGTGACTGTCTCAAGAAATAGGAGAGTAAAGCCACGTTAATCTAGCTCTGATCTAGCACAGCTTTGTGAGAGCTTTCTGCCAAACCTGCTGATAATGTTGCTATGCAGGATGTTACATACTGATGTCCATCTTGTGTTGGGCTCTCTCGAAGTCTGCTCATTGCTGGCTCAGGTCTGACTGGTTTGTATTAAACCTAGGCTTTTTGCCTTGCTATGCAGATTGCTATAAATAAGCAATGTTGTTTATTCATGTCAAAGTATTGCCATTCTCAAAAAGCTTATGATTTCCAGTTCCTCCTGATCCCTAACAGTGGTAGTATAAGCCTGGGGAGAAAGCTGGCTCCATGCACTTGTAGACATCTCACTCATGCGCTGAAGCTTTTTATGGTTTATTAAATAAATGGATTTAATGGATGTGCTGGCCCTCTGTTCCTTCTTTAATACCTTTGAAGTACTCTCAGTGCTAGCTGTCAACTAAGAAAAAAATATCAGTCAAACTAATGAATAGGCCCAAAGTTTCCCTCACTATTCTTCTCCCCTGAGAAAAGGCCATGGCATATTGTTGAAGCAGAACAATCCAGATTACTATCCTCCTCATTTGTTCTCAGCTAAATAAAAAAGCTTGCACCAATTTGCAGATTACTAGAGCATCTGAGAACAACTACTTATGGGGAAGAGAATGTCAGAGTAAAGACTTTGTCACAGAATCTCTTGGAAGGGAAGGGAAAGGAAAGGAAGAAACTCTGCTTGAGAGATCAAATTCAGAAAATGTCTCTGCTAAGAAATTTGTGCCAAAGGGGCAATGGTAAGACACCGAGGTACAAAAGGAAACCAGAGGCTAGAGAAGCTGAAAGAAGAGGCGTCCCACTGTGGAATGACTGGAATGCTCTGAAATGGAAGACTCTGTATTGACCATCTTGCTTGATCTGCATGTCAAAAGCAACTTCTGCCACATAGAAACATACTTCTGTTCCGAAAAATGCTGTGATAAACAAAGCATTCAAGGCCATACCATTGATCTCTTCCTCCAATGTTTTTAGGGCAGGTATGTAGCATGAAGTAGCATGTCTTTCAGAAAATCCATGTACAAAAGGGATAATGGAAGTAAACAGTAAAGGTCGCCTTGCAATGATTGATTTTACCATAAGTAGGAGTAAAGCTCACTAATGTACCATCACATTTTTAGCTATTAAGTCCCGTAAACCTGGATATGATTTTTCAGATTAACTTACAGTTTCACAGAGTTCTCTAGGCAAATTTAAAACTATTTGAGTCTAAGCAGGAGAACACCTTCCCTAAAGAACTACTTACATAAATTAACAAGTGTTTTGTGTGTAGCATGGGTGAAAGATGCTGGAAAAAAAACATGGGGAAATGTTCTGTTGCCTGAATTATCCAAACATTTGCCACATATGACTGCTTTTTGAGCATTTTCTGACAACAGTGTAGTTTTTGGAAATACGCTCATCCATTAAATATATATACATCTCATTTGTTATGATGAGAAGATCCTTCCACAGAAGCATACTAGAAGTATACTGATTTTTGTCATTCTATCTTCCAGTTATATTCATTCATACTAATTAGTTCTTTTCTGTTTCATACTGTTTCATATAGATGGTAATTTGTGACAAAATACAGAGTAATCCCAAAGCAAGTACTCAGGTAATTTATTGGGATGAAACTCTTAATTTTTCACTAATCAGTTCTGCATCTCATTCTGCTTTTGAGAACCTTGAATGAACCCCACTGGACAGGATTTTTGTCTCTGACTTCAACAAAAAAATATAATCAAAAAGCAATGGCTTTTCAGCTTGTCCGCTGAGGCACTTCGTAGGTTTCAACATAAGGGAGTTGGAGTTGATGCTGTTTATCACAGAATCAATAGCAAATTGGTCAATGAACCATCAATGCAGACATAGTTTTGCACTTGCTTCATCCATATTTCTGTCTAAAGGATAAATTTATCCTAAGCACCACCTAATTTCTAATCAAGGTTTCTGGTACCAATAGACAGGTATCCATATAGGTGTAGTTATGGAGATACATTATTTCTTCCACTAAAAATGAAAGTGTCTTGAAGTTAGTAATCCTTTCACTATAGTTAAAAGGTAAATATATTTGTCAAGATCTTCAGCTAGAATTATAAAAAAGTGTTGCCATTCAAAGGTGAATGTTTTACCCTTTACTTAGTGGAAAGCCAGTAGACCAATTTGCAGTTGCTCAGTGTGGTTCAAATGCCATAACCAATGTTAACAAAAAGAAAAAAAACTTTGTTCTGGAAGGTGATTGACAGAAGACATCATTATCTCTGCAACGCGTTTTTTCCCTATGCAACATAAAATAAATACTAAAGAAATAGAAACTGTAAGTTCGGAAATAGGGATTGTATTATTAATTATTTTGCAGGCAGAGAATATTTCATAATCTAATGACTGATTCCAAATGTTACTAGTAGAGCCCTGAAGGCTGTTGTATAATCAGCTGCTGCATACAAACTTTCCCAAAAGGTGAACCTTGAGAAGGCAGCGAAACATGCTGTCACAAAGGTAAGACAACTGGTACTCTGCATGTTGTCATGTAATGGTGGGCATTGTGTGGTACTCATTTGAGAACTATCAGCAGCAGAAACAGCTGCCATGGCTGCTAGCAAAGTCATTGAGATACTACTGTGTTAGATGGCATCCCTGAGACTGTTAATTTTAAAGGCTGTTTTTAGATAGTCAGTCATGAACTCAGGAGATAATGCATTTGATGTGATTTGAAACACTCTGACTCTGTGAGAATTTGGAATTTTCCAGGTTTTAACATTAAAACAAAGAAAAAAAATCTTACCACCATTTATGTTTGTTTATTATAAAGGAGACCTGGTTTGTTGGTTCTGAATTGGGCAGCATCCATCTTTTCCGTCACCTTGTAGTAGTTTTTGCATGATTAATGAACATTTATCCCTGAACTGCAATTCTGCCAATATGAAATGGCTTTTCAAACTCACATGAACAACTGAGGTTGGGTTTAAACAATATGCAGGGTCAGCTGGAAATTTCTCCTTGGATTGGTGACCTTCACTGTGTCTTAGTATGTAGCACAGAATATTAGGCAGAGACTCAAGACTAGCAGCATATGCCTGTCATAAACATGCATGTGAAGTGCCTGGGCCAAATCCTTATATTTTAGTGCATTTACTTTCTCTTACCTTCACTGAAACCACATCCACACAGCCAGGTTGGAATTTGTCCCGAAGTGTTAGAAATTTCCAGGGAGTAAGACAAATCTTTAAAAAGAGTAAATTTGTTAGTAACAAGATGGCCAAAATATCTAAGCAAAGGATATTTTCCAATGGATGTATTGTTGTAGCTGACCAAAAGTAAACCAGACAGAGTCGACTTAAATTAGAAGAGGAAGCTGGGAATGATTGTTTGTTTGTTGGGGTTTTTTTAAGTTATCAGTCATTAGACAGAGACAAAAAACATCACAGTAGGAGACCTGTAAAATGGTTCTTGCAATCCTCAAGGGCGTTTCTTTCAGTCTTTCAACAACAGAACTGGTCTATATCATAAGTCTTATTTATAAAGAGGCTTTCAGGCAATTTCACACTGCTTTTCTCTGATGTCGCCCAAAAAAACATGTAAACCCGAGGGATTAGTAGTGACTTAGAGGGAAAATAGTGTAAAGTTACAGGATGAACTGAGCCAGTGCAGCTGGCTTGATGCACTGTTCCCTTGGGCTACTGCAATGAGTGAAACTCACCTAAGTGCCCCAGCCCACTCCCACCCCGCCCTGCGTGACTTGTTACATTGTGCACTAGAATTACTGGGTCTCAGGGGACCGTCAAGTCTTTAATGGCCTGCAGTGTGCTAAGAGAGGAGTTCACTACCTCGGAGCTGAAAGTTAAACCTCCTTTTATAGCTCTGTTTTGACAGTAACAACTGGGAAGCACGGTAAACAAAATGTTTGCTCAGGCACTGCAGTTGGTCGCCTATTTTGATTCAGTTACTTATATGCTGGCATCTTAGCATGCAAAATAAACTGTGACATTAATTACCCGTTGTGGGTCTGTCATGAGTTACAGGTTTCAATTATATTGTGTTACGACTGGTTAATGACACTGCACATCCGAGATTTTGAGTGTATATTTTTCATTTATTAAAATTGTCTGCAGAGGAGCTATCAAATATATAACAAAACGTGATCTGTTTTCATCTTTTGTTTACTATATTAACTGACTTACATTTAGTTAATCCACTTCCCATTTAAATTATTATGAAAAGTCTCATACAAGCAATTGTCTTTCTGCAAACACAGAGAAGGAAAACCAACACAAATTTCACTTAAGTCTCCAATATGCATAAGTTGTCTTTATAAATGAAGGTCTTAAAAGCCCATCATCTCTGAGAAACTTTATATAACACACTCCTATTTGCTGCATGAAATAGTGATTTGTTTTAAGCTTGTTTTGTTTACAGTTGCATAGATACTTCCAACAATTCCATACACTGGAATATTTAGCATTCACTTGTCAGAAAGAATTATTGTAAGAAAGGGTAGGAATATGATTTAGACCCTTCTACTATTGAATTCAGTAGCTATTGTCTGTCCCTTCAAAGTTGGAATTTGAGTTTGTTTTAAGGGCTCTGTAATCCTTGTGATCTATGTTCCAATGTTCATACTCACTCTGTTAGTGAGCAGAAGGTTATTGGGGGTGGGTAAGGGCAGAGTTTTGCTTAGTAAATAGTGCATGATCAGACTTATTCTTTTCCCACTGAAGTGCCGTGAGAATTAATTTGTTAATGTCAGTGCAGCACTTTGAAGACATAATAAAGAAAATAAAGTTACTCTGGTGATGAGTGCCACAGAAGTGTCTATAAATGAATAAAGTGCTGTCTAAGTGCTAAGTATTATTATGATTACTGCCTGCATTTGCAAAGAAGTGGTTAAATACAGTGGGATGTGGGTGTAAAATTACATTTTAAATGGATCTATTTTTGAGATTACTTATCAGCATGATTAGTGTGATAATAATTACATTTATCATTAATAATACATTTTTGAAAAGTTAGGCAAAAAAAGCTAACAAGTTTGATTTTGATTTTGCCAGAAATGCGTAGTGCTTTCCAAAAGCAATCTGTGGAACTTGTCTCTGGAATGCAGCTGTGTAAGATTTCACTAACATCTTGCAGGTGGAGCCTAATTTTAGTTCAGCCTTGAGAAGGGGGAATTGTTTTCTCTGATATGCACAGCACCATAACAGCAGCAAAGCAGGTGGAGCTTTAGACAAGTACTTGTTTACTTTCCTGTTTAAAAAAAAACAACAAACCCACACAGATGAGTCATATCATTAATTATACAGTTTCAATTTGATTTTAACAAGTCTAACAAAATAGTCTGCAGCACATTTGACCTACTGATTCTCAAAAGTGGAACAAACCCAACAGAATGGGAAATGTTCAGAAAATGCGCATTCAATCCTAAATTTAGTGGAGAAGGAGCTGGTAAATGATGGGAAGGAAAATTTAGAAATGCATCTGCTCAGTCACAAAGAGTGAGCTGCAGAATCAGTTCCAACAATTTCTCTGTCAGCTTCAGCAGTCTGTTATTATTAGAGCTTTGAAGTTAACTTTATGTAGAACTTGGAGATTCTTGAGCTGCAGGACATGAAAATGAACCAGAGTATAAAAGCTGAGCAGCAGCTTGCTGCTTTTAGTCCCATTGGTAATACAAACTCAGTGTAATAAATCTTGCTCCTTTTCTCTTGACCTGTTTATGTTTTAAGCTCGCCAGAAATCCTTATTATCTGAATGATCAATAACTGATGTCTTTTTCATCAGTTGTTATGCAACTTCTCAGTTTGTACATGGCAAAATAGAATAATCCCAGAGTGTCCTTGGGGTAAGCAGTCTATTACTAACTCTATTACTTGGCTAGAAAGGCTACTTTGCTATACATGCTTCTTTCCTAAGCTTCCACATTTTGGATTAATCTACAAGATACATTGAGGTTTTCAGTTTTTTCAGTACCATGAAAAAACAGAGGTCCTTTCCAGGGCTGTGTTCAACATGGTTTTTTTGTGGTAAACTGTAGTGCTGTTGGCTGCATCCATGATTGCTCTTGGCTGTTTTTTTTCAGATGGCATTTATTTTGATATTTACACCTCAGGTTAACTTTTTGCATCTCACTTATTTAAACTTATTTAAACTAACCATAAAGTTAGTGTAATAGAAGTTTCCCAGGTGTGCCACAAAAGCACTGTTGTTGTGCTATAGGTCACATATCACCTGTAAGGAAATCATGGTTACTCGATTAGAAAATCTGTGTCTTTCCAACTCTGGATTTCTAATAGTTCTTTTAAAATTAACTGAATGGACAGCAGCTGGAACCAACAAAGAACTATTGTTTCATGTGTTGTTATTTCCAGCATCCTTTTGGAGAGTTCATACACTTTATGTCCTTGATTATAAAGCCCTTGTCTTCCAAACATCTCTTTTAATGAACAAGAAGAGATGGAAATTTGTCTACAAAGTTTTTGATAATTTCTCAAGAAGCATAAGCTGTTCCTGCACTTAAAATTAAATGGGCTCATCAAAGGTCTCAATACTGCTTGCTTTTCTTTTTCTCCAGAGAGACATGGCATATCTAAACAATTCCTGAGAAGGGCAGTAGTTTACTTGATCACTTCAGTGATCATCTATTTATTTCTTTATAACAGTAATAACAACATAATACTTTTTATTCAATGGCCCCATAGTGCCTATCATCTTTTCATATAGCTCAGCTGCCTCAGAAAAGCAGCACACTCTGGAGCATGATGGCACAGACTGTTGACTTCTTTCCAAGTAATTCTAGTATACATTTGATTGGTGGTGACATGCCTTTGGAGCTCAGAGATGGTGAACAGACTCATCTTATCTATATCTCGCCTTATCTTAGCACTTACAAGAGGTCTTCCCCATGTCAGAATAGAGAAGCACCGGATACTGAAGTCATGTTTTTGTTGAGTTGTATCTGTTATCTCCTTCTCTTGGATGCACAGGGCCTTTGTGAAGTCTGGGTATCAGAGACTGACCTCTAGTCTCATTCCTGTCTGTGCCCACTCATGCAACTTCATCTGGCTAAGAATGAGGTGTGTGCTAACCTGAGGATCCACCCTGAACTGAACATGTTTAGAGGTTTGTGAAGGAAGACCAGGTCAGGTGAGAATTAGAGGACTGAGTTCACTGGCATTTTTGAGAAAGCATTAATCCAGGAAGGATTTTGTGGCCAAAATCCTGTTCTTACTCTGCTGCTGAAACTGACTGCCCCAGCTGCAAGTTGAATTTATCACCAATGTTGAATGTTTTCTGAAATATTTAATGGCGATCATAGCATTTATAGCCAGTACCATAAACCTGAGCTTTTAAAACCACCAAGAATGATATATCCAGTGCTGAAGAAGGGCAATTGCACAATGATTCCCTTTGGTCTATCATTTTTTTGGTATTGATTTATGCCTTCCCCAGGAGTAAACTCCAGCTACACGTGTAAGAGGCTTTACTCTCTCCATTGGAGCATTGGCAGTGTTGGTACTACAGCCTGTAGAAATTAGCATTGCAGACAGGGCTCAAACAACATTATGGTCCTACCATAATACACAAGAAATTCTACAAATTACTGCTTGCTTCTAGTGTTGTGTGAACTGCAGCAGTGCTGGTCAGGATACTCTTGGGCAGGCAGTGTGGCTCTTGGGGGTGGTGCTGTGTAGGGCTGGGAGCTGGACTCGGTGATCCTTGAGGGTCCCTCCAACTCAGCTTATTCTGAGATTCTGTGAATAGAAGCATGTCCTTGGGCCTGGCCTGTCCAAGTAGAGAGCAGAAGTATGTGAATATATACTGTAGCATTTGAAAAGAAACAAACATTTAGAAGGATATGGGAATGGTTTTTGCCTTTGCCTAGTTTCAGTGTTTCTTGATTTTAATTGGGACTCACAGAACTTAGGCTATTGCTAAGTTTTAAAACATTGGCAAAGGCATTCTAAATATTCTAGTTGCTTAAGCTCAGTTGTTTCTGCAAATATTTGCCAAGTCTATATTTATCACTCTATGTTTCAGTTATCTCCAGTTTGTTAACCCAAAATAAGTCTTTCTAGCATTTCCATGTTCTCACCATGTCAAAACAATGTGAACCAACATGCCTTTTTTCTGATTTATATTTTTTTATAAGTGATGAAAATGAACCTAAAATCCACCAAAGTTGAACATGCTCAACACTGAAGGAAGGAGCATAACAGCCACCACAGTGTTTCAATTCAGGCTAAAGAAGGTAGGGTTTGATCTGTTCATTGTATTTCGGCAGTTTCTGTGTCAACTGAGAGAAGAGAACTTCCTATGCTGATTATTGTGGTTAGAATACAGAAATACTCTTCATTATTTATGTTAGCTTAAAGAAACTACTTTATTATGATATCAACCTGTACAATTCTCTTTTGCCATATTTTGACTCTGCCTTTTCTGAGGACCAAATTATGTGGAGAGAAAAACAAGAGATCTGATCTTACTTGGGAGTTTACTTTAGTGGGAGAGTCAGAGCATTTTTTAAACTGTTGTTGTCACTCACTATGGTAAATCCACTGGTACGAATAGGAGAAGCTCTAGGAGAGCAGCTCTGCACCAAGAGCAGCCTATGGCTCCAAGGAAATAAAGCCATAAACTCTCTTGGAGTAATTCAGTTCTGTAGCTGAAGAAACAGTCTGTATGAAATTTTGTAAATGCAAAGTACCAATAGTCTTGATTGTATTCTTTTCTGTTTCTGAAGGTTATAGGACAATGGTCCTATTGCAGTCATATTTGTAAGATAAAAGATCATAGTAATATTTTAATTTCTCAGAGGAGATCTCTGCTGAAAAAATGTATTAAGAAAGGAGTTCTTTCAACCAAATTATAAAGTTAGAGCAGGCGACTTTATTGTGAAAGAGACTGGAACTCAGCACTGCCCCAAAAGTCAGCATTTATGGATCTCTGCTGCAAAGAACTGTCTCTTCTGCAGCTCCACTTTATTTGATGAGGAGTCCTGAAATCTAACAGTCAGCTCTTCTGCTCTGCCTCTTCAATTCCCTATTCTTGCCTGGCAAGAACATGCCTTTTAAGACTAAAAAGCCTTTCAGAGAAAAAGAGAAAGAGAAGGAGTTTTTAAATTAACATTGAAATTGTCAGAGACTAATTGCATGTTAGCATCAAACAAACATTGTTGATGTTGTTTTTGGGTTTTGTGTTTTATAAGTTTTCTGTAACCCCTAATCAAACATGGGCGAGTATCTGTTGAAACAATGTATGTAATTTGTTTACATTGTTAGTTCAGATAATTACAAAGCAAGCACAATGGAAATAACTGGTTTCTTACTTTTATGTGGAAAGTGTCGGGGGGAGGGGGAGGAGGAACTCAACAACTAACCAGTGGTTGTCAGCTGCTGTGTAAAATATTGCCTAATTTACAGTTGTTGCATATTAGCATTGCTAAGAATGCTAGGGACATAAAGTGTCATGTTGAATATAGGGTGATGACTTCATACTAGAGCAAGTCTGGGGATATGACCAGTGTGCAGTCACAGAGAAATCAGCTTTAATTAATTTGAGTGCCAGCACTGTGTATAATTACACAGCATGAGAGTTTGCATGCAAATGCTAAAATGCTGATTGTTGGAATACTTGCACTTATTAATACATTGGGACTAAGCAATCCTGGCCTGTAAGCAAGGTATAGAAAGAACACACGGTGCTGTTGGGGTAATTTCCTCTGTCCTGTAGTTAGCAAGCAGAATTCAGATAGTTCTGCTTCTAAAGTGATAAGCATAACATATTAGTCATTCTTGTGGATGACACACCTTGCAGCCCCCTCTCAGTGTGCAACTAAAACAAGATGATCTATTATTATTAAAGTTGTCAGAAACATAACAGCAGGATTTGAGATTCATTTATTGTAAACACTAGCTACAACTCAATCTTGCTTTTCAATTTCAGTTTTTATTTACTTATTATATATTGTCAGTATTCTCAATTAGAAAAAAATGTCTTGTAGGCAACTGTAATATAGAAATTGTCATAGTAAAGTAAGCGCTCTTGTTTGATGCTTCACGCCTTTCGAAGACCATGACAAAAGACCGTACATAGTTTTTTTTTTTTTCTCCCCTACCCAGAAAATGCCAGTGCAAAGCTTTTTTTCTGGACTTTACAGTTGCTGTGTTCTGAGGAATCAAAATTGCTAGCCCAAGAAATGGAAGTTGTATATCTTCCTATCCAGTCTTAATCAGTATGTTGGTCTTATCCATGTGTGACTAATCCTGTTTGCAATCAATTTATCTCAGTATTTTACTGCAGCAACGAATTTCACTGATTAATTATATGCTGAGTAACGTAATAGCAGGACACTAAAAACACTGTTCCTTAATGTGGATGAAACTCTTTTGTCTGTTGATATACACAGGAAAAATACTTAGGTCTGTCCTTGTCATTCATTACATTCTACATCAGCAAAATCTGCTGCAAAACTAAGGTAGTCCACTCCTCTTCAGTATCTCACCATATGGAACTTCTTCATATCTTTAATCATGCTGTTGACCTTCTCTGGATCTTGCCAAAATACATTCATAATTCAAAAAAAAAAAAAAGGAGTTTGAATGTACTTGTTCATCACACGTTGATCTTTGTATACATATAGGTAGTGAAACACAGGTTAGTACAGGAGCTTATTTTGTATGCATCTAAAAATTTGCTCTGTTTTTTATGTTGCTTCTTAAAGAATGTTTTTCATTTGCAAAACATTAACATTTGTCAGGGTTATTTCCAGCCACACAGAAAATGTTCCTTTGTGTATTTTGATTATTTAAAGCAATTTTGCTTCTCTGATGTATATGTGCATCCAGCACAGCATGTTCACTGCTTTGAATGAATGTGTGGGGAATGCTGTTAATTTCCTCATGTGCATGTAGAGAAATGCTTTTACTGTCTACTGCCCATGTTGAGATGGAGTTGCTTTGTCTTCTTGTTCACATTATATAGTGCAGACTTCTTTGTATTTGAAATGCAATAACTACCATGGATTACAAAATTAACAATAAATAGTATATGCTAGACACTGGTATGGTTTGGGGCTTCCCAGGGTCTCCAGATGAATTCCAGAGTGCTCTATTAGGCACCAAGGCTTTTACCATGCTTGGGGTGCTGGGTGGTTAAGAGTGGAGTCCAATATAACTAGATGGTAGTTGGAAGATTGTGCTTAGATTACAGTGAGAAAATACTGAAAATACTGATGTCCTTAAAAAAATAATAATTAAACTTTGATCATTTGATTTGTCAAGTTTAAGAATGATCTGGAGTGCATTAGTTCCAAATCCTTCCCCTAAGATACGCATTTTTCTGAGCACAGCAGATTCTGCTGCATAGCCAGCAAAAAGTGCTCAAGAAAGCCAATGCCTCCAGCATGCTGCAGTCATCTTCCCCATGGATCCAGGGTCTAATGCCTTGGAATGAGTGTCACAGACAAGACTGGTGAGGTGTTGTGAATAGCTCTGTGACTTTGTGTGTTTTCCCTGACCAAGCTTCAAGGACAACTTGAACATATCATAGTGAGAGGATTATGCGCTTCATTCTGCCTTATATTTAAGCATGTGTCTAATTTTAAACACATAGTTACTTCCATTCATTTCAGTGGTATTGTTGTACATAATTTTAAATATCTGCTCAAGTGATTTAGTAAATTGTATTCAGAAAAGGCATCAGAGGCAGGAGTACCTATGAATATGATGGGATAGCTGGAGGCCAGCTGTCCAGTGGAAACATCTCTCTTCTGCGTCAGAATTATTATTCTTATCCAGTTTAAATAAAAATCTCACTTTCTCTGGATTTCTCCCATCTTCCCATATAAGGTCATGGTAGGCTTTTTCCTTTGGAAGGAATTCTGGCAGCCCTCATGAGCTGTCCTAGCTATGACATATTGTGCTGCTGCCTCAGTTCAAGTCATATCAAATTGTTACTCATATTTGTACTGTCTCTCACTGTGTATTTCAAGCAAACTCAGGTATTTTTAAAAACAAACAAAAAGACATTTTCTCATTGTTTTCAGATTTCAGTAGAGCCCAGTGCTGAATAAATAAATGACAGAACAGAGAAATATATATTTCTTTTCCTGGAATACAAGTCAAGCACAAGACTACAAAGCGGATATCTATGATTTAGAAAACTATAACTCAGTATTAATGTTTAATGGATGTGGCACATTCCTTGCTGGGAAGTGTTATAAATCACTCCTTGAAAGAAAACAACAAAATATTTGAGGAGCATGTTGACGAGGGGTTTGTGTGGTTCAAAGGTGACATGGAAACAATGGCCACCTGAAGACAGTATTATATCGCTGTGACAAAGAGCAATTCAACTCTATTCATTTCCTAAACATGGAAAAAAGAGTGGCTTTTTTATCATTCTTTTGATTCTGCTTGTATGTTTGGTTTATTCTTATTTCTTCTAGGAAGAAGATTTTCCACTCCTACTATTCTTTTTCCATCCTGGTTTTTAGTCTATCAGGCATAAATGCTTTTTACTGTGCTTTGCTAGCTGGCTGTGCCCAGAAGACTTGATTCTGCCATCCTTATTCCTGTTGAGATTGATTTTGATACCAACTGTACCCACCCTGAGTCATTTCTTTCTTCTCCATAATTATATTGAAGTCAGCAGGACTATTCATATTAGTAACTGCTCACTGTGTGATGGTGTTCAGAGCATGGCCCAGGAGGAGACACTGGTGGCCAGTGTGTTAAGTCTGCATGAATATGGGTAGCTGAACCTGGCCCACTGAGTACCCAGCTTAATCGCACTTTTCAGAGTAATTACTGCTTAGTACAGTGGAAGCAGGGCAGGATCCTGACATGTTTTCTCTCTCTCTCTGTTGCTTCTTTCTTTTCTTTTTATTTCTGAAGTGAGTGAATTTGGCTGGATATTTCCCTAGAAAAAGCAAGGTATGTGATTATAACCAAATGAACAACTTGGAACCACAAAAGCCCCACAAATCAAATTTGTTTATAACTTGTTACTGCTTTTGTTTGTTTCAGAAAAGCCTATTACATTTACTCTTAAATGATACAATATGATCAGTGTGATCTTGTGGTAAACAATAAGAATAGCTGTTTCTCAGATTTTGCTTTTTGTGGCTTCTCAATGTTTTTCATTAAACAACAGAGCTTGCAAACTTTAATTCATAAACTCACCTTTTAGCCTCATCAATCATAATAAAGAACCTTAATAGCTAAATGTTCACATCATACAAACTCTATTGTGGTTCACATCTTGGTCGATGCCTTTTTTGAAACATTTTTGGAACACTAGTTAGTTTCTGTTTTGATTATATATGTTGAAGAAAAACTGTATTGTGAATATTTCTTTTTATTTAAATAAATAGATGCTTGTTTGAAGGAAAACTTACACCAAGAGGGAAGAGTACTGTTTTAGATGTCAGTGGCCCCAGTATTGTACAATTTCTCAACTTTGCTAATCTTTCCATATCTGTAGTTTACATATTTGCTAAAGATTTCCTTCTCTCACCTCCTAAAAGTGGATGTTTTCACCATTCCCCTAAGAGAAGAATTTATATAATAGGGATGTTGTGTATAAAGACACTAAGAGTATCAGCAGTACAGTTTTGCCTTGAATGTGGTTACTGAATAGATATCCTTATTGAGCACTGTGAACCTGACTATCACTAATAGCAGGTTAATACTAAAATTAACACACAAACCACAGAGGAGAAGTACCCAAAGGCCTTGCAGAGCCCTTAAGTAGTACATGTATGCTGTATTCTGTGTTGGCCCTCCCATGATGTCTTTAGTCTTTCTAGTATTTAAGATGATTGATAGACCTGATGGCATGGCCACTTATATGTGGTAGAAGTATTCTCACTGCATATTTTGCACCACAGGTATTCATATCAACTGGATTGAAAGGCAGAACTCAACATTTGAGAGTATTTCTGGTCTAAAAATGTTTAGTGTGTGTCTACATGTGTTTATTTACGCACACTTTTACAAATATATACAAAATATACAAATAGATACACATTTTAAGTCTGTAATCAGCAAACATACAAATTTCAAGAAATATCAAAATGTGCAGGTTCCGGTTCCACTATGATCAGATCAAATGCAGATAGATTAAATTATATACCTTATGTGAGAGAACAAAGTAGAAGATCATTGTCATGGCCCCCTTGATCCCAGACTCTTCTTATTTGAAATTCATTGATTAAAAATGCTGTGGCATATTCATAGACAGTTGTGAAAAGCTGTTGAGTTGAAAATAATCTATTTTCAAAAAGTATTTGGCTGATTCTTTGGTAAAAGTTGCCTTCAGGCAAACACTTGAAAAATGATACAGCCTATTAGAGCTTAAACTGAGGAAAACTCTTTGATAGCTGATGTTCACACATCACTAATAGCCTGAAAAGTTATGGGGTTTAGACAGTGGTATTAAAAGTAAATTCCATGTGATACATTGAACAGATGCCAATCCTGTTGGGTCCCAATGTTAAAAAAATGTATTAAATCAACTTTCTGAATGCCCCTGTTCATTATTTTGCTGACTTGGAAACCTTGAAGTGTTTTGTATCCATTTCATTATCTCTAAAAAGCATGAATTGTAATGGAATTTACATAAAAATCCTGCTTTGGAGTGGAGACTTTACTGCACAGTCAGCTGCCCCCCTAATCCAATCTTCCCCAATGCAGTTGGCCCGCTGGTTGCCAAACTCTAACAGTGGGGATCTCCTTTGTTAAGAAAAGTATGAATTTGAGCTTTAAAATGAGCAGAAGTCTTTTCTATTACTCACGATGCCTCCTCTTGCTGAGTTTACATGAAATGTCTAGCAGGAGGTGTTATTAAATAGCCTCAAAAAATTAGGCAAAAAACCAATTATCTAGAAAAGGGACACAAAAGGCTTAAAAAAATGAGCATTTGAATTTTCATTATTGAGTATCCATGGGACACCACACCACCATTTGAATTTTGTTATTAACCCTTTGCATAAAAAGGATTTAATACTTTTAATCAGTTTTGAATTGCACTTTGAGGAAAGCACAAGTTGGGAATTTTAAAAAGCCTCCTTCATTTCTTTCAGTATTATTTCAGTGCTCCCATGTTTGCACTTATCTCAAAAGAGTTTTAACTTTGTATTAGATTTTTTGTGAAGGTTGATTACATGGGCATTTCAGTCTCACCTTCATTCTTTATTTAGCTGAAATTCCTAATAAGTTCAGTGGGGGGTAGACAGGACTCAAGTGTTCCTTTAGATGAATTTCAGCTTCTAAAAAATCTTAGGGGTTGAGTAATGTATTGTTTGTTTTTTCCACACTATAGATAAAATCTAGAGAGCATTCATCATCACCTGGATAGGAGTGATTTAAAGCAGTTCACAGTTTAGGCTGGCAGCCATTTTCTGAACTTAAGCAAAGCATTAAAATTGGAATGGCAAGCAATAATTTAGTAGTGTTTTCACTATTAAAACAGATACAGATATGCATATTGCTAGGGAATTCTTCCTGGAACAGATCTTCCTTTATTAACAAAAAACATCCAGTTGTCCCTGCCTCAAGAAAAATGGTTTCTTCAAATTAACATTGCTCTTCGATTCTCCTGAAAATAAAGTTTTCTAATGGGTCAGTCTTGTTTTTGTTCTAAAGGATTTAGTCCCAGTGTCCATGTCTGGTCGTGAAACTCTGCTTTTCCAGTCAGGTTGCTCTTCCCATTCTTCTTGTTTCTTCTTTATTCTTTTTTTTTTTTTTTTTTTTCAATTCCCTCTTACATTTCTTTTTGTAAGTTTTTCTTTGCTGTAATACCTCTAACAGTGGTGTTAATCTGAATATTACTGAACAGTAAAAACAAGCTACTATGGCATAGCATATCTAAGCTCAGAAGTCATACAGTCACTAACAAACATTTTCATTTGGTTTTTTTTTCTGTTTTTACTGGGCTCTATTGATTTCTTCTGGAGTACCAGTCTTCCCAGAGCCAGAGGAGAGCAGTCTTTTGGCTGTCTTCCAAAATGCATTTGCCAAATATTAGCATTAGAAAACTCCCAGACTTTCTAAAAGAGGAGACAATGGCAGTATCCAAGATCTGTACACCAGGATCTTTCACCTCTGCCCAATCAGACACTATGCCAAACTATGCACTTGCTTAGAAAAGATCCACAGAAACCTTTGACATCTATGGATTTACAAGGAGAGAGTTTACTGGACACTAATAGCACTGACGAGAATGACAAGCTATTACAAACATTCTTTTACTGTTTTAAAAACAGTTCAGTTTCCAGGCAAACATGACATCACTTCAGGCCCATATAGGAGATAGATCTTCAGACAGCAGTAAAATTTGGCAAATGTTTTATGATCTAATTTAATTGTTTTGTGTTTTTAGGTGAATGGCAGTGGCATCTCCATCTGAAAGGAATTCTTAAAGTGCTGTCTTTTTATTGAGGTAAATTGTTGGTCTTTGCCTGCTCATTTTCAGAGACTGTAGTTTGTTTTTTGGGAGACAAAAGGGCATGTATAGCCAGCCCCCCTTGAATATTGCTCTTGAGTGCACACTGCTAGTGAACTGAGGACCTGGAAGGACTGACAGGGGTATTTTCAGGGTAGTACTACAGAATCAACAAAATAAAGTGGAAACTGGACTAGGAGAAAGCACAGTTATGAGAGGAATCATATATTTTGGGCCATTCAAGAAATAGAAAATCCTACTCAGGTCTGCAAAATCTGCTTGGGAAAAGTTCTGTTTGAAGATTTGTAAAAGGATTCATGATTGATCCTTGTCCTGAAAAAAATTATAACAGAGAAGCCTTTACCATTTGTGTCCACATCCTTAGCTGGGGAAAAGGATGCAGTTCCATTAAGTCAATGCAACTGTACTAATTTGCACCAGCTGAGCTTCTGCTTCTTTGTTTGTGTAGCCTTGTCGGCACCCCTTCCAAGGGAAAGCAAACATTCATTGTTCTTTCCTGGGTCAAAGAGAAGTCAGTGCAGAAGGATCCCAAAGTTTCCTTATCTCTTCTTTTTTTCATTTTCACAAGTAGCATTATTCACATACAAATGACTTGAACTTACAGTGCAGAACATAATGCATGTGCTTCTGAATGTACCTGACACTGGCTGATGGATGAGTAATTTCCATGAGTAGAATTCATGTATTGTCATTGTTTTACGCAACATAATCCATGCTACATTAATTCAAAATGTGTAAACTGGAAAAAAACAGCACGATCTGAATCACAGTTCATTTCTGATGAAATTTAAATCACCTTTTACCCTAAAGATTTGCTTCTTAACCCTTTGTTTCTTTAGCAGTTATTTTATGCCCCTTATTATTTTATCCTTTTGGTGTTATTGATCCTGTCATCAATGAGCTGCTTTTTTCACTCTAAGTGGAATATCTGGATCCATGTAATACTGTTTGCAAACAAGCTGTTAGTGACAGAGGCATGATCACAGAGAGATAGATGATGGTGCCTTCATTTGCATCACATATATACACTCTTATTGCAAATTAAGAGTTATAATGCTAGCTATGATTTTATTATTTCCCATATAAATACTTGCTCATATTCTCACAGGAAATTATGTGTTCATTAGAATAAGAGTGGCTTGATTAAGGTGAAATCCATATCATGAAGGGGTTTGGAAGTTATTGAAGAAGATTTTTGGAAGCTGTTTTCCAGGAAACAGTTAAGGAGTCACTTCTCAAATGTTGTTAGGTATTTCCAGTCATCCAACTTCTTTCAGAATTAATTGAGAGGTCAATACTTAGTCACCCCCTAATTAATCAATGCTAAATATAATGTAAAAAATATCACAGCCAAACTGGAGTCCTAAGATCCATCTTCTGCTGAGACATTAGAATAACTTTCAGGATTCTGACTGAGAGTTTGAGGCTGAATGTTTCTTGCGACTGTCTCAGAAGAGCTTGCAAATCTCATTAAAATGCTGTAACCAGAATGAAATGTGGTTTGGAGCGATTTCCTTGTCCCTGATGGAAATCACCCGTTCCCAGGATATTGCTATCCCAGTTTTGCCAGGGACAATATATCCCCAAGGCTCACAAAACACTTGGGAGTAAGGAAAATGTTTGGCCTTTAAAAGAGACAAGGTTATGTCAAGTGTCAGTTATTTTAAAAGAAAAAAAAGTCCCTGGTGTGAGAATCTTTGCAAATTTAAAAACTTTCCTCTTTTCAAGTGGTGCAAGCTGAGCAGTGGGCTCTCCTTGGCTGTACATTCAGCACTTTATCCATGAACAAAGTATAAATATTTCCAGAAAACCCATTTCTATATTTATTTTCAGAGTGACATCACTTCCCCTCTGTATAGCTGGTGAGAGATGGTTCAATCCAAAGCCAGCTCTATTTTCAGAGAATACACAGACACATAGTCAGGGTGCTAGCTCTGGAACTGCAGTGGTTTTCACTGAAATGAAACAATGATACTCTCTAGTTCCTCACCCAAATTCTCTGTATTTTTTTAGTTTAGTACAGGCTAAAGAGCACATTTTTTTGTGGGGAGTCTCATGTGAAAATATTGACCACCAATCATCAGACAGACTCCAGTAGCAATTACTGTAAACTGTGCTGCTCCATCCAGTAACATTAATATTTTTAACAGTTCTCTTTCCAAAAATAACTACACTTCGTGAGGATCAAAAATGAACAGAGTTCTCTTCTTTCTCCAAAGTATTTCAGTATAGTTCTGAAGCAAACTATTATTTAAGTGTATTCCTAAGTACACAGGTACTATTATAATTGATGCAGTGGGTTTATCTGATCCTTTGGTCATACTTTTATGAATATCAAAATATGTTTTATTGCATTTTATAGAAATGTGTCACATTTATATACCTTTTTGTTTGCCCTCCACCACTTTACCCCTGAGAAGAGGCTTTTAGGAGGGAAGGTGTTTAGCAGCAACCTGCCCATGTTTCAGCTGAGGGGTGTGTTCCCCTCAAGGAACAAGAATGCTGCTTAACTTATAAATATCTCCTCAGCCTCTTTCTGTTTGAAAGGCCAGTGCTGCTGGGGCTCAATCACTGGTGGATAGGCAACCTTTCCTGCCTGGCAATGGTAAACAATCCTCAGCTTTTACCTTCTCCTGCAGGAGTCTGAGAGCATTAGCTGCTTGGTACATCGGTGCTCAGGACAGAAGGGAGTTGTCATTGCTTTTCTATCTGCAGAGCACAATTTCCTGCATTTCCTGAGCCCTGGCTGCCTCATTAAGTGTTCTTTAGAACTATTTCACAAAAAAAAAAAAACAAAACAAAAAAAAAAAAAAAAAAAAAAAAAAAAAAAAAAAAAAAACAGAGATTTGTTTCCTCTTCATTTATTTAAATGTAATGCTTGCCTTGGCCAATGTGGCTGTGGTTACTAGAGCAGGATTTCTTATCTAGACCAGAAACCTGGATGATGTTTAAAGAAGCCAAGTAGATCACATAGCCACACATCCCTCCAGTGGCTCAATCAGGATCAAAATCAGGGCTCTCTTACACCTTTTTTCTCCCCTTTAACCACATGGCCTCCCTCACTGCTGGCAGTATGCATCTGAGTTACATTGGCTAGGAAACTGCAGCAGCCAAGAAAGGAAACAGTCACACCTCCATAGCCTTGGGACTCAGGGCAGGTCAGGGCAGGGTTAGCAGCTGGTTACAGGTAATGCCTCTTTTCACTGGGAAAGGTCAATTTAATGTGAGATCCCTATCAAAAATGCTAACTCAGTGCCTTGAAACTGTTTAGAGCCCCAAAAGAAGGGTTTCAGTAGCTACATCCTGCAGCTTTAACATTTTAGTGTTTAGAAACTGGTTTCCTGGAGCTTTAGGTAAGACACCAGGTATCTTGGCTCCAATACAGATTTTTAGAACTTGAGTTGATATGGGAATTCTGTGTTGTGCTTTCCTTATTTTGTGTATTGTTAAATTATACACTTTGAGGTGCTCTTATGATTAGTGTCATTTACTCTCAAATTCTTGTGAATGTTATTTTGAAGCACTTGAGATATTTTCTTTTTAATGGCACATAATGATAACTACAATTATTAAAAAATACATCCCTGTGCAAACCTAGTGATGTCTTAAGAATCCTGGAGTTCTTCAGAAAAATTATAAAACTATAAATTAAAATAACATCTAGGCTAATTGTGAGTCACTGTAAAAACTAGCCTTTTAGTTTGCTGATCAAAAGCAAGTGTTTTCATAGTGTGATGTCAAGAGTAAAATAATTCAATTGATACAGCAATTTTAGAGCACAGAGGGCAGAAACACACAATTTTTGGTAAACCTTTGGAACAGCTAGCAAAAGAAAAAAAATAGACATTGTGATATAGGCAGTGCTAAGATCATGTACTAGCAGTACCCTGAATGTTAATTACAGAATCTTGAAGTCTTTTCACTGTTATA